>NW_021163028.1:1925000-2525000 GCF_004324835.1 Dendronephthya gigantea | reverse complement strand
AAGTAAATAAACATGACGGAGTATAGCGGCTATATTCACATCAAAAACTCTAATTACAATCTTTAAGTCTCGCCAAACAAAGCAGAAACATTATACAACTAAAAACTAAATAATATTATTAGAAAACTACTGCAGAAAATGACAATAATACAGTAAATATAATTCGGTACTTAGCCTACCTATCCACTTCCATTTTCAGCCCCAAAACCGTACTCGCGACTTCCAGTGTTGTCACATTTTGGACGATTGTTACGTCTGCGCATGCGCGTGACTGATTATTGGTATCGGTACTCGTAGCGGAAGTCGATCTTAACCTCCCTAATATCATAACCAGGATAAGGATTTATATGTCTCGTCATAAAAATTTGATTGATGATTCAAAAGGAACGTTTCCAATTGATTTGCCACTTTGCTCAAATTTCCATGGAACTACTGTCGATATTTAAGAGCCTTAATCTTAAATTTTTTATTTAGTCTAGCGAAAAGTAATGCTGAATTATTATCGCACCTGCATGCTATAACGTCAGTGTTTTGAAGATAAAGGTCCTCATTTCCGTAACCAAGACGATTTTGTTTGAATGTTTACAAAGAATTTGAATCAACAATAGTAACAGTAATAGTAATATATAAAACTGTTACACTCGGAAATAAAAATTAAAGCTAATCTCAACTAATTCCTAACTTCGCAACTTTCTGAAGCCACGGTTCAGTCAGAGAGGTTTACTGTTAACTGTTACTACGACGTTTATTGAATTATTGTAAATAATGATATCAGACCAAGCATTGTGCGTCAACAACATTATTCCTGCAAAATAGTAGTTTGTTGGACACTTTTATTTTCAAACAGTCTAGACACGAATTATAATTTCAATCACCGTCAATCAATTTTTTCCCGTTTTCACGTATTTATAGCCGTTACAAATGCAAAGTATTAACTTTCCACTTGTTTATAGACGCTTTGAGTCTACAATTTATGTCAGTTACCAGTATACTGGCCTGAGAAAATCAAAAAACATGTCTGATAAGTGATAAATAGAAATACGTTGATCCACAACGCCTTCAGGAAAAAAAAAGCTAATTCATAAGCTGACCGAACTCCGAAGTAACAGTGCTGAATGTTATATATCTCTTCAGTGAGCGACTACATGTAGACTTTTATTAGTATACAGCACACACGAGATATTTAATATAGATCCAGACTGTTTCATATCATCAATGAACATTGCACTCGACATTGACATTTTCAAGTACATAATCGTGACACAATACATGAGCGAGAATTTTAATTAAAAGTCATGCATAACAATTTCTCGCCAAAGGCTATATAGGTTCATTGAAACGGATTTGAGGGCGCCATGAATCGAAACAACAGAGCCTGAGGCGAATTTATAAAATGTTTGTAGGACCAACTATAAAATATTTGCCTTTCCAATTCTTATATTATGCCCAGCATCACAATTGACAAGTTTATATAAGTGGAAGATGCTTCAAATTTACCATAAAGATGATGAGTATATATATTGTATGCTTTTGAACAATGGAAGTTCTCAAAAGCTCCATGAATCATAAATGTTGTTTATGCAGATATTGCACATATACATGTCACAAGACAAAATTAAAAGAATCTAGCAGATGAAATTAAACTGGTTCAACGTTTGTTGTTTTAAAATAATGAAAAATAGCTAATGCAATAAAGGATTCGTAGAATCTTTTCTGCCCGCAAACAGAGTTTAAATTCGCTGCCATTTTTATGAAAGACGTTATTTGACTAAAAACTATTTCAAAGGTCTGTGTGATAAATAGAAGCTGAGTTTCAAAATCCAAGTGTTATGCTCACAATGTGCTTCCGTTTGACTACACACATAGTCAAATATTGATATTTGAAGTATTTCTAGTCTTCTACAGATAAACTTTCGTGTTCGTCGATAAAAGCTGAAAACCTCCTAATGAAACATCCAGTTAGGTTTCAATGAATACGTTTCAGGCTTTCAGGTATGCTGATTTCAGACACACCAAGTGCTTATACAGACAGTCAGACAGTATGTCCTGCAGTCGCTCAGTGTAGGTTAATTGCAGAAAACCGCTTATTTATACAAAGACGACAGGAAGTTCAGACATTAGCCAGAACACAGGAGGATATTGTCGACCACCATGGATGTTTTGGATTTCTTCTTCATGTAGTCCAAACAGAACTACACCGCAGTTTTTATCATAGAACATCACCACCTCCTCTGCAACCCGGCCGGGTGTTTTCTTTTCCAACTAATTTAGGCCAAGAGGAATATTCGTAATGTGGAATTACTACCTTTTTGGAGGTTCATCCCAGGAAGCACACTCAAAACGTGAACTCCCTTGTTCGTTTGAACTTTGAAATTCCTTCAAAAGGTTGAATATTAAATTCCTGACAGATCATAATCTCGATTATCTTCTACATATTTACGACAACAGGGGGTACATATGACCCTATTTATCATTTCCCGCTAAAATACATTTTTGATTTCCATGTTTTTCTTAAGCCCAAAATCACCCATATATATTAAATATTCCTACTTGATTTTTCCTACGTTTAGCGAGATTTCAGTCGAAAATTTTTTCGTCGCAAACGACTGAGTGCGGAAAAAAAGTAAGTCCGACTAACCCCCTTAAATTCATTTTGAATAACGTCAATTATTTCAGCAATTTGACACCGAACTTAATGAATTATTAAAGACAGTTGCCATAACAACAGCCGGCAGGGCATAGCTTGGGAGTTTTTAAATTAGGCGTCCAAGAGAAGTCGGGACTCTGGTCGCCAGAGTTTTGATAAATGCTCACTGATTGCCTGATCTCCACGACCATGTAATTTCTTCTTGCTTTGTGTGGAAAAATGTACGGAATACCGACCAATATTTAAGATCCGCCTGAGAGATCCTAAAGAACAGATCCAGAAAAAATTATTAGAATTGTTCTGGAGCTAGGTTTCTTCACGACATGCCTGCAGACGTGGAAATTGTTCGTAGAATATTATGATATCTTGACAATAAACGACGATAAAGCCTTTTCCCAAGCGGAATGCGAATTCCCAACATGGGGTTTCCAAACTGTCGCGCTACAAATGAAACCATCGGGTCGAGTCATTGTTGACAACTCACATGCTCCTTGGCAATTGCCGTGGCCCGATGGATAATGTCATGACCCAAATGCTGCCGCAAATGCTGCCACGATCAAATCCTGCTGGATACAACGAATTTAGGTTTTGTTGATTTGTTTTACAATGTGAAATTGACACGACTTTAACATCTCTTATCTCTAAGGATGATCTAAACCAGTATTATGAACTTGATCCACGCGAGAATCCAGATCTTCCGCGTTTTATTACGTCCCTATTCAAATTAGGAAATGTTTATATTGCTACGCTGTATTAATACTCGCCCCCAAGAACACATTAGGCGCGGAAGAATATAACCAACGATAAATTCGAGGGAATTTTCCTGCGACAGTGCGACTCTGCTGTGAGTTGGAATCAGTAATAAGATAAGTTGATAGTGTGGAATAGCCCGTAGAGTCTATGCTCTGAGTGGAAGGATATGGTTTGGAGGCAATGTCTCGCGTGTAATCGTAAGGTAAGTTTCGAGTGAAATGGCAGTTCTACTAATAAGATATAGGATTGTATTTTAGTAATATGGATTTACTGTACACTCGACGTAAATCAATAGGGGTAGTATATAGATGATATTTAAGTGATGAAGAAGTGATTTCGAGACGACAAGTCGAGGGAAGGAGGGGAATTACGGTTGGACAAGAACAACACATGACAAAAGAGAGATACGTTTGAGTTTGAGATCAATTTGAACCAGAATGAAGGGTGTATAGATTAAAATTTCTGGCGTGTTAAGGCAGATAACATGTAGTGAGCAGATTCTTGATCTTTAATGGGTTAAGTAATTCTCATGCACTAAATGATATGGAGATATATACAAGAGGTATACGTACACGTTATGATAGGAGAAGAATACACAGGTAGGAGTTTATCGATTGCATGAAATGCATAAAAAGAAAGTCCTGTGGAGTTGCTACGTAGAGAGTAGAAACCTCTGGTAAGGGAAAGCAAACCGAATGTGGGGTATAGCTGGTTTGGTAGAAGGTAACTCGCACTTGAATAGGTTGGAAATATTTGTAAAATTGTGACTTGAAGAAACAGAAACCATGTCGAGATTAGGGAACAGAAAAAACAAACGAGCAATGTTACATAACAGGAAAGATGTACGCGGGAGGAAGTACAACTGGCAAGTCATCGCTAAAATTCGTTCAATAACTGGGAGTACATGAAAATTACGAGCAAACTTCTTGTCCTGGTGAATGGAGAGTTGGTGGAGTGACGATAAAAGATTGAAATGAATTTAAGTACAAGGAGTAGGCAGTAATGAAGCCATGTGGGAGTGAAAGCTATAGTTGGCAGGCGAATGAAAAGAATAGGCCTGTGAGTGATTAAAACGCGGTATTTTGGGATACGTGGTGACACGTTAATTGTCTGAAAGCCGGTGTATACATTATATTATACACATATCAACGTGACAAATGTCGTAAATGCTTCGAACAGCTCTTATAGTTGCTTACGTTACCCATAGGGATTATGGTTTGAGCGTTTATCTTGCCTTTATCTGAAGATATCGTACCCTCAGCAGGTTGAAGACATTGTTTCATTGGCGCGATATTGTTGGAAATGATGTCACCTCGCTTTTTAGCTTTTAACATAATGAAAATATGATCTGACACGATATAATGCATGGTACTAAGCTAATGATCTCCAAGAATTTACGCAATCAAACCAAACACAGATTATTTCATTTTGGTGTGTATACAAGTCGTTTCCATATAGTAGTTAGCTATAATTTCAAACATAACATAGTCATAAAGGGCCGTTGCTCGTTTCTGAACTACACAGGTATCTTCTGAAAACCTACTGATGCTTGCGGACGTACCACTAACTATTATATATCGTGTCAAATAACGTCTTTATGTTGTCTGCCACGTTTGGTCAGAAGCAAACAACAGGAGCCTATCTACATATTGAATTGTTCTAAAGTTTATGTATACACATGCATTTCTACAGGTCCCCGGCTCGAAGAAGGCTTGTGAATGTGGTCACGTGTTCACAGAAACGAAGATGATAGGTCGCAAGCGATATTCTGGTTTGTATTACGATAAGTTTAGAAAGCGTCGCTGCTGAGTCAACCCACATTACACAATCATTCCCTTGTAGTGTGAACTTAATACAATCTATCAATGGGAAAACCCAAATAACCATATGACGAGGAAGAAAAGTTGACTCAATACTAATTTGTGTTTCACTCGCGTTTCACTTCACGATACGGCTCTAACGTAGAGTTGAAACGCCTTAGATAAACAAAAAAATTATGCAAATGATATAACTGAGTTCTTGCAACAAATCATGCCTTGATTTTCCCACGCTTTTAAACAGATGAAGTCATCTTTCTACATCAAACTAGGAACCCGGTAGCTATAGAGTATTCAAATATTTCTGATCCAGTGAAAATGATATCGTTTGTATTTTCAGGTTATCGTGCAATGCTGTGTTCAAGAAACGACCCAAGAAGGAAAACGTTGAAAAGGAAAAATATGCAACCAACCTTGATGTTGCGAGATAGCAAAAAGGTGAACTTATATCTTTACCAATTTTTACAAAACGCCAATCGAGTGTTAGTAATGGAGAAAAACTGTAGTTTCTCGTTGGTTTATATAAGCTATTGTTTCTGTCTACAGTACAAATATATAAATATATCATATTGATGAATATTTCAGTTACTGCACGATTCGATGTTATTAAAGAGTATGAAAGGGAAACCAAAATCGGCATGTAGTTTTCGTTTAAATCTGAAACTATATATAGAAGTGCTCGTTTGAGGTGAAATATCGGCTTATACCGATTCGATATGATTCGATATTACTAAAATCGCAGAGCTAAAGTCGCATAAAACTCAAAGTACTGAACACCGCACTGAACACCGTTTGAAAAGTCGTTAAATATTTTGTCATGAATAACTCTGTTCAGGGGCTGATGATATGAAGACCTTTTAGCCCATTTAGAAGTTTTTCGACCCTGGAAGAAAAAATCAATTAGAAAATGTTTGTACCGACCTGTAGTGCTTTTACATGCAGCCTCATAAAGGTTCTGACTAAAGTATTACATTTAGTATATTCAATACCTATATAAAACCTAAACAAATTCCGAGGCTGGTTATATCTCGTTTGTTTTAACTTAACCCGTGTCGCAGACAAGTATATCTGAGTATAGTTGTAAAACAATGTCCTCGACAATGTCGGTCCGGTCAACCGCAAGTTAAAACGCATGCAACACTGGCTGATCCCCAGCGTAATCAGCCTCTAACTTCTCGATTTTTTTTATCCAGCGTCTATCTGGAAGTCCAAAGACAAAACGAAAACCATCGATGACAGCTTTCGGCGAGGGAAGTGCGACGAAAGGGACGCAAAAAATAAACCCAAGCGATCGTTACATTATGAACTTTGATTCTCCGGAACTTATCGAGAAACTTCACGATGCTCTGAGCGATATCAACAAGAAGCTAGCAAAACAAAGCCTACTGTGGATGGTTTTGAAATCGTCGAAATGCTGAATGAAAAATGTGAATACTTATCCAATATACTTATATCTTTAGTATATTCCAAGTAGGTTGTACACGTATATGCCTTAATGACTCAAAAAAAGCAAATCTTAGTCCGAGAACATGCATTTCGGTCAAGCCACTGATGAAGAAAGCAGAAAGGAAACAGTCGATGAAAAGTCGTGCCATGTTGTTGAATTGAACCCATCTTACATGCGGGACTGAAGACCGGAATGAGATAGCGTAGCAGAAGTTAGTGCAAAGAGCAGGTTGAACAGGTCAATATAGATGGGTGATTGTATTTGAATATATTTATTTTAATATAAAAATGATACATAGCGAATTGTATATATAATAGCTGTAATTAAATATATAGCGCGAGTGTAAAAAGCAATAAGCGTGTGTAAGAAAACAGTAATATCAATAAACAAGGATGAAATTGATCGGGAAAAAATGTGTAGATGTCAAATCGAACGGTAACGAAATCAGATCAAGAAGACAAGGTAGCATTCTGTCAGGTCATATTACAAATCTTAAAAACTTGGAGGGTTCTCCTTTCCCAAGGATTGAAGTTCTTTGGCTCGGTCTTAGGATGAGTAAACGAACGGGTCAAACACGAGAAGTTTAATTAAAGTTTTGCTACGGTGACCCCGTAGCATCTGAGAGGAATGCCAGCTTAGCGAAATTTAATTCCGTCGTACCGGACCACTTTCATACCAAATCAGATTTACATATTTTTTCATGCAAGTCCAGTTGGCCTCGTTTTCGAAGCGGAAACTGAACGAAATATAACGACTGAAGGCGAAGTAGAAAGAAGCCAACCAGGTTTATTAAAATGCCTATATGAACGACGTGTAAATCGTTTCTGTGTCAAATTGGTTTATGATCGTACTGCTTGGAAATTAATACGCATCAGCATAACCGCACGTAACCACAGCAACGGTGCTTTGCGTTGACGTTGACAAGTAAACCCATACTAGGCCATAGCAACTATATTATAAGTATTGTTTATAAATTTTAAGTCCTTATTTCAAACTGAGATAAGCCATAAGTGTTAGAGGACGATTCGGGCACTGGAAATATATTTGGACACAGTCTGTGGTCTTAGCAATATAGACCAGAAAGTTGAAGAGAAAGTCTATAGAAGAGAGTTGAGAGTTCAATTCGAGCACAATGAATCAGATGGAACACAACTACAAAATCAAGGACTACAAACGGTATGAGGAACCGAGTCCATACGTCCAAACTTTGTACGCCTTGAACTATCCTCAGAGCTACCCTAATAAGAAGGAACAGGACCGATTCTGCGACAGGTTCACGCAGATCCATTGGAAAAGCGAGGAAAGACCAGCAAACTTGCCCTCGCAGAGTAGTCAACTCCGTTACCTCAGGCAGGAAGGATACGGTGTTGTCTCCAACGAGACGGAAGAAAGACGAGACGAGCATTGGCATCGTCAGGAACATACTAGAGAAGTCGGAAGGAAAATCGATGTAGCAAGGGACGAGTTCGCGCGTCAGGTGGCTCGAGATAGGCCAAAATACCCGGACTATAGTCGTACTAAATCACAGCCACTTTATAAAATTGTTAGTTAGCTGGTAGGACTATGGTAGCATGCGACTGATGCGAGGGAGATATGCGAACAATTTGTAATTATAGTGCGAATGTAATGCAGGCTTGGCTGTGGTCTTCAGGTGAAATGTACGTGGAAATTGGAATGTCCACCAAGCGTGGACCAGTTCAGGCACCGTGCATCTTGAATTTATAATAAAACAATTTATAATAAAACAACTGAAGTGGAAGTAACAAGCAGCTCATATTGTTACTAGTGGACACGAGAGGTTTGATATTGCAACACATTAGACTAGTTCGCTTTTATTGCTGGTATCTAACTTTCAGGAATAGTTTGTGTTATGGCTGCTAAATATTATGGTTTGCACTTGTTCTGTACTAAAATTGCGTTTCAAGCTCCCGTAACATTATTGCCTACATTTTAAACCATTTTGAATAAAGTAAAGAAAATAATTAAATAATCAGTATTGGAACGTATAGTAATTATAAAATATAATATTGAAAAGTTGTAGCTATAAAGTCAATACACAATGCCTCTGTCAGTCAATTCTATCTTATTATTTATTGTACAAGATCTGATACATTTCAACATCTATCTTTTTTCCTTTCATTAACTCTTCAGAACCTGGCATAGCACAAAAAGGCAGTGCCAATTGTCTTATGAGGATGACCCGAACACAATGTAAAAATAGATCTTTCTTCCAACAGAATGCTTTTCTGATGCTCCCTTAAAACTGATGTTGTCAAGTCATTTCCCCAAAATCTGGTTCATCAAAATTCTCTCGTAAGCTTGCACCTTCAGGAGTTGACAAGATAATGAGATCATCTAGGAACCAATATTAATAGATAAACGAAGATTGATAATGTGTCTTAATATTTTGTGTTAGAAAAATAAATGTTTTACTCCTAGAATGAAGCAGTCCAACATTAAAAGTATTACTAGATTATGTTACAAGGTTGTACTATTTAAAGGGTTGGGTACAAGGTTGTACCCACTAGATTAAGGGTGGGGTATAAAGTGTATTAATGCTGATCTAAAAGCTATGAATTAATCATCCAATGAATTAATACTGAATCCAAAATGTTTTTGTAGCAGGTGTGATCCTCAAATTTCATCTTACATAATTGCTCAAACATTAGTAACCTACTACACAATAACATTGTGCTTAAAAAATACTGAGAAACGTTTTCCAAAACTGAAGCTTAAACTCATCTTTGTCATACCATAGAATATACATGGTTTGGAGACCACATAAAACTACAATACAACTCACTAACTCATACTTTTACAATTATCATAATTTAACATATTGGTAAATTTGGTTAAAATACAATATACATGAGACGAGAAAGCAACTACTTTTTGCATAAACCTGTCAGACAATAACATAGTTAATGAGTTATACATACAGTTACAATAACATAGTTATTTAGTCTCCAAACCATGTATTATCTATTAATTGTGGTCATACCCATAACAATGGATGAATATGATCTCCTTGTACCATCTTCATCATCATATGAAACATAATCTAACCGACCATGGACAAGAACACGAGAACTAAACAAAATTACCATAAAATAATCAGATTATACATTTCCAGTTTAACTTACATCATCACCTGATTTAATATAGTCAAACAATGAGCAATGAAATATAAAATTGTACCCTTTTGAAACCATGTCTTGAACTTTTTGTTGCAGATAAGGTCTGAAGACAGCTATATTATGCCATTGAGTCTTAGTCATAAGCTTGCTTTCTGATGGAAAAAAAGCATACATGACAGAAACATGCTAGGTAGGCAAGTATGAAGTTCCCCACTCAGTCTGGCAAAAAAAAAGCATTTTGGCTGCACAGTTGTCCTATGCATTTGCCAGTAGCTTCAGTACCTCCAAACTCATCCCTTGATTGGTACATTGTATTTGTGGCCAGTGAGAAACGCCACACATCACCCTTCCCTTTCTTTGGGTACTGTCCCACTCTTCCTAACAACTGCACAGAGTTAATGCCTGTAAATAAATAGATATTGTGTTAACTAAAATATGAAAAAAATATGCATAGGCACTGACAGGTAATAGTTTAATGTTGTCTGGATATTGCACAATCTGCCCTTATTAGTGTAAATCTACAATTTAAAAGATGTAACATGATTTTTTTGTCTCTGCTACATATTTTGTAGCTGCATCATTGCAATTGGCAATGCCACAAAAGTAATAGTTTATCCTTAAAGTCTGATAATAGATATTCAAAATCAAGAACAGTATTTATGTTCATGAATGTTAGAATCAACTGTTTTGTCTTAAAAGCACTTCCATTTCTTTAATTTAGGAATTGTGTAATTGTGTTTGGTAAATGTATACATGTTTCATCAACAGTAATAAAGCTAATTTGAATTACTAAATATTTCATAGTATTTTTCATACTATATGCTGAACAATACTTCAATATTACAATTTCACTGTATGACCCAGTATGTGGCGTTGTGACCAACATTTTGCCTAATAAACTATGTGAACTTTTACTTAAAGAAATGTACAAAATGGTACAAAGGTACAACGTATATTACAAGCACTAAAAAGCTATCACTCTCGGAACAACTATTTAATAAAGGTCGGCAGTCGCCAGTCGGCACACTTACATTTTTCCGGAGGACGAATTCTTTCTTCACAACGCACTAAACCACGGCAAACTTGCTAAAAGCACAAAACCATACCATACTTTAACATTATAAACCTTCGAACACAATTACTAAACGAGGAAGCTAGAAAATCTCACACACACAAACCTTCACTAAACCACTTCTGAAAACGGCCATCTTGAATATCACACGTGCTTTTTAAATTCTTGAATCTGCATTCAATTATTGGCAGCGGTATTTCAAGAGATGATCGCGCGTTCATTTTTAGCCAATCAGCGATCAGAAAAAAGGGTTGCCGAAATAGAAACCATTCATCGATTATATCTTTTGTTTATTCATTATGAAACTGGTCGAAATTTTGTAATCATGTTTCGTGATTAGAACAATAACTCTGACATAAATTTGAAACCGAAAAACAGCATATTTCACGAGATATTTGACAACTAGTCTCAGTCCTTTCCCGCCATTCTAGATCAGCTGGATTGAAATAACGTCAAACCAAGTATCGTCAAACCACGGTTAATTTAGTCAAACTAACCAAACTTTTTAAAACTACAAACCACACATACAGATAATATAGAAATGTCTGGTAACCGCTATGTTTCAGTGTAGTATGCGAATTCAATAATTACTCAGCAGCATGGAAAATATCAAGAAATGAAGAATCTGTACTAACTAATTAAATATGCCTTCGAAAAAGCCCGGAATAAATCAGTTCTGGTAACCACAGTTATGTCGGGATATAAAAAAGCATAGACCCGCTTGAGGACTTTAATGCATATTTTCTACACCTATATTTGATGGCTCACTTCATATTTAAATAGAGAAACATCTTTAAATTGCTATTTCCTCGTATTGCTCACCAGGTAAAAAAATAGGGATATCACTATGCACCGTAATCTGCCCCTTTAAAAAAACCTTCTCCCTTTAAAGCACTTGACTTCCTGATGACGAAAATAAGAAAATTATCGCCTAAAATTGCGATGCAAATGAACTGTTGTCAATGTCCGAACTGTTGCCAGTATTATTATCAATTGCGCTAGTCTGGCGTTTCAAGGATTGTTGGCAAAGGTAAAAAAATCTGCGGTTCTCTGAAGTATATATTATATATATATATATCGAGAATCGCAGTTATGTCCCAGATTTTTGTTTGTCTAGACTGTTCGCCTTGTTCGGTATACACTATAAAGACATGAAGCCCGCAAGGATACGAGTTATTCATGAATATCATGCAGTCCAACGCTATCCAACTCAAGCGGCAGACGTCAACGAAAATGCCGAATTGGTATATCCTAAGTCGTAACGGCAGAAACTAACCGCAAACAGGAATGTAATGTTCAAAAACAATGGCACGAAACGAATCTGGCGTAAACATGCGGCAATATTAAAGCGTTATTTAACGAATTTTCACCGACCCAACGGTTTACCGACAAACGGTAAGAGATGCATGAGGACTCAAAAGTCCTCAAGTGTTCAATGAGCCACACCTATCTATTTCAATGTTTTCACACGTGCACGAAGTCGTTTGTCTATACGTAAACACAAATTTAACTGTGCCGGAAATCCTAAATGATTTTGACTGTGGAATAGCCGATGTATATATTGTACATTGCAATGATTGCATGACCTGCAAGTAACTATATTGATTAAAAGAAGTCGTGGAATTCAAAGTTGGTGTCGCGGATGAAAGAGATATAGCAAGTTTTTTTTTACTTTAAGACAAATCGAAAGATAACAAGGGATTGGAAAGTAAAAAAAACATGCCGCAGTTAATGCACATCACGCGAGGTAAAAGACTTCGGCTACTTTCATTGGACAGTTTCTAGACTGCATATATATTGTGTTGCGAATATTAAATATTTTTGCGTTGTACTGGGAACTTATATCATTTAGTCAATATTATGTTGAACGATTGTGAATTATTAGATCCGCAGTTCAGAGTATATATCAAGTGAATTGCTGCTTTTAGCCGGTATGTATTAAAACTACAGCTATATATATAGATAATCCTATCAGAATGTATGCATTCAAGGCTATGAACATTGGTATAAATATTATACAGCTATTTCATAGAACCCCTGAGCTCCCGCTGTGGGCATTTTATAGCACGAGTTATTTGTGTTGAAAGTGCCTGTAGCCGCGAGAATAAAGATGAAAATATATATAGTTATACATAAATATATATACAATGTGATATGTCATGTAGCTAGAAAAGGTATTTTTATGAATTATTCCCTTCACCCGTGTAGATATCAGATGTTCAATAGATTCGATGAAGTATTGAATATATAAATACTGCCTTTGAAAATCAATTTTCCAAGCACGAATACGGGATACATTGAGGCAGGTCATTACATATAAATAAACCCCATGCACTTAATTAAAATCAATATGTGGAATTATAATCAATATGTGGAATTTCATAGTGAAGCATAGTGAAGCACTTGTCCAACCGAACTTGTTCGGTATGCATGATAAAAGCATAATCATATTCTCCATAAATTATACGTAATAATTTCAGTTGAAAGACATTATAGTGGCTTTCGGTTTTGTGACAGGTTGAAAACATATGTCTCAAGCCGTTACATGCATCATAAGTTCGTTAGATCTATGCATATACAAGTATAACTATGCGTCGAACAGGGCGCGGCGCGCTATATACTAGCTGTATGTGGATCTCAATGAAGAAAAATTAAAGGTGCTATCTGCAAGAACAATCTATATAATAGTTACTTGTTATAAATGTGTTATTTGTTATATTAGCGCCAATTTTTGCATAAATGTTTTCTATTTCACAGACGCAATAATTTAATGAAAATTGAATGGAACTACGATTTTTAGAAACGAATAACGCAACGTTTTGCACACTTTTACTGTTATTCTTTAGGCTAATTCACAATGGAATTACCTACAGCAGGACCTCATATAAGCAGGGGCCCGGAACTGAGTTAATAGTACGAAATCAGGACCGGCCCAAGGGGGGGGGGGCAGTTGGGGTAAGACACCTAGGGGGGGGGGTTGGGGGTGAGACATTACATGCATCATAATAGTAATTGATAATATTAAATTATGATAACATGTATAATTTAAAGCGATGCACGCTGACAAGTGAGGGAAGTATGAACCAGCTATACATGCAGCTAGCTAGACGAATTTAGGTAGATATGTAGCTATTAGTTGAATTAAAACAATTACGTTGTGAAATGTATAGTTATAGATGCTTTCGATAACCGCAGAGCTTTCGTTCCAACGCAACACTTAACCACCACATACACGTCATAGCATAAATCAAATGTCTGCCAATGAAATGACGCAGTTGGTGGGTGGTTTTGTTTGCCAAACGTACTGCACAATATCAAGATTTGAAATGTTTGAATAAAACCTACATTGGCATACAGCCCTGGGTAAACAATGATATAGATTCGTAAATCATTCGAACAATATAAAGCGAGCAAGAAAACAATCAAACATTTGAAGCATTTCCTTCCGGCAAGTAAAATTCGTCTAAAGAAAAACATTGTTTATTCGTAGCCAACTATATTCAATCGTCCGTGCATGTAATTAGAATCTCGGGGTACCACGGCTATAAAAAATCTAAACAAGACCAGCACAAGCAACAGCAAAATGATACTTAAAACCAATACCAGCATAATGGTCACGAATTTTGGGCCATTGCATGTTCATCTACCAGCAACCAGGCACGACAGTATAGGCAAATGGCCAAGATTTTCTCCTGGGTTTGGGAAAAAAGTAAATTTAAATCTCTGGAGGAATATTAATTTTTAAGCGCGAACGTGCACGCCTTTACAATTAGTCCGTATAAAACAAATAAAAACCGAAGTTGTAACGTACGAAAATAATCCTGCAACTGCATAATTTGATGAACTGAATCTCAGTCGTGAACAATTACACGCTACAAACGTCAAACGTCCAACTTACAAACGCTTAAATAGGGTTTCACAAATTACCATTGAAAGCTAAAATTCTGTCATTAAAAAATTGAGGTTGGTAAACATGTGCCACAAACAAACTATTGGGAAAGCACATCAAAATTCATTAATAAAGACACATGTAGATTATCTGCACCCATTATCCTCTAACAATGAGGTGAAACAAAGTCTTGAAGATGAGTTTGATGAATGACCAGATTAAATAACCGACATGCAGAGAGATATTAATAATGCAACGGAGCTCAAAAGATAACATCACTTGACAATTTAATCTTGTGAAAATTGAGGCTTTGTGTTGTCCTGTTTGGCTGGATAGATGTTAAACAAATCGCTTGGGGCTCCTAAGCCTCGTACTAGAAATGAGAAAGCAACTTCTGATGGTCTTTACAAACTGTTCTTTACAGGTTTGTACATTGGTCATTGGTGCCTATTTCATCTGTAATATCTTGCTTTGAGGATATAGTATTGTGTTCGCATGCAGGTTTGCTTAATTCATTTAAATATTATGCAGCATTACATGTACAAAGGTCCCTAGAAACACGATCGATGTTGAACCCAAAAATTTAATCCTTTAGTCCTGACCAAACTAGGAGAATGTGATGATCTCCAAGCAATAACATTACAGCCAACCAGGTAGAGAGTTGTTTTCATAGTGAGATTTACCTTGTTTTAGACGTCGAACTTTTCCTGTGCCGAAACCACTGACCTATACTAGATATAGGTCAGTGGCCGAAACGAATGCAAATAAACTTAAACAAAGACTCAAACTGATTAGGTTCGGCTCAAGAACGTTCGACGTCTGAAAACTGGCCTATGGTTATGTAGTAAAGTAAAAATTCCCACAAGGCGAGTTAAACCATTGTGCGTTGTTCTTGGCAAGATTTGCAAATTATGTATTGAAAATATTTTAAGCAATCTTCCAGAAGTTGCATCTCTAATAAAGATCAAAATATCCAAGTGATGTTCACACCGATGAAATTAGGACTGGAACTGAACCATTTTATCACATTTCAGGTTACTGAAACGGGCTATAGCTAGAGAAACGGCGACGATATGCGATCAGAATATGAAGAATCCCAACTCGGGGACTCGCAAGTCATAACAAGCTTAATATCATTTACGCTAATGTTATCGACTGTCGTCTTCCTTGGTGCCGTGTGTCGCTTCTTGAAGAAATGTTGCGCAAGGTTTTCTAAAATTAGAGAAGCAGACGATGACGTCACCGTCTTGATAAAAGCACGACGAACTTCCGAATTACGAAAGAGTCATTCGCTACCTAGAATTAGTACCCAGGACTACGCAATTGTACACCAAGAAGAGATTCCGTTCGGAACCGAGGAGACTCCGGTGCAGCCGAATATCGGTGGAATAAAGAACGAATTTTTTTTACGTCCGAGGGCGCCCACAGATCCTGAAGCTTTTAGAAAGGTACGGCCAGTTTTCTAACTAGTGCACTTCCGTATAGTATCACCATGGACTCGACAGCTCGACTAAATTGCTCAATTTATCTTTGATAAGTTCAGTATTACCATACTTATACTTCGATTTACTGCTTCATCAAATTGCGGGCAATTAAATCGTTGTTAAATTCATCATTGATTGGCCAATCCTGTACGCAGTTCCAAGTTAACTACATTTGGATTTGATTTGGATAATTTTTCACCGATTCAGTGCAGTGACACTTTTCCTACGGCTAGGGACGACACGACACGGCTCTGCCTTCAAGTAAAACTTAAGCTGAAGGAGAACGTCAATTAAAACTACCCGGAACGAAGATAACTGCTTTGTTTCCGACTCAGGCTGAATTAATATCGCCATAAACGTGGTGTTTTACAAACCATTTAGGTATCACGACAAATCTCCGCCCCAGCTTCTTCAGTGCCGTATGGCCTGGCAAAAGGACAGACATCCCCTCTATCTCAGAGACTCCCAACGAGAAGTTGGTCATCGCATCCTACTATAGAAACGAAAGACCTGGAACCTGAACTGTATAAAAAAGAAGCATTGTTCCAAAAATTCCAAACTTCATCCAGAAACAAATGTGGTACTTTGGACACGGAGATCTACTATGATCCCAAAGACTTAAAACTTGAGGTATATAGAAGCTATATAGTAACTGGTGTTCATGCATGATGACATTTTTGGTAGTAGTATAGCTGAAGTTGGGAATAATGATAAATTGGAAGCAGTTTGAGATACTGGCTACGTGGTCATTCAGTGAATTCTATTGTTTCCTGCTAATGTACCTCCTACGTTGTTTTGCTCAAAACGCAAAACACTCTTTAAAATTATTACAATATTAAAACAGTTATGTTCCTGAGGTTTTCGCCCTTCTCTCAACCCTACTATTATGATATAACGCTCATTAATCCATCCTCTTAGGTCACAATAAGCTCAATCCACCAACTGCTGCTGCAGAAACATGCAGACGAAACGAACACCTTTGTGAGCGTCAAGAAGATACCGGACTCAAAAAGACAAACACGCCGGACTAGTGTCCACAAGAACGCGGTCGATCCGGTCTACGACGATACGTTCACCTTCTACATAGAGCCGAGGGATGACATCTCAAGTCACGTGCTAATATATGGTCTTAATCATATGGATAAGTTTTCCACAAGTTATTTACGTGGCGAAGCGTGTTTGCCTCTTTCTCAAATTAATCTGAATTCCAGGCGCAGAGTTAGCATACCGTTTGTAGAAATAAAGGTGGGTTTCACATTGTACGATTCCAGGACAATTTAAAATAAGTTTTAATAGGTCGTGCTGGATGATCTATGGTGAACGAATTCTTCTCCATTTCGAAGTTTTTTCCCCACGTATGTTTTTTCTCTACTGCATTGCACGTTTTCTATGCGTGCACTATTTCGATCTTATCAGTGCACGCCAGAGCGAGAGTGGCCTTAAGATAACCAGTTCCACGAAGTTAGCGAGTAATTCAAGATGTTCGCGACCGACTGCCGAATGCAATTTTTCCCTTCTGTTTTTTTGCGAAAACTCTCTGCTTTCTTTTACATTTACAGATCATTCGGCATTCCAAATAATTTTATGCATGGGATTTTTTTTTGTTCTGCAAAGTTCTCCTCGTGTAGTCTAATTGGTTGTTTACAAAACCATTCTCCAATTATCAAGTAAAGTTCCATAGTCAGTTTCAGTCACTGGGCTATACTATACTTTTCTAGTACAGTAGTCTATATATAAGCAGGAGTCTCAGTGGTTTCTGTGTCAATATTATCTCGTAGTCAACTTCCTTTTGATGAAAAGCACACCATTGCATGGCAATCTTGTTTGTCTCCATCGAAGCACTAAAAGATCAATAGAACTGACACTGCCACCTTTCCACAGCGTCCCTTTTTGTCGACAATGTATCCGGTTTATCGCGCTGGTGTCGCTGGTTGTATCCTGGTGTCTCTCAAATACGAACCCTGGAAAGAGAGCATTATTGTCCATCCGCTTCGGGTGACACAAGTGCCCAAGAAACGTCATGTAGGATATGGTAAGTAGAGTCCGGAAGGGGATGAGCAAGCAAAGAAAGACGGAATGATTGAAGGAGAAAGGGGGAAGGGGGGAAAGGGAGAGAGGAGGTCGAAGCTGGGGAAAGGTAAGGATTTGACAACGAATTTATAATCGCAATCATACAAAGGTAATTCTTCAATAAGCTTCGCATTATAACTATAAGGGCGGATTTCAACGTACATGCACGCAAGTAAACGTTCAAAACTTTCTGTTGTTATAAATTAATTTACACAAGAAAAACACACAAAAAACTGTATATCCGTTGAACCTTGGCAATTCAAGCGTATATCCACTGATCTTTCAGGTAGAAACGTCTATGTCAAAGTGGATCTCCGGCGCAAAGGAGGGGAGCGAATTACAAAAGCAAAAACAAGCCTTGTCGAAATGGAGCCAATGTCAAGGCATGAAAACGATTCTTACCAGGCGACTTTCGGCGAAAAGCTAACGTTAGAATACAAACCATTTTTGCCGGAAACAACTGAGATTCACATCTCGTTGAATCACTATCTGTTTCTAAAAAGTAGTTTTATCATAGGTCAGCTGCAAATGTCGTGTACGCAGCCTGGCTACGAGTCTATGCACTTTCAAAACATGATAGATTCTCCGGGAGAGGAAATTCCCGTGTGGTACGAATTGCGGGGGTTCACAAATCCGACGGCTACGGAAGACGTCAGATAATAGCACAGCACTATAGCCTTCGCACACGCGGAAAGAAAAAATACGTATTTTATACAGCAAAATGTTTTAGTCGTCTGACATCCCAACAACGTACTGTAAGCTATAATAGTATATATATAAGATGCAAAACTATTTGTAAATTACATTAGTTAGAGAACTTAGTTCACATAAATATAAAATAAAAATCACTAGAGGGTGGAAAAGTGTGTAGTAGGATGCATTTGCTGAAAGCAGTCTTTTTGGGGTGCCCTATATACATGTACCATACATTCAAAAATTTTAAGACCACAGAAGGCGGAGACCGCAATGCAAATTTTCCACTTTAAAAACAGTGATCATGCATATTAATAATTAAAATGCTCAGAAACATATTTTCAGTTATTTCGAAGGCATATCAATCACGATTACTATTTCATGGACATGTTTACTTAAATTTAAATTCTAAAAATTAACGCGGCGCGTTGCCTTCGAATGATCAAAGTTACCGCTGTTTTTGTCAAAATCAAAAATTGCATCGCGTAGGCGAATTGCGTCCGGCGTGTGCGCATGTGTTTCAACTTGAACGTCGATGATGTTTGTAGTGAGAATTCGAAAGTTTTAATTAGCTACAAGCGTTATAACTGCATGTTTAACTGATTTGATTGGCCGATCACATTAAATCTGACTACGTTTGTGGTTGTATGAAGTCTTGTCACTTGTGTACAAGGAACTGCATCAGATTTCGTTCTGAGTATTTAGGAAGGCGTGAGAACAAATTAGGCCCTGAAGCAGATGTGAGAAATCCTTTTATTTTATTCCTAGGTTAAAAAAACACGCGGTGGACGAACTTCAGAAACATTTACCTGGCGGATTAAATCGGTTCTTAGCATGAATTTGTAAAAAAAAACATTAAAAACTCTCCGTTGTACTTGTAGCTACACAAATTTTCATTATGGATACGTCACGATATTAAACAAAATGAATATATTGAAGTGGAATCTTCAACGACATCAAAACAGTGAACTTTAATATCTCAATTGCTATAAAAGCCTGAAAAGCTCAATATCTTCACATTCCCAGCGACTTACAACGCTATTACCACAGCGTCTTGTTGCTATATAACTTGGCTGAATTAATAGTACCATAGAGTACGGTAAAGTTGGCGTTATGCAGCAAAAATATTCGATTTTATACGCGCGTTACTATCAAAATTGATCTTTCTGTATATTGCTATTTACTATATAAAGTATATATAGTCATGCCAACTTTGTCTTTGATACAAATGAAAGTTGAAAAGAATCTTATCAAAAATTTTTAATCGCCTTTATGCCGTGTATCATTAAAATGTGTTTTGAAACTTTCCTAAGTAAACATGAAATCATATTCAACCGCCCCCCCCAAAGTTATTAATTTAATAAAATTTTTGTTTCTTCTTCGGGAGTTTCCATGCACCGCCAACCGCTTCAAGCCCTTATATAGCGAAATTTCAGTTAAAATGCGTGAAATTTTAACTGGAGTTCGCTGAAAAAACGCTAACATGCAAGACTATGGTCATGATACTTGCGGAAAACATCAATTATGGATAGTCTCTGTAGTGCTAAAAGCTGTGTCAATACACCAATTTTTATCATCATTGAACTCGTTCATATATAAAATAACGTATTGTTTTTGCATGCAACATGAACAATAAATAAAACACCATTTAAACACACAACTGATCCAAGCGTGATTGCCAAGTAGTCTTCCACTTTACTATGTATACTAGGTTCAGAATTTATGGGTTGTTAACCTATAGGCCTTAACAGGCGTAAAATGATTTTGGAATATTGAAATGAGTATATAGCATGATCCTGACGGTTGTGTAGACCCCAACAATAGCATTTTGCAAACACATATTGCATAACCAACTGGGCAAACAAAGAAACTCAGAGCAGAGGTGGATATGTTAGCGGATTGCCCGGATTCGGGCCAAAATTCGGTTTTGGTCAGTTTTAGGGAGATTCTTCAAGTGCGTTGGTAATTCTATGGGGAACCCTTCAGTTTATTAATCTTCCTATAACAAAGCATATCGAAAATTCAAACGTCAACAACAGTATTTTTTTCATGTGCATGGATTGACGGTTTAACTGGAAATTAGAGCGGGCCGGCAGTTTTCTAAAACCCTATACCCCACCCTCTCCCCCACACATGCACGCTATTCGAGAAAGTAACACAACAGGATGGTTAAATGTTAATTGAAAATCGCGTGTATAACTATATTTCCATGATATTATCTTTTTAATTTTATTGTATTTTCGAGCTATGATGCAAAACATACGCCGCCTGATTTAATAGAAATAATCACATTCCGTCGGCTTTTTTTTTACTGATTGTCCATTATACAGATCCAATATACACATACAAAATCGATAACTAATATATTTTTCGGAATTTGAGCTTGTTTCTCGCGATGAATCAACACAAATTTTCCAAAGACAAACCGATCCATATAATTGCATGCCCAGATATAAAAACAAAACGTCTTAACTTTTCTTGCTAAGAGCTTTGTCATGCACAAGAGCTACTAATGTTTTAATTTCAAGGAAACACTCCTCACGAGGACTATTCAATAGTTCGAAAGACCGAGAAGCCTTTTTTAGTCATTTGCATATAGTTACAAATGCATTTAGGCATTCATTTGATCGACCTAGTTGTTTTGGACTATATTTCTTAAGTTGTCAAGCTATACCACGTCTATATATAGTAAAATTACCCAAGGTTCTCGAAACGTATCTCATTTCCACGTGTCTTTGTTACAAAAACCTAGTTACACGTTAATATCTGGCTCATTCATCTCTTATCTGCGCACGCTAGTCTTGGTCCACCAATAAGGAACGGCCACAAATTAAAAATTCGTTTTTTCTTTTGCAGCTGCTTTATTCAAAATAACCGTATATTTATAAGCGAACAATTTGCATCGCATTGCCTCACACGACAGAGAGGCAATCAAAAATTTCGCCTCGAATTTATTGTAATGCTAATAGCTGACGAGTACGAAATTTTTCATGCCATTCTGGTAGTCCTAACGACAGCCGGCCTGCTCTGTGTGCATGTGTAGCGACGAAACACAATACGGCAAGTGAATTTTGTTTCCCGCTCGCGAGGATCAAAAGGCGAAACTCGAAGCGCTTCTAATAAAATATTAAAAGGGTTTTCGCATGAATTTCGGTCGGTTCGCGAAGCGAGCAACGGTGACACTAATTTGATAAAGTGAGTTTTAAATTTTTAAACTACAGACAGACGGACGACGGATATGTTGGGAAAGTAAAGTTATACATGTAAAGAATTCAAGTTGTCAAGAGATAGATTATCATATAGCGGGATTGTGAAAATATACAAGGGTAACGACCAGCCTGTGAACATCGCTTTGGTTTCGCCATTGCTGTTGGCATTGCTGTTTTGTAGCTGAAAATCTGGAAACTACCCATGGAATTTTTCGAAGGGAATCGTTTTAAAATTTCGTCAAAATTCACGCAAAACTCGCGCCTAGACAAACGGGAATAGGAGAATATACAGGCCGAATAAAGGTTCGATTAAAGTAAGCACTAAAGAGTTATATTCTAATATGCAAATTTGTGTGTATTACAACAAGTAGTGTATATATGTGTGTGTGGGTGTTGAAAAAATGCAAAAGTAAAATAACACAAAATTCAGACAATTTTCATTTTCATCATAGCGATTGATTCCTAGCGAATGAGCGTGGGCTGAGAAGATATTTTGACCGTATGTGTTTCGCGAGGAAGAATTTAATTTAAGTTGTTCTAAAAACACGCTATGTGTATATATGTCTTGAAATTCAATCAATACTCCATACGTGGCATTTGTGGATTATACAGTACGTACAGGTACACGCAAGTACACACAGGTTGCATGCGCATTTGTTTAAAATGTAAAAAAATTAAAAAAAAACATCCGGCTTAAATTTATTTCATCACGCAACTGAGTTTGTGAAAATTGTTGAACAGTCTACACATAAAAAGCTATCTAAATAGTTCAGTTCAGTATAATATAGTGCATGGTTATTTTATTCTATAAACAGCCATAAATTCGAATTTCTACTTTTTATTACAGTGGCGCCTGCAATGCAAAACAAAATATTCCAAGGTATCATCTTTGGCGTTTCTGGTCTTATTTCGTTCGCATTTTTGGTAGTGCTATGCAAATGGTGTCACATGCTCCAAGCGCGACGCCGGCGAGAGCAGCAGAACAACAGTAAGGATTATCAAACATACCAGGTCACCCAAGCAATTCCTGGCCGTCAACTATACGGGAGCGGGCAATGTGTACAACCAGGACTCGCGGGAGACGTGGAGCTCGCGCGAGAGCTACGGGATGGGGCCTTAGACTTCGAGTACACCCTGGAACCGAATGTACCATTAGGGAAAATACAGTTATCCATTCTGTATGAAATTGAAGTTCGAAAATTGAATGTTTTGCTGCTTCAAGCCAAAGGTTAGTTATATACGCTCTTTTCCAAGTCTGGAAGCTATCTAAAAATATGCTTCAAAATGACAAACAAACGTTGACCGCTCCTTCGTAAGGCTGGATTCCAGTCAGGAAAATTATCCTACGGGGGCCGGATCGGAAAGTATGGTTTTAGGACGATTAGTTTTGGTTGAGAATATAAGGATAAAAGAAACTTTTCTGTCCGATACGGTCCGGAGGATAATCAGTTTCTGACTGGAAACCAGCCTTTAATGACAAAAAATTCTCGACGTTCAACCTATGGGTCTTCCGTCCTTGTCGTGAAAGTTAGTGGAATCAATATATTTTGTATTTTACGTAATAATATAACTGATGAGAAGCGATGTTGCGACGCTGCTTCTTGCTTATATTGGAACGTATTTATTGCACCTCAACTTAAGTTTTCATCTGCCTAATTGAAAAGTCTTCAAGCTCAGGAAAGTTATTCAAAAAAGGAAGCATCGCGCTCTTGACTAACTTACAGTAGCAGGTGCAAATTTAATCTTCCATTTAAAATTGCACGTTATATCGAGGGGCACCACGAACAGGAAAATTGAGGCCAGGTGTTTTGTGCGTTTCCCCCTTTTATCACGAGAACGCGTGATAAAAAATACACGAAGTTTTGCATGGGTGGAAAAATTCATCTCGTAGGCATTGACGTTTTTTCTTCATTTGAATCCAATTTTCCTGTGCACTAGACGTTAACGTATTTCACAACTCGAACAGAACTATATCGAAGTATATAGTAAGAACAGAAAGGTTTTGCGAAATATAAGAGAAAACATACTCCGAAAATAAACATCTTGTAAACCCAAGATATGAGTTGACAAACCTGATTTGACAATGACTTTGAAATAGAGTCGAAATATCACCTTGAATATTGTGTCTTGTTTTTAACAACTCATATCTTGGGTTTACAAGATGTCTATTTTCGGAGCATGTTTTCTCTTATATTTCGCAAAACTGTCTGCTAGAAAGGTTTCCACCACAGCAAAGCACCTTACTCAGTAGCACGATTAACCGGCGTTACATAGCGGTTAAACCTGCTTTCCATCAAGTGGTAATTGTCGCGAACAAGTCTTTTTCACCGATAAGAAATAGTCCAGACGTAAATTTGTCTTTATTTTTGTATTCAAATCGGTCATTGTTGATTGCACACACGTAGAAATATTCACATCACATCAGCCACCTTGACATGTTTACGACACTCACGACTAAATGGAAACTAGAATTAGCGTACTCTGAGAAACAGATTGGCCTCACAAGTTCTTTAAAAACCTCGACCACGAATTCACACCTATCCTTCCCGCTGCAGGTATAGTTTGTCAAACTCAAAGAAACAGTGCAAACCTTTACGCAAAAGTCCTGCTCACGAAGGATACCGAAGGCACAAAGTTAACGAGCGACCGGTGTACGAAGATTCAACGGATGTCGCCCGAACCTCAGTTTCATGAGGAATTTTCCTTCTGTGTTAACGAAAGAGAGATCGGATATGCAACGATACAGGTAGATTAGTAAACCTTGTTAGCATAAAATAAGTCTTTGTGCTCCCGCATTTAAGTTCGTTATATTCGCTTTTACGAAATGAACTTAATCAAGTTTTACCATAAACTACACAAACTAACTCATTTTTTCCAATTATATTTATGTTAGTTGTATTAACTACTCGTTCTCGTAGGAAGTAGGTCATAGTAACTATATTTACACTCCTTGAACGTCTTAAATTTTCTCACATCTATTCACATTCACCAATCAGGTTTGTCTTTATGAAATTGATGCATTCTCGAAAAGCCACGAACTTGGTCAGATCCAAATTGACATGAAAGACGTGGACATAACGCAGAGGATGACGGGATGGTTTGATTTGTACGAAGAAGAGGAAGAGGTCTGAGAATATTCAATTTAGTTTGCAATCCAGTTAAAAGTTTGGAACATATTTGTCTGAAATAGCTTCGAGAGTTCTTATAAAGCTTCTGCATGACATAATGTTGTTTTATTATAGAAGCGACCAACCTCTGGAGATCTTTTGTTATCATTAAATTACTTCCCAACCGCTGGTCGATTGACAGTCGTTATCATGAGGGCACGTGATCTGAAAATTGAACACAAAACTGGAGCTTGGGGTAAATCAGTGCATGACTTCATATATCTTTCCAGTTTAAAATAAAATCACACAAAATAGAACATTTTGATTCGTTCCTGAGCATCGGGCAATCAGCTGTACTTACTGCTACGTTTCGGCAGGAAATTCTATATTTTAGATTTTCTTGACCTTTATTCAATATTTTACTTGTACCAGGACTTTCGTTTACCTTTTTAGCCTTTCTTAGTTCCTCCATGGAGGGCAGTTTAGTTTCGCATTTTTTTAATTGTACTGCAGTACAATCAAAGGTGGGGTACCGTCCGTATGTTAACAAACGCTTCGTTAACATTTAAATGAATAAGAAAGAGAGTTTATGTTTATGCGAAATTTGAGCAATTTTGAAACAAGTAGACTATACCCATTGTTAAGAGCAGAACCGATGCACGCAAAAGCGACTGTAACCCGCCTTTATTGACAGTAACTGTACTCCTCTCAACTAATCAGCATCAAGTAAGCAAGTATTTATCATGCAATTTATCTTCGTTTATATTTTATAGGCGTATTTGTCAAAGTTATTTTCTTATACAATCAAAAACGAGTCAGCAAGAAAAAGACAGTGGTCGTTCGTAAAACAGAGAACCCGATTTACAACGAAGCATTCGTTTTCAAAGTCCCTAAGCAGGCAATGGCTTACACCTCATTTAAAATACTGGTTGTCAACAGGACATCGTATGGACGAGACGAGGCACTTGGGGATATTACAATAGGTCCCCAGGAGTACAAAGATGGCCTCTTACATTGGAATAAAATGTTAATGGAGTTGCGCAAGCCGGTGGCAATGTGGCATCCTATAATAATGAATTGAAGTGAAGAAGCTATTCCAGATCATTCACTGACTGATTTTAAGGCTATGTGTACGTTGAAACCTTGCAATTACCTCTTTAAAACAATATTTCAAACTTCCAGATACAAACTGCGACTGAGCTTTATGGCCGAACAAATTCAACAAACTTCATTCAATTTAAAATTACGCAATGCTGGCCATTGCTTAAATGTGTATACGTCTTGTTATATATTGTTAAATTTTCAATAATTGTATCAATTTCAAATGATTGCATGTTGCATCTCGTTACAGACTACCATGCCTTTCTCTTTTTGTTCGTGACTGTGTTTTCAGATACAACGGACCAAACCGCTTGTTATACGAAAACGTCTTTCGCTGAAGCTGGCCTCCCTTTCACGTATTTCACCATGCATATGTTTTTTAGGTTAGGTTTAAAATCAAGTTCGCCATGCAAACGACGAGCAGCTTCTTGGCCCGTTTCGTTTATAAAGGTTTAGTTTACTTTCGATATACAAGAAACCTAACACTTGTCGTGAATTACTGTCATTTGTTATGTTTTTCTTAAACAGTTTCCGGCTTTACCCGTAAGGCAACGCGAGGCTTGAAGTTTAATTGATCAACTTTTTGCAACAAATCTAAAAACGCATCCTTCGCTACGCCTCCCTTTCAAAAATAACAAGTGTCAAAATTTAAATTTAAAAACGGCTACCAATAAATGGAAAATCACTACAAAAAAACCAAACAATTCACAGTAATCCAAAAGCTAGGAGGTGGAAGCGTTCTGAAGTGTTTTGACTGGGCTGTAAGATCAGTATAGACTCCGAATAAACAATATCAATGGTTAAAGTTTACAATAAATACAGCTACTTGCATGTAAACAATGTGAAATAATGGCAGGTTGTTTTCAATAAGGACAATGAAGACATTGAATGAGAAAAATACAAAACCTGTCAGATTCACGTTATCTATAATACATTTTCAAAATGCAAAGAAATTATGCAAAATAACTGCGGATTTAGACGGATTATATAGAGGAAAGAAAAAATAAACCCTAAAAGATTCGTGCTGTAGCCCATATACGTAAGAAAGCGTGTCCAAATCAAATGTTATCATTAAACGGTCTAACGTTTACAAAGACCATGCCTGATGGATTTGAACGGCGAATTGATATGAAAGGAAGGCAAAGCTAGCCATGGTCAATGCTAAACTTGAATGAGACAGCTAAGATTGCCATCATTGTAACGGTGTTTAGTACATTAATGATGATGATCGTTTGCATATGGTACAAGTTGTCCAAATTACGAGAAGTCATGGATGACCGCGCAACAACATCTGCTTCGAACAAATTGGTAAATGTATTGAATGTATTTGCCTTAGTTTTTTACTGATACATACCGTATTAAATTCGCCACAGTGCCCCCGTTGCACGTGAGCCAAATTTAATGTCATTCTATCGGACAATCATATATAGATGTTGACGCAGCTAGCTATGCCATAAGGAAAAAATATAAATTTTATAAATTGGATTAGACTGTGATTTTACAGTTCTATCACGGATTCGTAAGGACACGAATAAATGTTCGTCCCTATATATGAGTGAACCTTAACGCTCTATTGATATCAATCATAACTCTTAATTCTGATGCATTTAAAAAGGAGTTCATTGGTAGTCTTGGCCCTAATTAATTGGGAGGGAGAAGCACTGTTAAGATAAGCTAGAGACACATTCCTCTCCTCTTTTGAAACATCTGGCGAAAGCCATTTTTTGATGCGTTTTGGGAGTAAGATTTTTGGCAGAATCATGTAGCCCCTAAAACAACTATACGGACTATAGCTGCATGTGGAAGAAATATGAGCACAAGAAATATTAACAATGCACGTGCTTCAGCAGAGAGAGAACGTAAGTAAGTTATACACATTTTCAAAGGGACTCTTCCCACAAGCGCAAAAATCACCAGATCTTTAATTGTATATCAGGGGGATGAAAATAGAGGTGGCATCAGATCTTCCCAGGACATATTGACCCCGTGAATTCGTGCTTAGTTGCATCTAATCCCATCAAGTAAAATAGTTGAACAACAATGTTGAATGCAATTCTAGATTTCGATTGGCCTTCCATGGCGCCGGGAATCAATAAGCTCGGAATGTAGCATTTGCAACGCTGAAAAGAGACACAATCCTTCACACGCTGAACTCTGTCGCAGTCTGCTCTCCAAAGCAACAACAGGACGAAACGATGCTAAGGAAGAAGGAGGCATATCCGACGGACGGTTACGTGATATATCCGAGCGAAACAGCGTTGAGCAGGAAGGATCTGCATTTACAGGAAGATTGACATTCACCGTCGAGTACAAAGGCAACAATGATACCCTCGTTTTAAAACGAATTTTCGCAGAAGACTTATTTCCATGGCAATATAGCAGTACAACCAAAACACTCGTGATGGTGGAGTTCCAGCTAGAGGACTGGTACGAGAAACAGAGGAGTGAGGTACAAACAGGAGTACACAGGTTATCCTATGAACACGAGTTTGAGTTTAATTTACGCGAGGCTGACCTCGCCCAAGGGAAGTTCTCTCTGTCTGTATGGCAGACTGGCGACGAAGAATGTGCGGATATCCTGATTGGACAATGCAACATTGTCATGGAGACAGAAAATATCACATCAGCTCCTGGACAGAGTCGGGAAGTATCTAAGAAATTGTTTAAAAAATCGGTGAGTTTGAAGTTTATTTGCCAGGAATAATATACACCATCATGTTTCATAGATTATGCAATTGCCTCATTATAATTTCGCCTCGTTTGTATGTACGAAAATTGAAAAACCCTTAACTTATATTTTGTCTATAACGAATTTTTTCGTTACACCCAACATTGCACCCTGCGACCCGATTAGCTTTGTGTCTTATTATGGCTGGTATGCCGATAAATAGAAACGCCAGATTCATTCTGGGATAAATTTCAGCGCAAAGGTCAGTCTCAGTTCGAGGAAGCGTTTAATATTTATTATTTCTGCATAAATACAGTAGTTTCACGGTCCTCTGCGGTGATTGCATCCAGCAGCGCGTCATCAGGGAAGGCGGGCTAATTACCCAGGGGCTTATTTGCATCATGTGTGAGATTAGAACTTACGCCGAAATTAATCGCATCACCAAACCATACTGCCGACAATAACCTTTCGCTTCCAGTTTGTATCTAGACTACTCTGTACTATCTAGTACACTAGATCTGGACTACTCTGTTTTCTGTATTCTTCACTTGCTGAATTATATGGCATTACTTCATACTTCCAAAGTACAGTCACCTGTTCTCCGATGCGTTCAGTTTATCTTCCTTAAGATAATGACATATAGGGCTTAAAATGCCGAGCTCGCTTGCTCTCCCCCGCTCGACAGCAGAGCATAGAGCGTGGAATTGACTGACCGCCGTTTTTCCCTATGCATAACTTTTATTTTAAATGTCAGAATGATAGAGTTTACGCCCTGATATTGAACATATACTCACAGCGGTAAATATACAAACATTCGCACCTGTCCGGTATATCAAAAGCTGCATGCATGTGATCAAATCTGACTTACAAGAAAAGCAAATACGAAATATAATTACATATCCAAATAAAACAATCACATTTAATTACAACACCCGTGTATCAACACTTAGACGAGGGAAATTGCCAAACCGAGAACATCGTTGCTCGGCTACAATCGCGTACGACAACAACGCATGAAAAAAAATCAACATTTTACGCTACATCTTTGACCTTAAACTTTAAGTTAAAAATGCATAGCGAATACTACGAGTCTGCCGTCGTTGGCCTGCATAGAAATGGGCACAAATTGGACTAAATCTTCCGCTGATTTCGAAGCAATCCCGACAGATGACGAAAAGTACTATACAGCATTTTATTTCAACGCGATGAAAGTGGTTAGTGTGTATACTACTTCACAATATATCATTTGAAATATATGTATTCATGTAATTATATATCAGTTAGGAAAAGCGATAACAGACAGCCCAGGAAACATTTCTCCATGACGATGTTTCCTTAACATGGGACTGAAGACAAACAGGGCCTTTTTTAAGGAGCCATTTTGAGAGAAAGCAACCCCCCGCATAAAATATGAGCAATGTTATATAGAACATATATATAAGCATGTATCCATGTTGCCAACAATGCCAAAATGCTAACAGGGAGGTGTTATTGGCCTTCAGTAGTAGGCCTACCTCTGAGGGGCCAACTACATCCCCCTGTTTCCTTTCATACTTTGTACGCAAAAACAATATTGGGTGGATACATGCTTGTATGTTTTACATAACATTGCTTGTATTTTAAACAGGGGGATGGATAACTCTGAAACGGATTCCTTAAAAAAAGCCCTGAAGAAGAACTACACGACAGGCGAGAGATACAGGTGGCCTGAAGTGCTCAGTCACCTCAATCTTTTGCAAGTGATTAGCGCCCATGCCTTTGCCTTTGTTGATTACCGTAATCCCTCGGAGGGGGAGTGCACACCAATTTGTCCTTGTATATATAGTTGTGTTTCTCAATAGATGTCTTACATTACATTCCAAATTCAGTAAATTTTGAATTAAATGCAGTTTTACGCTCTTAACATTGAAAGGTGCGTTATCTCATGGACGGACAATATTTCAATTACCTTTTTCGGGCGTCTCAGCCTGTGGAAGAACGCGACGTTCCGAGTCCAGGCCGAAAACGCGCCGACACTTGGCCGAAGTCTGCCAATGAGTTTAAAATGGATAGTCGGATGGTAGGTTATATGTAAAATCTTCGAGTTTATTTTACAAAGAGACTGAAGTCACTAAACTGACTGTATTTGATTAGTTCTAAGTGCATGTAAAGATTTTTCTATATTTTCCATAACATGCATTATCCTATTTGCTCAGTGCTAATAATAGATAGACAAAAAAACAACTTTATCATACACAGCGCCTTTCTCAGGATCACGTAATAGTTTAATTTCACTGATTTATATGCGCAATGCATTCAAGAGTCTGCGTAGGAGGGCATGTTTTATATCCATTCATCGAAAATTAAACCGTATTATAATTCAGTCTATTTTAATAATAATCCTTAATACAAATTTCAACAACTATAAGTATTGAATAGAGGAAATAAAGAGGGATGCTCCTTTTTTCTTCTGATATGTGACATGAGATGAAACTCGTTTGCCTCTCAAATTAAGCAGAGATAAGAATTTATTTCTTGCTATACGGCTGTACGTGCAAGTCTAGCTTTGACAGTAATCGTATATGTAAACGTCTTCTTCTCCCACACATTGTGGGCAAAAACTGTGCGTGTCTGTATGTTGACATATGATAAATTGTGTACATAAATGAATCACGTCCCATCCTGTGACACATATTGCATCCGGCCAATACGCTGTCTGTCATACATACAAACTTCAACGCGCGGGTAAAATAAGAGCAAATATTGAGAGCAAATTTTGAGGAAAAAATCTTATTAAGAGCAAATTTTGAGAAAAAATCGAAGACAATTTGGAAGCTGGATTGTGAGAAGATATGAACGCACAGGTAATCGATAGCAAGATAAAATGTTCATTCACTTCACTGACAGAATTACCAAAAGTATCATATTGTAGGATCATATAACACAGTCGTTCAATTTATATATATAACATATATATAAGAATATTAATTTAATACAGTGCTTTCTGGTGCAAAAATTTATCACGAAGAAAAGCGCGCAGCACGGGTCAACTAAACGTAGTTTATTACACACAAAAAACCTCATTTAATATACAAATGGTAATTATTGCGAAATACCGCGGAAGCCAAGCCAACCTAAATATATGTAGCTGGAAGTATGAACAACTATACGACACTTAAACCTCTAGTATGAACAACTATATTTTGTAATGTGTTGGCGCCAAATTATAAATGGAGCCAAGACGATCGTGCCAAAAATTCAAACGCCAATGAGCAAAAAAGCATGTGTATAAATTATAGTGTACTACCGTAATGGAGGCCTAATTTTATTTCATACGTGCGAGAAAGCACGGCTTACTATTTAAAATTTACATATTAATAATACCACATACAAATACATGTGCATAAAATACATAAAATTTTATAAGTTATTTAACAAGTAAAATTTGTAACAATATTAACTATTCAGTGCGTAATGTCTATACAAAAAACCTGCATGAAGCCTTTTAATTCCAAGTTAGTGTGTATAGGCTATAGCTCTTAAACTACGCCACATGCATATACGGTTAATTTGAAAAGGGTTGTGTCATGACATATCATAGCATATGCATATTAGACGCACAAGGGGTGTTTGGTATCAAGGATATAACAAGTATATCAATAACGATATCGATGAAGGGGAAAAATTGAACAAAAATCAAGTTATCAGTTGCAGTCGTATAAGTCTCTATCACTCGTTGTAACGTCCTCCAACACGAAATGTATTGAGGAAGACACCCCGCCATCCCTTGCTTAAAAAAAATCTTTTCGGAATTGCTAAACTCAGACAAATCATCGCTCAAGCAAATCCCGCAGGAAATGATTGTATTTCAGTGCTTCCGATTACAACACTTTGGAGAATCTCAAAAGCATCGAACGTCGACAGGCAGTTAGTATCTTTAAAGAGCAATTTGTTTCTTTCGTATTCTCTTTTTTTGGGTGTGTTCTCGTTATATGAAGGTTGTCGTGCAACTAAGATAGCTCTTTTAGTTTCAACAGTTCCGCACAAGCCTGCTTCATACTTAAAATTCATTAAACGTGTCATAGCGTATTCCCTATAGTTTCTCAGTCATTAGTCCTACCTGATCAGTGATCAGTGGTGCTCTGGGAACAAGGTAATATTTTGGCCTCATAATTTTAGGAACGAAAACCTTTCCTTTGGCCACACTTTTCGTTTTAATTAACTCGAAAGCAAATTTTGCAACTAACATGCAGCGGCCAGTCCTTTCATCCTTAAACATCCCTGATGGTCATAACTTAATGTCCTCTTCTACTCATAGGAGGAAATGTTAAACCAATTTACAAAACTCTACCTGTTGCCGGATATCAGGTGAATATCAGCCATGGCTAGGTTGTGTATTTCGAAAGAGCAACGGAATTAAGATATTACAGCAAAGCGGCATGTATATAAACACGCGGACCGCTTAGTACAGAAAAATAGCCTTGAAAGTGAAACTTGAAAATGCTAAGATGGGCATTTGTACGAGACGACGAAGTTTTCGCTTAATTTCTAGGCAATCTATTCTTACAACCCAACTAAAACTACCAAAGGTCCATGCAGTCAAATCAAAATAACAAATTCAATGGTCACGTCCATGTATATATTCATGCGCAATTGGGGATTCGAACTTCATGCACGTGCGCATGCATGTGGGCAATGCATGCGTGCATGGCAAAGTAGTTTCTTTCCCTTATTTCTTCCAAAATAGCTTAAAATAAATTAAGGCTTCAAAATATCATGAACAGTTTCCCCTGATTATCTTAACTCCGCTTTTGTCTGGCGTATATATTCAGCACTAAACAATATCGATAATCTTATACGTTTTCGACAAAAAGCAAATTCAATACTTTGGCTGAAAAACAAGCCATTACGGGCAATTACAAGACAATGGAAAAATTCCGAAGAGAAATATTGAACTGAAACGATTAGGATTAGCCAATCATATAGGAAGCCTTTACAAATCTGATCCCATAATCAAAATGACAAAACCCTTTCTACGCGATATACTTGAACGATTTTGCATCGTAGATTACTTATTGCATGCCATACTTTTGATAGAAGTCTGGAAAATTATGTAATACTGTGTATTAAATGTATACACTGATACAAGTGACCGCTGGTAACGCCTGACATCGACAAACTTTAATGGGGTTGAGAGATACGAGCTTTACTCGGGTTGCATTTATATTTTAACTCGTAACTTGGTCCACGATGTGCGTATTTGAAATTTAATGACATTGTCAACAAAACTTTAATGAATGTGGTCGGCCATTTTCCTAATTTCCCGTTACTGGGATTCCCAAATACTACGGTAAATTTGAAAAACTATCAAAAAACATTGAACCGGAGCAGCAACGCGAAAGAGGGAAAGGTAGGCGCTGTAAATTGTTCACACGGTTTGGTTTACCTTGGTGATATGGGGTTGAAGGAATGGCCATTACGGTTCTTATGGCCACATCAATTCCACATGTATATTGTTTGATCAACAGACTTTAAGTATCATATTTGTATACTCTATAAACCGTACTAAGCCCATAACTAAGTCTACATAAAAAGATCGGTTAGAAAAACACGTTTATACTATAGTATATAGGCTTCGTGTCGAACTTCAATTTAGCTTGATGTTCAAGGAAGACCTGTGTAGATACAGTGATGAGGGTATAGTAACCAAGCATGAATATAGATATTGGTTAACAGATGACCAGCGAGTCAGTTGTCATACTTTTTGCAAACCAGTATATAGACGTGTTTTCCACACTAGTAGAGAGATGTTATTTATTAGATGATATGTTACCATTAACATATCAAGTGCTATAAATGCATGTTGTGATATGCCAGTGATGGAGTTATGCTGTCCTGCAGGCAGGACAATCAGCTATATCTTATAGTGACCGTACTCCGTAGTTTGCATGTCGACATAGTTTTGGAGCAAATTTACTAAAAACCGCGTGAAATAATACGAGAAGGACCCCCGGGGGAAAAAAAAATAAATATACATATATATATATATATATATATATATATATATATATATATATATATATATATATATATATATATATCCGTGTCATATTATAAATATCAGTGCATGCATGCCTGTGACTTTCTTATGAACTTCGGAAAGACGCTTAATACATTAAAAACATTTTATATATTAATTATATTATTATATTATTATCTTATTATATAGCATTAGTTTAACCTACATAATCCTATTCAACCCTCATTAACAAACGTACAACAATAACCGGTACACGATAAGCACTTTCGCTTTGTGTGACCGACTGTCTAAACACAATACCTCTAAGCTCTAATCTAACGTTAATAGACTTTAATATGTTGAGCAAGAACTGATCACTTTAAGTCTTTGCATGTATAGTTGTGTACAGCGTCAAAGATCCCCTTGGAAGTGGTCAAGTTCTAAGGCCATGTCCTATAATGACTATATTTCTAATTTAAGATTTTATAACATGTATACTAGCAAGGACGAATATACACATCCAGTATCGGGCAGACATCATCCACGACCTGGTAACCTTTTTAAGCTGAAGCTAACCATATTTCATTCCGAATAGGCCTTAATTTATTCCGAATATGTTCTGTACATGCAGTAGAGATGCATACTTTAGTCAATTGTACATCATGTATAAATATATATACAATTTCGGAAGAAAACAAGTAAGAGTCGTTTGCATGGCGCGTCATCAAATACGTAGGCCACATTATAGGGGGTATATTGGGAGGGGATATACCTCCAGTGATCGAAAAATACAAAATGCCGATACGTCAAAAAAACACACGAAAACGTCATCTCTAAATACCATGTTATGACGTCAATAATGGTAGTGTGTGGATTCATAAACATTAATCGATGTGTTCAAGAAAGTAAAAAGAAGTCAGAAAATCAAATTACCCCATAAAAGTGGGTTCACACGAGTGAAATAAGCATAAGCATAAGGAAAGACAAAAGGTAAAGCAATGAAATGCAATGAAGCGTGCGAAACAAGCTTCGACATAAGCACAAGACTCGAAGCATAAGCGAAGCTGGAACAAAAGGCGTTTGAAGAGAAAATTCCCTTGGCTCTGTCTTTTTGAACCTTAGAGGAAATATTTCTTTTGTATTTAAATCTTTTAGGTATACTCTATCTTGTTAAACCACACGAAAAGACTACCAAACCAATGGCAATGGCAACCGACTTTTTGAAATATTTGTGATAACCTTGCATGACCCTGTGCTCCAATACTAACCTCTCTAATCAAATGACAATGACGTGACATTAAATTAAAACCAGTGACCAGTGTTAATTCGACTGAAAACGCTCCTAAACACGTAACCATAGTGTTCGTATGACGAATACATTGCATAATAATTGAGGCAAAATCTAAAATAAAGAACTACCAAGTTCGTCGAAGAAAATAGGCAATTGGGATTACCTTTTGAGGCGAAACTAAAGACAATAAATAAAAATGAACGATTTCGAATAAAATTGAACGAGTCATTAGAAAGCAAATTTTACGTTCCATTTCTAAAATTGGCACGTTCACTGGTAAGTTACAGACGGGAGAATCAGGAGATAAAATAGTCCACAGAGCCCAAAGGCCGCGCAATATTACAGCCTACACGTGCAAGTCTCAATTTGTGAAGATGCTTTGGCAAAATGAACCCACGTTAAATATTGTTATTTTCAATTAATGTAATAAGCCAGCATGTGTCCGGCCCACGCGCACGGCTGGTCAATTAACAAATCGTTCATATACGTCATATGTCAGATGATTAAAAAACGGAACGCTTTCGGCGAAAACATTCTGTACGCCTGCGCAGGATGGCGAGGGCGTCTAAATAGCTCAATTTAATGAGGATTGGATCATCAGGATCATTTCTCATCGCGATGATCAGAGGATGGGATAACGAGTTTGGATGCATGACGTTTGGCAACAAAAAGATACTTTTGCCAAGTTAGCCTGACCCGGACATAGCACCCAGAGATTCGTCTCTGCCGAACTTTCAGATCATTATACGATCTAAATAGTGAAACGCTCGCCTATATTCATTTAGAGCATATAGCACCTCTGACAGTTTTATAGGTTATATACGTATACCATATTTTAAAATACGAGTTGATTAAAATGTAAATTAACGAGCCGATGCGGCTCCGACTTGATTAATTTGGACGTATAGTTTGATCCCAAACATAACAATAAAAAACCATCTTGTCGTTTTCCCACAGCGCTGGTTGGAAACAAAGTCAGTGACCCGAGAAAAACAACAGCAAAGTGGTTTGCAAAACACCAAAGACTTTGCTATGCCAGTTTCTTAATCTATCTCCATATACATATCAAAAAGCTAGTTTTCCTCTTTGGTAGATCTGTATAGAGCTAAACATTGAACTTTTAAGAATTAAGAATGAAACTCTTCTTCAGTTTACGTACTTAGGCGAACTACAAATTGACTTCCCATACCAAATGCAATCAACTTCAATTCTCAAGGGCGAGAACAATGTTAACACAAAGAACCTTTGTCTCATGTGACGTCAACACTAGGTCAATAGTCCCCACGTCTTCCTTTTTGAAACCGTGTATATAATTGCTAATTGCAGTTGCTGCATGCAAACGTACATGCAATTGGCGAAGTTAGTTCAACTCGCTTTATACAGTTAAAGGTTATTTCAAAGTCGAAAGTTCATCATGCGAATTTCACTTCAAGACGAAGATTTTGAGGACATCAGCGACGATGATGTAGGATTTATTGTTTTACATTTCATAAATATTTGCTCATAATTTATATTTAAAGTATTAGCTGATCTTGCGATTATCGCGTGGGGAAGACTGTCATTTACACTAAGTAATCTATAGTTCGTATTATAGTAAAGATTTAGAATATAGCAGCATACTGAATTACGGCTATTTCAGCCAAAGTCGTTTGTTTATCAAGTGCGATACAGATTAAAAAACGTTCTGTTAGAAAGAAGATCATTCGTAATTACATCGCCGTAAACTTCCTGCAATAGCGTTCAGAGAGAAATGTTCAGGATTGATAGAGTTATATGTCCCATGCATATTTACACAGTATTTTCCCTCAATTCCAGAGTTGCTTATCCTTTCCCGATGATTATATATACATACTAACCAGAAAGGCAGTGAGGCTTTTCAATATCAGAGACCCAAATAAATATACCAAATCTATCAAACTAATTAACATTTCCTTATTTTCCTACTAACTGTTGCTTCTCAACACGGAACCACGATATATCGTGACCAGCGAATCTGCATGGTACACCGTAATCGCAGCCCCGGCTGTGATACGGGGCACGCAACCTCAAGTTGGCTATGAATATTCAAACATATTACACTTTGTTTATTTGCAGACGAAAAAAGTCGAAACCGAGGTATTGCTGTCGTTAAGCTATCTTCCAACAGCAGAAAGATTATCCGTGGTTGTTATGAAGGCGAAGAACATCGAGATAAAATCAGAAGATGCAATTACAAAAAATCATACCACAGTACCAAGTGAGTGTACTTCCTTATACTTATTTTACACCAAATATTTATATATACATCATATGTACGATGGAAACCCTGACTGGATCGCCAAGAACAGGCAGAACAATTTAGCGCAGACAAAGCTGTGTATAAAACTAAACACGATAAGGTATATTTTAAGGCAGTTTTCCCACCATATCAGTCTCCTTATCAAACTCCATAACAGTCATGTATTAGCATGGATAGGCTATTATCCCTAACTGTCAACTATTACCCTGTCAGATCCCTACGTGAAAGTGTGCCTCATATATGCTGGAAGGAAGATACGAAAGAAGAAGACTTCAGTGAGACGACACGAGAAAAATCCGGTGTACAATGAATCGATGATATTCGATGTGCCGGCGAACTTTTTGCACAAAATCGGATTTCTCATAACAATTGAACATAAAAATTTCGACACAGATCAGACTACAGTGTTGGGGAGGGTTGTCATGGGGTCACCTGTGCATAATAACGCATTACGTCATTGGAACCAAATGCTGGCGTTTCCGAGGCGGCCCGTAGCCGCGTGGCACAAGGTGTTCTATTTGGGATAGTTATGGATGCCTATAGACGTCGGAAGAAAAAGATCCAGAAGTGGATTTCATGGGAGATTTCACGCGGAATATTCCAGGATAAATAATGATAAATAAGAGTATCCACAGATGTACTCAGAGATCCTGAGTTTCACCATGTTCTATACCAGTGCAATTTATAAAATTTGGTTGGGCGTTTATTGAACTTGATAGTCGCTTTCCACTATTGTACATCTATACCGTCTGGCTGCATAAAGTTTTCAAAGAACTGCCATGCCAGCTATAGCGATCAGGATAAGAGCTTGCCTCCTATTTATAACTTTAAAACGTAGTGTAATAATTCGAGTGTCATAAATTTTAATATATTGATAGCATGTAAATATATTAATTATTATATAATAAGTATTCTTTAAAATATTGAATAATATGTGCCTACTATTACGATGTAATAAAACTTAACTCTTAGCAATTGAAAAATGGTTTTCTTCGCGTTTTACATCTATTTTATCTTTTGGCTTGGTACACATAGCTGGTCATGTTTCCTGCATGCTTTACCAACACAATTTGGACCAACCATTACATTTGATGAGTTGAATATAATATTATTTTAAATGTTAAACCGCATAGGGATATATATTTCACATTCACCATATAATCCAGTCTCGCGGGCTACATAAACACTACATAAACTGTAACGTTCAATAAAGCTCGCGAGTCGAACGATGTACCAGTAGCTAAATATATCATACCGAGTAATTCGTTGTGGTTATATAGCGCAATATAGGTTAATACCGCCAGGGCTGATTGAAGTTTCTATCGTTTATGTCGGCACGGTTGACGATCGCGCCAACGCAAGCAACAAAAAGGGACTGGCACTGGTCCTTAATTCGGCTTTAAATTGTCTCCAAAGACAAAGATGGCAGCGTAATAATTCTCAGTTATTGTTTCAGTCTAAAAAGGATTACTGCTAAGATATAGACTATATCTAAAAAACTAACGGAAACTTATATCGTAACTCTGAAACCATAAGCTGTACGCGGAAAGACCTGGACACGAGATTGCGAAACATTTTTAATCAATTATTTGGCGTATATCTTAATCTGCCCAAACGGTCAACATTCTTTGAACAAGTATAGTTTGAAAATTAAAAACTAAAATTCATGATAACATCAAATTTCTCATTTCGAGCAAATCAACATAGGTCATCATCTGCCTTTTAATCCGGTTCTCGCGCCGGTAAGCTTCTCAATGATAATCCAATGGCTCGGTATTGATGCGTCTATATTATTAATATGCCACATTCATTAATATGCAAGCCAAATCGATTGGATCGTTTGTACACTAAGGTGTATGTGTTTAGCCGCTAATTACACAGGTACACATCTTTGTGGCTAACTTAAATATATTTGTATACAGACGGAAACGGCGTCTAAAAACTTTTTTAACTCTTTAAAAGGCCAAAGGCTTCGCGCATTGAAATCGCCAAAGCAGATCTTACTATACGGTCACACGACAGTTGGAATTATTTCAGAATGAAAGAATGTCTCTTAATTAAGGTAAGAAAAGCCATTTTGATGTACGTTTACAATTTACGACCTATCTAAGATATGTGTAATGTACACATTATCTCAAAAACATTTTTAACACTCAACATATCCGAGTAGTCAAACGGCCCTTGAAGATAGCTTCCTATTGTGCCATACTAAATTATCTAAAAGTAAAAAGCTATGTCAAAGATTTACTCGATTTACTATTCCATACAGTAAGTTATTTTATTCGTGGTTTGTGTCTGAATTAGAACCACAACTGAAACGTTTCAACCAGCCCGGTAAGTTCATTTGGTTATTATAGTTTCCGCGTATAGTTTGTTTCACATAAACTTTATATTAAAAAAAAGACATTCAAATTCAATGAAGCCGTTTTGTGCTTTGCTTTCGCTTCTACCACATACTACAAACGTAATTACCCAAAACAAAAACATTTTACTTTTCGAGTTATGGCTTGAGTTGACAGCTCTTTTTCAGGTACACGGTTTATATCATATATACCCGTTCACGCGATTCTTATATTATAGAAAACTTTTTTGACTGGATCCCTCCGTTGGAGGTTTTTCTTAGGTGCTATATTATAAATACAATTGCAGAAAACTGTAATTTTCACACCAGACATATAAGGAAACGACGACTTGATTACAGAATACATACAGAAGGTCCACACAAAAATACACAGAAAAGGTATAATTCGAGAACACAAACATTCTCTCTTGTATATGCATTTAAAAGGCGCATGACATGATGTGCATATATAGTATTGATTTTTTCCATCGATCTTTGTCTTTGATATTAAATTATAAGACACAGCTGGATATTTTCGGCTGTACGACTAATGCTCCTATTTTTAGGATATTGTTTTTAGTGTTGCCCTTGAGATAAATTGTCGAGAGTAATTTATGTAAGCAGGTGAAACATGGCAAAATAGGAAAATTCTGAATTTTTATTTAATGAAACAATCTGCCTGCCGCTTCCCACAATTCCGTCAATTAATACACGTTTGTGGGGAAGTAGGCGGTGCATGGGGCACTTGAGGATGAGAGGGAAAAGGGGTAGGTCCCTTTACCCGCATATATTTTCTCTTGTTCATACTGTCAGTATATGGTATCTGCATATAATAATAGACTTCAACCATTTAAACTTTTTCGAAGAAAAGGCTTCTATAACAGAAATTCAAAAGCCATTACAAAGTCTGTTCCGGCGAACGATCTAATTTTGTCCGATCCTTTCCCCTGGTGACGTATGGAAATAATGGAATATAGTCTGTTTATTACTAAAGCAGGACTGCATCTGCATACTTGTAAAACAGTCGATTTTCTATCGTTTCGCTAACCATTTCAACAGGCTACAAAATATCCATCGGAAGTAAACTGGACTCAAAATAAAGTCATTAGAAGTAAACTGGATGCACAATTCAAATTAGATCGCAAATCAGATCGTGTGAACAATTAAAATATTTTGCGAGCGAAAATTACATATATATTCGAAGTTGTCACTTTGGTACAATAAATATTTGGCAACTATGATAAATTATACGACACTATAATTGCAGACTATATGAATTTAGGGCGTCCTCTTTGGTATATAGAACTCGCAGATAGCAGGTGTTTGTTATAGATGGAAGCCGTGGAACTTTTGAAAGAAATTTATTTCCCCCTAAATTGGGCATTGTTTGGCGTCGTATATGTGGATATAACAAGCCAAATATATACTTCATATATACACTGGAGTTAGGAGTTCGTGTACTTCAGTGTACCACGAGATTCAGATACTGTAGTCTTCTTCACTATAATATGCACTATCACCGCATTGCAAAACGTTGCCACCAGCTGAATGTCTGTTTTTCAGCCATCTCCGATCAAGCATGATCTTAAATCACGACCGTATAGTAAAACACCTTTAACTATCAGAAATGGAAATACTACTCAATATTTTCCAAGATACCTTACTGAGTTCAACAGACGTGGTGAAATAAGAAATGCTTTAGAAATATTGAAATATAAAGAGAAATATATGAGCGAAAGTATTGATCTTCAATAAATTTGATTCAGGTATTTTAAGATTTTACGGTGAGTTTCATGAGTACATATAAATATTGATCATATTACGGTGAATTTGTTTCACAAACTAAATTTATTTTGCTAAATTTATTTTGATTTATAAAATGGTCTTTTAAGATTGTAACGAAAGCACGTTATACGAGTATCACTTAATAATTTCTTCATCATCACAATAACTCCTTAGACTTAATTGGATGGAACCTATTTTAATACATTGGATAGCTCTATGACTAAGTTAATGCAATTCTTAAAAACACTTCTTCCAGATGAAAGAATTAAATATCTTTTGCAACGGCGGTGTTACTATAACTACTACTAATCCCGCTCGTAATGGATACTTCTACCAATTTTAATGAGTTTCATAAGGACCGTCTCTTTATATTCTTTCAGTGAGAATATGAAGCATACAATCAGGGAGAGATCAATGCCGGGGAAAAATAACAACACCTTATCGAAGCCTGGAAATGGCACCGCGGGAAATGACTTAGTTTTGGAACTAAAGAAAGCGTTGCCATGTAAGCAAGATTGTTTTATTTCATTCATACCAACGAACCGACTTTCCACTATATGGTTCCTCTAGGTTCTGCATTAATTTGCTGAATTTAAACCATCAGACATCACGTATACCTATGCCACAGCTTCTGACCACTAATTGGTTACACTCAAAGTTTTTTCTGCCCATTCAAAATGAGCTACCACCTCATAAGGTTTCGAAGATATTTCTTGCGAAGCAATACATAATTGGCATGTACGTTTCGAATTTTGTTTATGTCAGATAGACCCCCTCGCATTGAATTCTAATAAATTTTGTGCACACCATCCCAAACTGGGGCCGTTTGCCACTTTTCCTACTATAGCACAACACTTCGGGTCAGTTTTAGCTCCGCATTGAACTCTTATTTCATGCTCTTTTCTTCTTGATTATTCTCATATATGCAATACAAAAATAATGAATTAATATTAAAAATTTAATGTACTTACTTTTTCAACCGGGATGTTGTATCAACTTGTTATGAAAAAGTGGTGCAGAATCTCCTTGGTCTGGAAGTGTTATGTTTGAGTTTCAGAACCATGCATAGGACGCCCCGCCGTGACAGCAGATTAGCCAAAACATTAAAAAATCTTGCCCCTCTATCTGTAGTTCCACTGTGGGTTGCAGGAGCTCTTGCTGGGGTGCTGATACTTCTTATCCTTGTCTGTCTTGTTTGCATATGCAAGAAATGCTGCTGTAAGAGGTAATGAAGTTTTTTAGGTTCTTAGGTGCATACCATTAGTTTCCAGGCACCAGAGAACAGTTCAGAAATGTTTAAAAATAAAGCAATTGATACAGTGTTCTATGTTCTGTCCTACTGACTGCTGAAGGAAATATTTTAGAGTTGATAGTGGCAAAGGGTTGTAAAGTCTGTGAAATGTAAATCATAGCACTGCAAAGAAATTATCCTTCCTCTCTGGTGAGAAAAGTAGTTTAGAACCAACATATTCCATAACATATTATATATGATCTGTTTGGTTAGGCTGAATGGATGAGAAATGCCTCTAAAGTTCTGGACTGTTTGTCAGGATAGTTTTGAACTTTACGCAGCAGGATAAATTTAATTTTCCCTTCCATGCATTAGTATATGGAATATCAACCGATATACAGGATATCATAAGACAACGTTTGGGATATTGTTTTAGTGTAGACTTATATATAGAAAGAACTGTATTGAAATAGAGCAACTAATCTTTACATTCATTATTTAAATATTAGAAAAGAAGCAGAGACAGAAGCAGAAAATCAGGAGGTCATTGATTTAAAAAGTGTTCAATTGGTAAAAGCAAGTTATCATGAAAAAGTCCAACCTTCAGTGGATGAGTTGGATTATAACAGTGAAGGGTTTGAGGGTGGAGCTGGGTCAGAAGTAGCCATAGGTATGTTAACTCGACATGGTAATTTTTCTCAAACAAGTTCATTCAATATAAATCTCATAACATGTGTAGCTAGTGCAATATACTAATTAAGACATATGGTTTACCTATAGTTGCAATTAAAATATGTATACAATAAAATTAATGATTCACCATGGCAAGTAATCAAAATAACAAAAGTATTAATTAATAGGTTGATAAAATATCATATGCAACTTGCTTTTCAGACAAGTGATTCATTAACTAATTTCAAACTAGTGATTCGATCATTATTTGCCAAACTTACTATTCACAATTTTTGGCTAGAGAAAATATCTTTATTTGCTGCAACAAAACATTTATGGGAGCCATTATATTATATCTCAAGACTATACAACCATTTTTCATTTTCAGGCAGAATTCATTTCACTTTGGCATATGATTTTACTGAAAACATACTATCAGTTGGTATAATTGAGGCAGAGAATGTACCCGCCAAAGATTTTGGTGGATACTCAGACCCTTATGTACGAGTAATGCTTTTACCAGACAAACGAAAAAAATTTGAGACAAAGGTGCAAAAACGGACACTGGACCCAGTGTACAATGAGACTTTCCATTTTAAAAATCTACCATATAGTGATGTCGGTAATCGAATTCTGGCGATGGAAGTTTATGATTTTGATAGGTTTTCTGGCCATGATATAATAGGAATAGCAAAGCTACCTCTCATTGATGTGGACCTGGCACATCCTTTTGAAGATTGGAGGATTCTAACCCCACCTTCCAGCACAGGATGGAGAACGGTAAGATTTGCATGCAGTATAGATGAAGTATAAGTACTATAGATCATGTAAGACTTTACAGAATTACCACCACAGTATGCTAAAGATAGATTAATCCAATACCTTTACCCCAAACTAGAACCAAATCCCTCACTTGTCAGAGCAATTATAGAATACCCTGCCAACACATGCAACTCTTAACAGTGAATGCCATATAGTCTTCTAGATAAATGTACCTTGTTTTATGTTTCTTAATGCATGACTTGGACCTCCAGAGAACAAGAATAAACACTATTTTGAAGAGCAGGGCAATTCTATACTCTAAAATTGATCCTCCAACAGATCTTTGACATAAGTTACATAATGCACTGTATTGGCAGTGTATTCTATAATTGTACCAAATCTCTCTTTTTATTCAGAAAGTAACACCAGAACTAGGTGAAATTTGCTTTGCATTACGTTACGTCCCAGCCAACGGTAAATTACAAATAACGATACTCGAGGGAAAGAACTTAAAAAGCACAGACGAAGGTGGATACTCAGGCAAGTTTCGGACTTTTAGCTCCGACTTTAATTGTACCACTTGACAAGTACCACATAGAGTTTGGAAACGACGAAAGCTTTTACTTGGTTAAATCTTTGGACACTAATTCACAGCTGCAAATGCGTACATCTATGTGCAGATCTAATGAACAAACAACCATGTAGAAACTAGTTTAACTACGGGTTTCTTACCTGAGAAATGTTGCAATAACACAACTCTTCAAACGTCGAAAAAGCCCCACGTGCGAACTGCTCCATACTTTAAATTTTCAGTTCTAAAAATTTTGTATTTCAGCGGTCCAGAAGCTGGCCTATTATATTTCTGGGCTCTTGATCTCAAAGTTTATCTGGATTTATAGCAGATCAGGGGCCGGTTGGCGGTTGTATTTAAACTCTTTCACTCTCACGGTCTCACCCCATTTTGCATGGTTGAATCCTAGTTAACTAAGAAATACACGACTCTCATAGGCAAATTCTGTTTCAATTTCAACTAGAGTTAAAAGTTAATTAGTTTTTTATACAACTGGCCATACATCATGAACAGCTGAACAGCACCAGTAAAATATCTCTGTCACTGGCAGCTGGCCTCAAAATTTAACTGGATATTAAAACTGATATGCTACATTGTCTCCTTTCTTTCCTTTCAATGTAGATCCCTACATGAAAATCTGCACAATCTTTGATGGAAAGCAAGGCAAAAAGAAAAAAACTACGGTTAAGAAAAGGACATTGAATCCCTTTTACAATGAAACTTTTACATTCATTGTTCCCTTTGAAAAAATTGAAGTAACCTCCTTAATGGTAGTAGTTCTAGACTTTGATAGAATGTCCAAAAGTGAAGTTATAGGAAAGACAATTATTGGTGCACTAGCATCAGGTGGGCCAGAACTTAGACATTGGCAAGATATGTTGGCTTCTCCAAAAAAGCCTATTGCACAGTGGCATGCACTAAGTAACTAGAAATAGTCAAAAAAAATAACTGGACTGGTGAATAAACCATTTTTTATTGCAAAGCTACTGAAACTAACCAATTGCTGAAATCTTATTAGATGATTAAAAGCTTCAAGGGTGCCAGGGAATTTTTTAATGTAGGTGCATATTTAATCAGGTCATAGAGACAAGTTATGTCTGGTATGTATGTTTCTGTAGGCCGGACCATTAAATTATTAGCAAGCATGGTCATTAGCTTAAGCCTCCAGAAGTCTAGAGACCTTAACATCTTTAGAGGGGGATATTCATTACAGACAGAGCAAGACGACATACACAAAAAAAGAATTCCATCATCTTTTATGCCTTTTGTAAAAGACCATATATATTTGGCGTGGGAAGACTTTCCAAAATGTAAAAATAAATATAAAGTTCACAACAATAACCTAATGCTGTTCACAATATTATTCATCTTCAATCATCTTCTTCTGGTGGTAATTCAATAGGTCCCAAAGCATGGTGGTGACCCTAAATTTTTAGGTTGATTGTGTTAAAATTCCTTGCTCTCAGCAAGGATTTTTATTGCTAAGTATAAAATGGACATAATCAAATATTGCCCATTGACAAAATGATTTTGTGGGCTTGTTTTGTGCCAGGAAAGCTGGAATCAAACCAGAGTTGAAAAAAAAAATAATCAGTTTTTTGTCAACAGTATCAGTTTTGCAGACAAGAGGTTCTAGCAAATACGATAAGAAAAGCTGGTGCACATTATAATCACAAGATTTACTTGGAAATAACACAGTAGTAAGATGTGTTTGCCTTATGTAGCTATGTATGTCAAATTTCCATGGTTTGATGGTACAAATTCTCACAACTGTCTACTACACAAAAATGAAAGATTCTAGACTGGAGCCTCATCAAACGACTGTGTCTTGGTTAACACATTTTGACCTGGGCACAACTATAGAATACCCTGCAATGTTAACTATCAACCCAAGTAAGTTAGCTTTTATATACGTGGGTCTTAATAAAGTGTTTAAAAAAACTATGGGTGTATCTACTGAAATGTGTTGCTTTAATGCATGGCAGGGTGTTCTATAGTTATTCCTTCTAATATGTAACAACAGAGCAGCGTGACAGCATATCTTCAAACCACTTCACATCAAATGTCATATAACAACTTCCTAAAATAGAGAAGAACACTTCTTGATGTTTCAACCATTGAAAGTGTCTTTATCAGGAGAGTTGGTAAAGTAACAACTCTCCTGATAAATGCCCTTTGGTTGAAACATTGAGAAGTGTTTTCGTCTATTTTAGGCAGCTGTTGTACCACATTGGAATGGATAGCGGCATAACTTGATGAATTCAACATTATATTGTAATAGTACTTACAATGATATCATGATAATCATGTTTCAACCTCCACAAAACCCAAAACCATAAGAAACCTCCTAAGCCTTTAGACCATAATACATGAGCCCGTTTGGGGGCATGGAACATCTGAGTGGAAACCATAGGTCCGAGACTGTATTCAGAGCTACAACGATAGTATTCAAAAGGTGAACAGGCGTACAAAACCAAATATATTTGAGCAACAACAAACTTGTGAAGAAATAGAACTATCACGTTAAAACTATTCACCTTTCTTGCAGCAAGAAAGCTGCTTTAAGGCCAAATTCTGTTCAAAAACGTCCAAAATTAGTGAGAAAAAGTCAAGGATATTTTTTATGTAAAACAAATATGGCGACAAAAAGTGAGTACGCGATAAGATAGCCAGCGGGAAACGCTTTAACAAAATACATACAATGCAAGAAATCCCCCCTCCCTCTTCCCCGATCAAGGTGTGTTTATCACGTGGACAAAACGTTCCCGCCAAATTTGTAGTGAAATCGACATTTTTTTCTTGTCGCTTTATTTCTTCCGCCCTTTTGTTTGTTACTAGGCGACACGGGCATTCAAGACAGAAATGAGCCAATCAGAGCGCGCGAATTCGAAAAAACCGGAAACACTCATTGAAAAATTTTTACTACGCTTTGCCAAGTGTGAGTAAGCGAATTACGTTGCAATTGCAATATATGGTCGGCTATTGTTGCATTTCTGCGTAGTTTTTGTAACGTTTTACATTGTGAACGTTTATGAGATTGTATCATGAGTGTTGGTAGCGTTGTACATCATGCCTCGCCTTCGAACAGCAAATGTTTAGAGCTGGGAATAAGCCGTTCTTGTTGTCGGAATTTATTTGGGCCAATTGACCACGAGCAGCTACGGACTGAATTGGAGACAGAGCTAAAACGAATTACAGACGAAAAGAAACGACGATGGAATTTTGACTTCGTGAAGCTGAAACCTCTGGACGGGGACTTTTCATGGCAAAGAATTGGCGACAATCGTAGCGTTGGATTTGCGACTAGCGACGAATCAAATGGTCGAATATCTGACAGAATCACGCCACAATCAAACGTAGTCAACACGCGTGATGATGGATCGAATGCACAAACAAGAAATGCAACATCAAACGCCCAAGAAACATGTTTCAGAACCCCCGAACGGCTGACCGCAAAAAGATTGAGAAAATCGCCAAGGATCACAGGTGTTTAAAATCACACAATTTTACGGCATGCAATGTTGTCGAGTGTAATAATAATTATTGTATATATATATATATATATATATATATATGATTTGCAATCGCGCCTAGTTTATAACTTCCGCCAATTGTCGATTGTAATTTTAACTGTCTGATTCGTATACACGTGAAATTATGTCAATTAGCTTGGTGTATAAACTCGATTGTAAACAATGAATGTTATATAATTTCAGGTTTACTAGTAGATCAAGCAATATAAAGCTACCAACATATATTTTAGCTGGTCATCTGCTGATGACAGCTTATTTTGAGGCGTGCGTGTAATATTACCCCTATATGGTTATGGCCTGTGTAGGTAGGGTTGTTCTGAAATTCGAGATTATGAGTAACACCGTGACTTATATTTTTGAAAAAACATTCTATCTGCTAACATTCCTGTGGTTCAGTCCTACTAAAAACGTTTTAAATCACAAAGGCCATGATAATGTCTTCAAGCGTATTGTCAAACACGGAACTGTATGTCTGTCGCAAAATCTGTCCAATATAACCCTGAAAGCCCTTAATTTTAACCCCTAATCTGAAATACGGTCTACTGAATTCATACTCGAACATTGTTGCCAACCAAAAAACCCTTTTTCTTTTAGATTATTTGCGGGCAAAGAAGGGACGTGGCACTTCTAGAAAAATAAAATTCAACGGCGAATTAGCGGGAGTCCCCAAACTATGTAAACGCGTTCAGACAAGAAAGGCGAGCAGCGGGCGTCCGACTGGCAAACAATCGACGTTGGATCAATATATGCCGAAGGTATGCAAAGATTAAAGGCTCCAGACAAAAACAATCCCAATTTGAGCAAAACAGATTGTGATATCGGTGATTTCAAAGTCATCTTGTGAAAAAAATGGCAAATTAAAAAATACTGTTCGTTCTTTTTATTATATCGTGATCTCTCATCTGTGTACTGTGCGACAATTATTGATTGTAGTTATTTAGAGATACATAAGAGTCGCCATGACCTTGTGATGGAAACTAAACCATTACATAATTATTGTGTTTGGTAGTTTGGAATTGTGTGTATAATTTTTAAATCAAATCTTGCTTGCGTTTGGAAGAGGAAGCTTACACATGCATGTCACAACCATAAATGATTAGATATATTGCTTATGGCAGCAAATTTAGTGTAGAACAAAACGTTATCAACTGAATCAGGAAATCTAAATTTATAATCTTGAATGTGTGTTGAATGTTGCACCACTGCAACAATTAACCATTGTGCCTGTTCTTAGAAATTCTATCACTTGCGGCCCAGTTGTGAGGCATATTTATAAGGTCTTCCTTGCAAAAACTTTCCTTGTATTCTTAATTAACTTCATATTTTTTCTTGTCTAAAAATAAGCTTTTACATTCATCGCGTTTTAAAAAGTCAAGAACACTTTCTTTTATTACCCTCTCTCGTTCAACTTCCTTGTTTAGTGTGTGTCTTATGGATCATTTACGAACGTGAAGATATTAAGTTGAGGAGGGCAAATTTAACAATTTAGACAACTTGTTGCTGGGATTATATAAATGCCTCGTGATCGAAATACCAAGCGCGTCATGCTGGTTTGTAAATTCAATATTTATTGTTGCTTTGTTCCGTTTCAGCTCCGACCAAGACAATCAAATGGTAAAGCCCAGATTTCGAGATAGACGAAGACTTAAAAAATATCAGAATGGACACTACGATTCACGATTGTACATACTATAGTATAGTATAGCGCTACACGAAGGTTCTTAGCCTTAAGGCTTAACGAAGATCTTCTGGTTTTAGATAACTCTTCGAGACAATGTTTTCAGTCAATGTTTTATGTAAGATTATGAAATAATTTAGTTGAAGTTCATTCCATTGGGTAATCAAGTTGTCGACTTGATTATTATCACACGAATGTGATAAATTTGTATTTAAAATTTAAATATTGTTCATAACAAAAGTTCTGAAACACAGAGAAACTTCTCTTAAATCTTCTATTTATGGCTTTTGCTGATTTGCATAATCAAATTACACAAGGAGCTAAAATATGCAGCACGCGGAAAACCTGCGAACGAGAATAGCTAAATAGCTAAAATAGCTACTAAATAGCTAACATTTCGACACACGCCCTCACACGCCGTGAGAAGACCTGGGTACGAGGATGCCCCAGCCAAATCGCGTCTCGTACACGCTGGGAAAAAATAAAATTAATCTGGACGAATGATTGGGAATTGGATTTTGTATATCATGTCACACATATCAAATCTTCACCTCAAAAAAGTGAACCCTAACAGCACATGCACATAAATATTTCCAGGTAACTTTGTCATGAGTATTGAGTGATAGACTACCGCCGGTACCTGAAAAACATCAAGACTCGTATAGATTTCTGCTGCGCTGTCCCGAACTATAGTATAATTAATACCCATCTCAGGTTGGCTATGACAGGCGTTGAAAACCATAGAAACTTTGCCAATTGGAAAGTTAAGGCTCACTTTCTTGAGACATCAACTTCAGTTAACCAGATCTGATTAAATTTGTTTTCTGCCTGTCCTGTCTAAAATTACATCAAGCTGTGCCGATGGAATATGATCCCATGCACATGATCTGATCTGAGTCACTGAGTGACTTATGAGCTCTAAATATCACGTAAATATTGAATTCCAGCAACAAATACACTGTCGTTACAATTTTCCAAGGTACACAGATTATAAAAGCTCATCGGCATGAAGCTGGACGGAGTCAAGTCTAAAGACTCCCACGACTCCACGAGATAAAGGGTGCAAATTTAATAAAATCACAGAACAGGTAAATTAATGATTATTTCAAGACTCGAGGAACCTCGCAAGCTCTCACTCAGTTGGTTTTAATGATGTTATGCTGAAACGATTGAAGTTTCCACAAATTAGAGACAGCACATAAATTCTGCATCTCTCGTTAGTCGTGACTGTTGTCTATGCATGTCGTTAGTCTGTTTACATGATCGAATTTTGTTGCGTCCAATTCACTTCTGATGTATGTTTTATAGTCTGTCGACTTGCAATTTATGTGGGCAGCAAATCAACTTAAACCAACGCAGTTTTGCTTTATCACAGATCTGTGCTTTATCAATAACCTGACTTCATTCCATACGTCAGAAGTGAATTGGATCCAACAAAATTGGATCGTGTGAACAGACCTTTACATATTTGCACTATAAATGTTGTCTTATGACCTTTCAATGCATATGCCTTTACATCACAGCTGTAAAGACATACAGTATTTCGTAAGTTGACATACAGTATTTCGTCATAATTCACGGCATGTCGTCATAAAGAAGTACAACGAATTATGACATGTGAATTACGACGAATTATGTTTTATGAAAACCATTTTCTTCTTGCATGTAATGTGCGCAATGGACTTAACCATTATGACATTTCATGGCACGATGCTTTGCAAGAATTATAGCTATTGGCAGATGATATTTTACGAAGCATGGGGCCAATGTGACTTAATTCAGATAATACTCGTGTTAAACATTCTATGCAGGATACTATGGCATTAATGATGAGTAATTTGACTAATTTCGTTGGGCAAGTCACCTACTGACGTTTTGCATTACTGACGGCATGAGGTTACATAAGAAGCTTTCGCGTTTTTAGGTTGAATTTTCTCAATCCCCGCCTTAGCTACGCCTTTGTTTGCACACAGTTAATACTGTGGTTTGCACTAAAATTATCTGCCACTGTGCCACAGTCTTAAAAAGCTGAATATTCCGACATCTTGGATTTTTTTGAGATGTATAATGATAATGCGTCATGTTTTACCTTTTTAATTGAACAAACTTTTTAAATGACTGTCTCACTGTCCGTATAATTAATATATTTGCCATTTCGAAAAAAATGATGACAGTTGAGTTAATGAGGTAACAGTTGTTTTAGTAAATATTACAACTTACAAGGACTATGCCGGACACAAGAAACGAGTTTTGCATAAATTTACACGCTCTATTAACCGCCACTGTACATAGTTCCTCTTATCTGCGTGTGAAAATATGCAATAAAATCGGTAGGTAGACGATATATATTGTTGGTTATTGTATATATATCATTTAAAATTCAAAAATATTCATATATCACGTCCAATAACCTTAAAACCGAATAAAACTGCCATATTCATGAGAAATGGATAATACGAAACATCTAAAATGTTGACTTCTAAACTCTCGAGCCTATATAAGCACAGCTAAAAGTGAAGTCATTTTATTTCGATTTACTAAATCATCGTCAATATATATAATAACGATTTTATACACTGACTTCAATAACCTTTATATTCGTTTATCAAAAAAATGTTCCAATAGGTAACGACCAATAAGTAAATATATATAGCTAGCTATGCATAACGATATGACTAAATACAACATATCTCAAATGTCAATGCAACATTATGGCTAGATTACTACACCCATACAAAAGTCAGTTATATAAGTTCATAGATAAAATAATGTAGTCACTACAATGAAAAGTGATATATTCATGTATACAGTCATTGCTCTTATATTCATAGAATAGATGCGAAGTATATTAAAAACAGGAAGTAACTGGTACATGTGCAAGACGTGCGAGCGACAGATGTATGATATTCTAAATTGTTCGACATTAGGTATACAATATTATCTATATACGCATCGCGCGCGCATGACCCTATGAATAGATAAAGAATGCTTGGCGAGGAAGCCTTTTGTTTGGTAACGCGACTACATGAACATGCGAGACTTGACATTTTAACAACTTAGTATTTGTTAAACACTTACACCGAGCCATTTGTCGTTTGTCCGCCCACGCATGCAGGCTTGCGTACAAATGTCAATATATAATGATGTTTTTATTGCAGCGCTTCTTGACTGGCAAAACTACAAAGTAATTTATCACGTACGAATCAAATTCAGATCTTGCTATCACTTCTCAAGGCACGCTTGAAAACAATTCACATTTCTAGTGGACGCTGTTACGACAGTTACGCTGGCAAGTAAAGATGTGTTCACTTTTTCACAGTTAGACCGAGACACTTCATTCTTCACTATAACCTCTTCCGCGCAGACAACTTCGAAATAACCAAACGGCTTATTTTCGAAACAGCAATCAGTAAATTCTTTACGCGGGTCATCTTTGGCTGGTTTCACGAAAGCTATAATTACACATTTTTACAATCACCCTATAAGTGTCTAAAATTACCCTTAGTTCGATGTAACAGTGATTAACCTATATTAGACTTTAATGGTTTAATCACTGAAATACTATATCTGATTGGTTATTGTGGTGCAGAGCTTCAATCTTATTGGCTTATAAATTTTGTGATTAATGCTCAAAAATAGTGCGATTTGGGAATTAATCACACTATTTTTAACCATTTATAATGAATATAATAAAACTGGTGGTCCTTTAAAATAAATGCTTTTCCAGCATTTTCATAACCGTTGAAATAGTAACTATCTTCGTCTTCGTCATATTGCACTGTAAATCTCACAGTCTCGCAGTGTTACGCCAACACCAAAATGGTGTAGGATAACACCAAATACTGTAAGTTTTATGTTGAATCGAAGACCACATTTGAGTGTAGCAATACACATGCTCACACCATGCTAGCGTTCCTATAACACTCTCTTGGTATAAAAAGAAAAAATTATCCATCTATACACAAACTTAACCGGTTTACATTAAAACAGTGGACCCTTACCTAACTCACAAGTTCTATTACACTTTACGATAGCGTTAATATACACCTATTTAGTGTTAAGATATGTTTACATTCGAGCAGTGCAAATTTACACGTAAGTTGTAGTTACTTGTATGATTACACCAAATGTACTGATGAGACGTAGCCGTCGTAGCCATCGCCCAGCTGACTACGTACGGAGACTGCTTGTCTGCTATGTTTTCACATTCACACTGCAGCATGTGATGTCTTGTTTACATTTACTTAAAATTTACTTTCCTTGCAAGGAATTTACTTTCGTTAAAACCTGCAAGTTTCGCGAATTTTGTGTAATTCTATAATAGAGGGTCGTACAGGGTTATTTTCGCCGACGAGTGATTATATTATTTTCCTCATCATGGCCGGGGCGTGATTTCTAAAAATTACCTCCGTGATCCGCGTGACGTGTAGCTATGTTCCGCGTGACCGTGAATAGTTCAAATTCAAAGTTCAAAGCCGCGTGATTCGTGATCTCGCCGCTTCTTTAACGCGAATTTAGACTCATGAATCTAAGCTATGACGGTTTTTCTAATTCTTTGAAATCTTATTTTTGTACATTGGAGATTTTGTTTGTAACCTAATTCTTCGCGATCTTAACACACCTTTCTTAACACCACATCCTAACATAATATCCGATTTTCCTGATCCTAATAGAATAGAAAATAGCAATTTTTTGTCTGTCATTAGCGATTCGAGAACCGTGTATTTCTGTGCAACCAACTATACCACGTTCGCGGACTGATACGATATAGCTAGTACTTCACTGATTGCATTAAGTGAGAACGATTTTGTAAAGAAATCGAAACACAACACTGAACCTCCCTGTAATGTTTGAAGAAGTGCATGTCAGTTGGCATTGGATTATTATTACTGATTTATTAATGATTTAAAAATCTTTATACGCGGTAGTTTATCAAACATAATATATATATTATAAAATATAATCTATATATATGATTATGTTTAAAGCGTGTATAAAGGTCGTTTTCCACTAGGCGAATTGATTCGCGCGAGCAGATAAAAAGTAGGAAGCGTTTCTACTTTTTCGCGGCGAAATTTTTCGCAAACCAATCACATCACCGAATTTCAGATATCACTTCGCGTCGCGCGAATAAATCCGCCTAGTGAGAACGGGCTTAACAAAAGTATAAAATGGCTGCTTTTCTTATATGGCCGTGTAAAAATTTACAACATCTGACAACATCTATATCAACTATATAAATTAATACATATACAAGACACAACGTCATGTCATAAGACATTATTAAATAAGTATAACAAGTAGGAATTTTGTTGAGGAAATGTTTCAGAAGTTGGGATGTAAGATTAAAGGACCTTTCCGTTTACAGCATCCACAAATTATCGGCAAGGCACGGCTAAAACGTGCACTATGTAACGTGTACAAACTTTATCCGTGTTCGGCCTTTGTATTGGTAGCGCGGCAAGAATAGAATTTGGTTTCCTCGTTCTACAAGGATGGCTGTTAGGCATGCATATTCCGGCTTCAAATGCTGGTGTCAATTGCTTAATCCTAATAATCTCCTTGAGATATACGCCCGAACTAAGAAACAAAAAACTCGTATTTTCGTATCCAGGATATATCTCATCTCTTTCACGCCTTCGCCTGCACCCCGCTGAAGAGAATTCAGATAAGTTGACCACAATGCATGGGTTAGGTATTCCAGACTTGTGCTTGCATGTATACGCTCGTTCCATGCTGCAGCAGTATAAAAATTCGCAACTTTCGAGTCTTAATTAGAAGCCATAAATTTTAAAAAGTATTGAATACAAAACTTTCCGTATCTGCGTCAAACTCTTTTTCATTTTAATCAAAATGACAAAAAGATATATTTGGTATACGCGGAAAACGATCCATGCATGTGCTGAAGAAATATACATATATAAATCGATGCAGGGCGCCCTTCAAGTAAAAACAATATATTTGTAAGACGTCAATATATTGTCCAAACAAGTTAGGTTTTTCATTACATATTATTATACCGGCCTCGACACGAATGTAAAGTCACAACATCAATTCAGAATCCGCTGAGCAAAAATTAATCAGACGGTCTAACAAAAATGTCAAAATCAATGAAGCAATTTTAGTCTTAATAAGATTGCTCGTAGTTTTGTGGTTGTGAAGTTATATCGATAAAGGGGATTTATGTAATACCTTAATACCTCTGTTTGTTTGTTGCCAGCGCGAACTGACGGCGAAATTCCCGAGAAAGGGAGCTGACAACTCCTACTAAAGCTTGTTTGCCATTGAAAAAGCAGATCAACCCTACGCCACCTGGTTTGACGATAAATTCGCGAAATGAGGAGAGCATAATTGTCGCGTAGGTCGTGGAATATGAACTACACTGAATAAACATTCGCTTACTAACACTGTGGAAACGAATGACGTTACTTGTCAGTTAAAAAACAAATGTAAAGATGTTTATATATACCTGAAGATTGGCACAAGAGTTCAAAATGTCAACTTAAAAGAGCTGGTCTTTTTTTATATCATCGCATTTAAACAAGGAGCTTTTATCTCAAAGTTATACCACATTGGCCCATCGAGGCAGTATATTCCGGAACAACTAGCCACTGAGACGAAGCATGTTGCCGAAGAAAAGGAAAATAATTTACGTTCTGCCTTCTACTCTGTTGTTACTCGTGATATTTTGCTCGGCATCTGAAGATGCTGAGATGGACGTGCTACTGACTGTAATCCGCGATGAGAATCTCAATCTCCCGGACCGCGTCAACATATGTCCGACCAGAGAAAGCGTAATGCCACACTTCGAAGCGAAGACTATGAACTGCAGCGAGAAAAGAAAGCCCGAGATGTGTGAAAGGAACGGACAACTCATCAGTGGTTATCCGTGTACGTGCAAGAATAAAAGTCCACTTTATTCGGCCGGCAAAAGACGTTGTGTCCATAACGTCTGGCTTCGCAAAGGTAAGCGATGATTGAGTTAAAATCGCCAAAGTTCATGAATTTTAATAAGAGGAATTTCAAGCCGCTTCCTCCGTCAAAGGAATTTTTGAGACATAGGCAGACCATTTAGGTTCTCGAAAGCAGACTGACGCGAAGTCAGAATCAATCGACAATCTTAGAATCCATTGTGAGTCTACGTGACTACATAATCGCCTCATTTGCAGGCAACTCTGTACACAACAAAGCATTAATTTAATCTAAATAGCTTTTCGATGACATGCAATGACTGACATTGCGAAAACAATCAAAGAATTTGAATTTGGTTGTGAAAAGGCGAGAAAATGTAGCCTGCCAGCCTTGAGTTATGTCTATGGGCATTTTCCCTATGCCCATGTGAAGATTTTAAAAGAGAATTCTACCCTAGCCATAAACTCCTTTTCCTAGCAGGCTAATAAATTGAAGATAAGGAAAATTTAAAACCAATAGTAATTTCGCCCACGATGGATATTTCACCAGATGACACTCCTTTTTCTATGAAAACAATTCATTTTCGACATGAATAACTGAGTTTTAGAATAAATGGAGGAAGGGTTTTACTTTCATGGAGTTGTTTACTTTCCTTGGCTAATCGGATCGTAATACAGCTATGCTATAAGTCGTGTGGGAGATATAAACCAGTTTCTGGAAGGTAAATATGTCAGTCAAGACTCGAAGGCAAGCCTACTACGTGCCAATGGGCAGGCCTCAGCTGGTCAAGGGCGTAAAACATTATGCGATAGCTTACACTAACAAATATTGAAATATCCTGGTTGTGTCGTCTTTTTCATACAACTATTCAAAACGTCTCGTAAGTCACGATTTGTTGTTCTTGTTACCTAGCAACAACCCTCGTGGGTCAAGTCCACTGACGTATGCTAAATAGCATACGTATATTTAGGTCAGTGGTCAAGTCATGCGTAATGGATCCTTATCCAATTATTCTCAGCTGCCACCTTTTACCAGAAACCTTTCACCTTTATTTTTTTATGATCAGAAACCGTGCCAACAACCTGACAATTTAACTCGCTGCAATTAGAAAATACATTGGTTGACAAACGTAAAATAGAATAACAGAGAGGTAACAAGATATATAGAAATAACAACGAAGTAACAAAAAACTAACGTTTGATTTTTCAACCGCGTACATAGACTTCTCCTCATGAACGGTGTCAACAATATATATCAAGGCATATTACTAATCCGATAAAGTATAGTGCATGATAGCATAGCATATTTTCATAAGAATGACTGTTGCCTGTCTATCAATTCCCCGCTCAGTAATGATTTATTTTTTCATGTAAGTCCCGTGTGAGTTTTGATTAGATATATAGCAATTGTTCGCATAAAAAACGATTAGCCCACGTCGTAAACGTTTGAACCAAAACACGGAAGAGAAAAATATAATGTCTTGCTGTCGGGATATCTAGGATTTTGAGATTGACTATAAGAACGTGATACTACCTAGGCGTTCGATAGGTGTGGTTCCTGCGTTTATATTCCTGTATATTACAAGATCAGTGCATTCGAAACTACGCCTGGAAGTAGTGGGCGCTTACGTACACGCCCATATAAACACACGAAAAATTTAAACGCACACTAAGAGCACACCCTCTTTTGATGGGGATTCCGATGAAAAGTGGCAAGCCTATTTCAAGCGCTCCCTCTATACAGGCTGTCCCAACAAACGTGAACTCGTTCATTAATGTAGTCGCTGACCGAATTATCATTCCCAAAATGTGATTACACAATCGTCAATAATCATCTTGACATGTCTTTGCGTCTGGCATTTCATATTTTCTGTGCAGCATGAAAAAACATGGTTTAACGTATATATTTTTATGTATGTGGGTTCCTTTTTCTTTCAGCACACCCTGTATTTTTAGGCACCAGGATCGTCAGGATTATTTTGATACAGGGTGTATACCATACGTATTTGCAAGGCTGTGCAACTAATTACGCTTTTGGGATTTGAAAATACGTTTCTACGTGCAGTACTATCAAAATAAGCACACAAAGTAAATTAAAATTAGTTCGATTACGAATAGCTCAGCTAACAACTCATTTACAATGGTTTTAGACGGAGGTTGAGTTTACTCGTATACGTTTAAAACGAGGAATTCTCTTAGTTCTGTTCTTGACTGAGCCACTCCCATTTTTTGCCACTTCCATTAACAATGGAAAGAAATCCTTGTGACCAAAAGAAGAAAAGCCGATAGAGGAAGGAAATTAAAGAGCCTTGAACATACAACTTTGTTTTTTTTTATTTGAAGGTTGTGACCTTCGTTTCGGCTCGTGGCGTCACTCGACCGGGTGGGTATGGGACGAGCTCGACGATCCGACACCGTTACTGTACCTAGACGACGGTCACGGCATTGCAGGAGGTTTCAACGTTTCGAATAGAGATTTTGAGCTTTGCAGTCTCTTAAATGTGACTGCGCTGTCAAAAACTGGCATTTGGTCGAAGATTGATTTTCGTTTCGAGGATTTTCAATTCTTTGTTTCAAGAGGATATTTTCATATAAGTTGGGTAAGGAAGTTTCAAACACCTTTAATCATGTTTAGTAATCTGTCTGTTGTCTCTTCAGTGTTGTCACAATGTAAAAACTAAACTCTGGGCAACTAAACGACCTTTGCCACAGTGAATTGCCAGAAGATTATCGAGCCAAAAGTCAATCTAACTTATCTAACCTTGACATCATCTCTCCAATCAAATTAGTGATAGAGCTACATTTTTTAAACGCAAATCAATCAAGCGTTAACCTATAAAAGTTTTTGTGTCACAACAGTTTAATTGCCTACAACCTAGCACGACTTGGTTTCTCGACGGCACGGACACCGTGAAACTTTTATCGCTCTATACACATGGTTTTTCTACTTTTCTTTTTAGAATACCGTACACTTAGACCCAGAGAGCAGAGACACCATAACAGGAAGGCTTTTACGATTCTCTATTATGTGTCGACGACCCGAACCCAAATCACATGAGGATATCATACGTGATCCATTGGAGTCGTGTCTGACTTTTAAAGCAACAGGGAACTATACTAGTACGTACATGCATGATTGGAAGACAATTTAAAAACCCGAGCTGAGTTGGGGTTAAAGGAAACAAATGACACCATACCATACCATACCATACCATACCATACCATACCATACCATACCATGCCGTGCCATACCATAAAAGGAAACAAATGACACACCATACCACACCATACCTGACCTATACCATGCCATACCATACCATACCATACCATACCATACCATACCATACCTGACCTATACCATGCCATACCATACCCATTCCATTACTTCACTTCACTCTATCCATTTTCATGATCAATATCACCTCTTGCCAGTAACAATAGCAAGCAATATCTCAACATACTAATACTACCTTGAAATAACCATCTATACGGACACGGTAAACGTACAGTACACTATGATAGGATGGCAACTTAATCTCTACTGTAGTGTAGTGTAGATTACCACTCGATACAAATTCTAAGGTGTACGAAGATAATATTCATGATACGCTATCATACAATGCGCTTATGCTGCCATTCTATACCGTTCCATATGTGATTCCACATTATATCATCATTTTTTCTCCTACGTATCTACTTAGTTGCCGCTGATTCACCAAAAAGGAAGAAACCAGAAGAACAAACCAACGACCCTACGATAGCGATAATACTGGGAGTGATTATTCCAACTGTGGTCATAATTGGCACAGTGATCATTGTGGTGTTTCTCAGGCGGCGAGGATTCGGTACACGTTCCAACAGAATTAAATTTCCATTTCATTTACGCGCAAGATATGCGAAGTGAACATATTCACGAGAAAAACCTTACAATTTTCATTTTTTATTCAATCTTATCAACCGAAATATATACGATATAAAGCCTGGTTCTTATATCTCGTAATGCATCGGCGATGTTCTACAAACCACTGTACGTGACCAATGAATAGATAATTCTTTTCGATTTTATTCATCAATCACCACCGAAAGTAGATATCGCCGATGAATGGCGATATATGAGAACCAGGCCTGAAGGTTCACCTTTTGGGCCATAGTAATGCAATGCACAGGGGTTCACTATTAGAAACTTTCTAGGTATACACCACATAAGTATATAATACTGCAAAGCTTTCGGTCCTTTAACCCGGGTCTTCATCAGTGCAATTGATAATCGAAAGCTTTGCAGTAATATATACTTACGTGGTGTACCTACAAGCTTAATTACTTATCGATTGTCACCATGCAAACGTACAAGAATATTAGAAACTTTCTGTTAGGGGGTTCGTACGAAGAAAAATAGGCTTTCGTCAAAATTGTGAACAAAGGAATGTTCGTTATTCATACAACCGGGGTTTATACCGACCGGGACAGTGAACACTTCATCCTGATTTTCTTTGGTATTGAAATGCAAATTAAACACTCATTTAAATGTTGCATACTTGTTTTGAAATTTCTTTGAGGGTCATCGCTGTTAATCCGTTATCCGCAAACGTTAACGTCGTCTTAATATTTATTTATTTCTTTCTCAACAACGCATCTCGGCAACACATCTTTCCGTCGAAAATGGCAGTTCACCATCTTTTGGAACAAGATGGCTGCGTAGGCGCAGCAGAGTTTACCCCCATTTACACCACAGTCAATTTATCGGCACGGCACGGCTAAAATGTGTACCCGTGTCCATTTTACTAGTGGTCAGGCTACCAAGACAAAGGCCGGGCACGGATGAAATGGGCACGGGTACGCATTTTAGCCGTGCCGTGACAATAAATCGAGTGTAGTGTAAACGGGGCTTAAAATGGCCCTACGCGAGCTCTACTACAGAATAATTAATGACCAATGTAAGTGCAACCCTGAACCAGAACCCGCCACTGTTGGTAAAACTGAGTCTGCATGACCTAAACGTCAATGAATATATTTTCTCATTTATCTATTTTACCCCGAGATTTCTGTTATATACACACCACGGTGACTGAGGATTCATTTGAACGTCAACTATTTGGTGGAATACTGACTCGGCAGCTTATAAACAATGGTGTTTCTAGTCCGTTCTTTCGAAGGTCGTCTCTTCTTTAACTTACCGTGGTCTTTGAAAGCGATTGCGCGTACTTCGACCACCGTTGTAGCATCACACAAAGAAGTGTTGCCATTCTCGGCCATTCCTGGCCCAAAAGGAACAATTCGAAATCTGTTGGACTACGGGATGTCCAGAGGGACGTTCTTTGAAGTCTTGGAGAAGCGCTTTGATAAATACGGCCCGATTTACAGCGAAAAACTGCTGGACAGTCGTATAGTGAGCATTTCCGATGTCGACGCCACGACCAACGTCTTGCGCACAGAAAATGAACTTCAGATGCGACCCGGCTTCGAGGCAGTTGCCGAGATGATGGAGGAGACAGGCTTTGGTGTTGGGCTCGCCTCAAACGACTATGAAATATGGTATCCTGATAGATCACTGCTCTCGCCGAAGATGCTGCGTCCCAAAGACGTGAGTGAGATATTCCTTGTTGAATACTATAGCGAACGAGTTCGCAGAGCGAGCAGCACGTTGTATTGGACCAGACGGAGTGGTGAACAACAAAGAAGAACTGAACTTTTGGACCGTAGAGTCGTTCGCCGCGTTCTTGTTCAATCAACGTCTTGGTTTCTACGACGACCCCGCGGATCCCGAAGCAGTCGCATTCGTGAATTCAGCTCGTATTATGCTTAATATATACGATCGGAAAGATGCTGCACGCTGCTCCTTTTTATAAGTACTTTAAACCCTAACGATTCCACGACCCACGTTGAAGAAAAGCATAATTGACGTAAACTCCAGTGGTTTGAACATATTAGATAGAGTGTTAGCAAAACAGCAGGAGATGGTCAAGACAGCCAATGGTCACAAACGATCGTTGTTTGAATTTCTCTCTGCCAACGATAAATCACCAGAAAGATTGAAGAATGGCGTCCATGCTTGTTGGTTTGATGTCGGCCGGCATCGATTCCACCAGAACAACTGCCTGTGGTTGTTTCAATCTTGCCCGGATAGAACATCAATTTGTGTGGTTCAATACTGTGGTACTATCCCCGTATATTTATAAATTCGCTATGCGTGTCAATTCTTGTACAGCCAGTTGTCCTTTTAAAACGATCTGGATGACAAAGATCCTTTCTAAGCTCGCCGCGCATTAAAGCTCTCTTCTTTCATCAAGGATTTTTTTTAAACATGTTTGCGTATTTAGGTCACATAACAAAGGCAAACTGTGCATGCAAATCTGGCTTATTCAAAAATGACAGTCTGCAGCGAAGCTTGGATCTTCAATGCAGCAATCAATGAACTCATGCAGACTGTATATTAAAAGTGTTAGAGACTTTATGTTCGTGTTTTGTTCACAAATAAACGCACTTGCCGACCATACAATCAACTCGAAATTTCAATATCGAAATTTCTCGTTCATTGTATGGTCAGCGCGTGCGTTTATATTATTCGTGAACAAAACACTCACAACAGTCTCTAACCCTTAAATAACGTTTCCATTTTTACTACAATTATTATTACTAACTAAATATTATATTTTCTTTCTACTCCGTTGCTTATATTACGGCGGAGTAGTTAGCGATTCCCCTGTTCACTTGTCAACTTCCAAATATGGTTTGTAACTTGACCGTGAAGAGTATATTGAAACCGACTGTAATAACGACGCTATTGGTTATTTATCTTTAAGAAATATTTTTACATAAAAATCCACCAATATGATTGCAAGTTGTAAAGAGCTTCCACTGCTGAACCCTCCCAGAATCCTCCACTGCTGAGTGTCAGTCTGACCTTAAAATCTGGCAATATAAAATATTTAGCGTATATCTCATTGACCCAGATCTCTGTTTATATATACACATCGCGGTAAAGAATTCGTTTGAAACGTCAACTATTTGGTGGAATAACTCGGCAGCTTATAAACAATGGTGTTTCTAGCGCGTTCTTACCAAGCACGTCTCTTCTTTAACTTACCGTGGTCTTTGAAAGCGATGGCGCGTACTTCGACCACCCTTGTAGCATCACACAAAGAAGTGTTGCCATTCTCGGCCATTCCTGGCCCAAAAGGAACCATTCGAAATCTGTTGGACTACGGGATGTCCAGAGGGACGTTCTTTGAAGTCTTGGAAAAGCGCTTTGATAAATACGGCCCGATTTACAGCGAAAAACTGCTGGACAGTCGTATAGTGAGCATTTCCAATGTCGACGCCACGACGAACGTCTTGCGCACAGAAAAGAACTTTCAGATGCGACCCGGCTTCGAGGCAGTTGCAGAGATGTTGACGGAGACAGGCTTTGGTTTTGGGCTCGCCTCAAACGACTATGAAATATGGTATCCTGATAGATCACTGCTCTCGCCGAAGATGATGCGTCCAAAAGACGTGAGTGAGAGATATTCCTTGTTGAGTGCCCTAGCGAACGAGTTCACAGAGCGAGCGGCACGTCGTATTGGACCAGATGGAGTGGTGGACAACATAGAAGAAGAACTGACCTTTTGGGCCGTAGAGTCGTTTGCCGCGTTCTTGTTCAATCACCGTCTTGGTTTCTACGACGAACCCCCGGATCCTGAAGCAGTCGTATTCGTGAATTCAGCTCGTATTATGCTTGATATGATCGGAAAGATGATGCACGGTGCTCCTTTTTATAAGTACTTCAAGACCTCTACCTATTCCGCGTTGAAGAGAAGCATAATTGACGTAAACTCCAGTGGTTTGAACATTTTAAATAGAGTTTTAGCAACAAAGCAGGAGACAGTCAGTGGTCACAAACAATCTTTGTTTGAATTTCTCTCTGCCAACGATAAATCACCAGAAAGAATGGCGTCGATGCTTGTTGGTTTGATGTCGGCCGGCATCGATGCCACCAGAACAACATGCCTGTGGTTGTTTTACGAACTTGCTCGGAATTCGGACATCCAAGAGAGACTCTACAGCGAACTTTTGTCTTCAATTGGCCCTGATGGGGAGGTATCAGCCAGCACGATTCCTTCATATCTCAAAACCGCCGTGAAGGAGTCGCAACGCCTTTACCCGGCCGGAGGATATGTGGTTCTTCGTGAATTTCATAACGATATTGATGTTCTCGGATACAATATTCCAGCAGGTATATGCATGTGCTTTCGGGGCATTTACTGCGTATTTTTGGGATTCATGTGACGTCATAATTCCATGCAGTGGGGTCAACTCGAAAACGAGTTTAGATTTAATAGGGGTATATAAGAATATATTTAATACATGTAGATTATGAATGTCGCGATCGAACAACATTAAGGCATCTAAATGGCACGCCGGAGTTAACGCCAGAACAGGCGTCTTGTTTTAAATATAACGCATATAAACAAATGAATGCGTGAATAGGTTTCTTTATGTTATCAACTGTATTCAAACTTAAGCGATTCCAGTGAACGCACGCGTAGGCTATTGCGTCCTTATATTAACGAAAGATTTTTGTAGGTGTGAAGATTTATTCTTACGAATTTCTGCATTCAATCGATGAGCGTTACTATGGAGCGGACGCGAAACAGTTTGTACCTGAGCGATGGATGCGTGATGATGCAGGAAAGAAAAGGGAGTTCAACCCGTTCACGATGTTGCCATTCGGCTTTGGTGTAAGAATGTGCATAGGTCGGCGAATGGCCGAGGCATTGATCTATACGGTAACAAGCAAGCTGCTGCTTCGCTACCGTTTAGAGTACGCCGGAGAATGCGAGCTAAAACGAAGTCTAGTGGGAGCGTTCATGAGTCCAGATCAGCCTGTTTTGCTTAAGCTCATTCCTCGCGAAAAAGAGATTTAATAAGTGTTATTCGTAACGTTCCTCGTTAACAGGAGTAGGGCAACATATTGTCATATTTTCTCAATTGAAAAACTTTTCAAAATATGTAAAACATTTTTCAATATTGGCGATAGTACTTTGTTTATCTCGGACGGTAGAGGTAAAATTCTTCCTTTTCCTTGGTTGAAATCGGTTGGAAACTAGTTTATTTATGTATGTATTGTATTGTCCTGTGATGTTTTGATTGTAGAAAATAGGATATTCTGTAATCTAATATTGCGGTTTGCGGTTGTTGTTGGAAAAACATCAGCATATTTCACTTGTAGTCGGAAAATAAGAAAAAAAGCGTGAGGCTGCTAGAGCCAGAGGTTGATACGCCGGGCTTAGAGCATATCTAAAATCACTTTTAAGCGAATTAAATGTATATATTTCTTCGGACGATTGTAATCAAGCCAAAATCTTGGGGTTTAATTAATAAGTCTTGGCTGGCATACTCGAACAATTAGCGGTTGTTCACAATAATGTTATTTCCTTGATTAATTAGCCGAAAGAGGGCAAAGTGATAGAGCATACGAAGAGTTTGGAACCATTCTATAATATTTTGGCAGAGGCCGACTGAAAGCTTGAGCAACTTAGATTGCAAACGCAGGTTGAAAGTCCTGTATCACCGTGAGTATTTCAGTGTGCGGTAATCTTAGTCCTGTTCAGTGTAGGCTTAATCGCTTAATAAAATTAACTTGCCTGAGTGGCAAGGATTTGGGGATCAGCATCAGGGTTCAATTCATGGTAAAGATAACAACATCGGGTATAGATTAAAGGCGGACGCGGACTGGCGGACGCAGATAGATAAACAACCCAAAACGATAAACTATAATTAACTAAAGGGCATGTTACACGGTGCAATTTTTCTTTCAACTTGCAACGCAAGTCTACTTTTTAGAGATGTAAATTAGTGAAATCTGTGAAGAGGCTTCAAATTTAAGTGTAAGAAACGCCATGGAGTGCAATAAAGCAAAAAGTTTGGTAGTTGCCAAATTTACATCTCTCAAAAGAAGAATTGCATTGCAAGTTGCAAGAAAAATTGCACCGCGTAACAGGGCCTTAAGTAATCATTAGTATAATAATATTATTACTTACTACCTATTATTAATTGTTATATTGTTAATTGTATAATCATTTATTAATTATTATAATATCATTTATTCATTATTATATTATCACTTGTTATATATATAATTGCTTCTTTCTTGTTGATTATTAAATCCAAATATTTCTTAAATATCATATGTGCTCTAGTGACAGACATTGCTCTAATGCCTTGTGGTATTGGATGTGTAAGTGATAGTGAACATTTCCAGAAGTTTCCTTAACTCTCCGGTTCCATCATAATAGCACCTATTCGCATAAGACACAATCACAAAATCCCAAGGTGCCCTAATGTTCTTCGCTTGAGGTGAACAAAAATTGAAAAAGATACAATGTGTATGTCTTAAAGAAAAGGTTGGGGTAACCAAGTGCCATTGGTTCGTTCATTGTTGTTGTGGTCATTGTTGTTGCTGATGTTGTTGTTGTTGTTGGTGTTGATGTTGTTGTTGTTGATGTTGTTGTTGTTGTTGTTGTTGTTGTTGTTGTTGTTGTTGTTGTTGTGGTCATTGTTGTTGCTGATGTTGTTGTTGTTGGTGTTGTTGTTGTTGTTGTTGTTGTTGTTGTTGTTGTTGGTGTTGATGTTGTTGTTGTTGTTGTTGTTGTTGTTGTTGTTGTGTTTTGTTGTTGTTGTTGTTGTTGTTGTTGTTGTTGTTGTTGTTGTTGTTGTTGTTGTTGTGGTCATTGTTGTTGCTGATGTTGTTGCTCTTGGGGTTGGTCCCCATGTTGTTGGTTGTGGTGTGTGTCCACAACCACGGTTATATTTTTGCCTCTTCGTCCACCCTTTTGCCAACATGTGGAAGCTTTATTGCCCTTTCGCCATACACCTTTGCTCAAGTCAAAAGTAACCAGCGTTGTTAAGTTCATGTCTTGTGCTGTCAGTTTTTGAGATGTGTAATAATAAGGAAGTGTGAAATATGCCGGAATAGTAAAAAGGGAACTCATTAGAAGATATTCGGGTATAAGAACTGCTTTGTCGCCTTTGTTAGTTTAATTTCCTCGACGCGTACAGCTTTGCATACAAGAAGATTGTGTAAACCGCTATAGTGTTTCATCTCGAGCTCAGTTTAAAATTTAAAAGTTCACTTTTTGTAATTGCAACAAACGATTAAACATCCTTCTTTTACTAAAATTTGTTTTATATCACTTTACATGTTATCTTAAAGTTACCCTAAAATCGTCGCGCAATTGACAAAAACCCCGTGGGATATTTTTCGGCAATCAAATGTTTGAAACATCAGTCGACCAAAATACGCGTCCGCCATTCCGCGTTTGCCAGTCCGCGTCCGTCGGTAAAGTGCCACACAATTCATCTCATCGTAGTTGAGACAAGTTGAGTGGCACTTGGACATTTGATATGTTAAAAATGTACATTCACACTGATAATACAGAAAATCTAACTCTCATATTCAAGCTTATTAACGCTTTGGATAAATTTATAACTTGGGTTCTGTGTGTGTGTTCCTTTCCTTAAATCCAATTCAAACCTAAGAATGTAAATTTGTCTCTTTCCAGGGACCCAGTGGGTAGCGTCAAAAACAAAATCTTCTTTTTTCTTTAATTCATTTAAAGAAGATTAAAGAAGATAAAAGAAGTCAAGATTTGTAAAACTTGACATTCATCACAACAATTTAGTATTTACAATTAAATTTTATGCCATGAATCCTTGTTAACGAAATAGTCAACTGTCAACTAATTCAACTAAAGCTTTTAGACCCGGAAATGTATTTTAATTTTTTTTCAAAATAAAAATCTTCTTTAATTATTTAAACAAGATTAAAGAAGATTTAATTAAAGAAAAAATACCAACCCTGGTTCGAATATGACCTTAAGGGTAAGTATGGTAGACACGGAGAACATTTTTGTCTATATTATTATCTGTGTTGCAACTCTTACCTGCATGTATTATTACCTAGTATAATAATATATAAATACATATAATATATATATAGTGTTACTGCCGAACAGTATATAGAGCTACAAAACCTTAATGTCTTCTATAAAACTAAGATTCACGATTCTAAAATTATCATGGATCCGGTATAATACATCCCATTTCCATTAACTGTGACTAGATGAAGCGATAAGTGATCATGATAAAGACATGTCATACTTATTGCATTTTGTGTGTTGTATTCTGTGGTACATTAGAGAATATTTCAAAAACATGTTCCATTAAAAAAACTGAATAACTAACTTTTTTAAATCTACTGGCAAAACCAACCTGGAAGAAGACATACAATGTAAAACTATACCAATAAATATTAACAACCCTTCCCATACCTGTTCTATAGAATATATAGAACATCTAAATTTGTGTGGTATTAATGCTGCGGTACATAAATTCGCTATGCGTGTCATTTCTTGTACAGCCAGTTGTCAATTTAAAACGACCTGGATGACATCTTTCCTAAGCTCGTCGCACATTAAAGCTCTTTTCTTTGATCAAGGATTCATGTTTAAACATGTGTCGTATTTTGGTCACATAACAAAGACAAACTGTGCATGCAAAATCGTGGCTTATTCAAAAATGACAGCCTGCAGCGAAGCTTGGATCTTCAGTGCAGCAATCAATGAACTCAGATTGTATACTAAAAGTGTTAGAGACATTATATTCGTGTTTTGTTCACAAATAAACGCACTTCCCGACCATGCAATCACCTCGAAATTTCAATATCGAAATTTCTCGTTCATTGTAGGGTCAGCACGTGCGTTTGTTTGTGAACAAAACACTCACAACAGTCTCCAACCCTTAAATAACGTTTCCATTTTTACTACAATTATTATTACTAACTTTAAATATTATATTTTCTTTCTACCCTATGGCTTATATTACGCAGAGTAGTTAGCGGTTCCCCTGTCCACTTGTCAACTTCCAAATATGGTTTGCAACTTGAGCGTGAAGAGTATATTAAACCGACTGTAAAAACGGCGCTATTGTTTTTTTTTTCTTTAAAAAAAATTTACATAAAAATCCACTAATATGATTGCAAATTGTAAAGAGCTTCCACTGCTGAATCCTCCCATAATCCTCCACTGCTGATCAACCCAAATTCTGACCTTAAAATCTGGCCAAATAGAATATTTAGGGTTTATCTCATTTACCCAGATCTCTGTTTATATATACACATCGCGGTGAAGAATTCGTTTGAAACGTCAATTATTTGGTGGAATAACTCGGAAGCTTATAAACAATGGTGTTCCTAGCGCGTTCTTACCAAGGACGTCTCTTCTTTAACTTACCGTGGTCTTTGAAAGCGATTGCGCGTACTTCGACCAGCGTTGTAGCATCACACAAAGAAGTGTTGCCATTCTCGGCCATTCCTGGCCCGAAAGGAACCATTAGAAATCTACTGGACCACAGGATGTCCAGTGGGACGTTTTTTGAAGTTTTGGAGAAGCGCTTTGATAAATACGGTCCGATTTACAGCGAAAAACTGCTAGACACTCGTATAGTGAGCATTTCCGATGTCGACGCCACGACGAACGTCTTGCGCAGAGAAAAGAACTTTCAGATGCGACCCGGCTTCGAGCCAGTTGCCGAGATGTTGCAGGAGACAGGCATTGGTGTTGGGCTCGCCTCAAACGACTATGAAATATGGTATCCTGATAGATCACTGCTCTCGCCGAAGATGCTGCGTCCCAAAGACGTGAGTGAGAGATATTCGTTGTTGAATACTATAGCGAACGAGTTCACAGAGCGAGCGGCACGTTGTATTGGACCAGACGGAGTGGTGGACAACATAGAAGAAGAACTGGACTTTTGGGCCGTAGAGTCGTTCGCCGCGTTCTTGTTCAATCAACGTCTTGGTTTCTACGACGACCCCCCGGATCCTGAAGCAGTCGTGTTCGTGAATTCTGCTCGTATTATGCTTGATATGAACGGAAAGATGCTGCACGGTGCTCCTTTTTATAAGTACTTCAAGACCTCTGCCTATTCCGCGTTGAAGAAAAGCATAATTGACGTAAACGCCAGTGGTTTGAACATATTAAATAGAGTGTTAGCAAAAAATCAGGAGAAAGTCAAGACAGTCAGTGGTCACAAACAATCTTTGTTTGAATTTCTCTCTGCCAACGATAAGTCACCAGAAAGAATGGCGTCGATGCTTGTTGGTTTGATGTCGGCCGGCATCGATTCCACCAGCACAACATGCCTGTGGTTGTTTTATGAACTTGCCAAGAATCCGGAAATCCAAGAGAAATTCTTCAGCGAACTGTTGTCTTCAATTGGCCCTGATGGCGAGGTATCAGCCAGCAAGATTCCTTCGTATCCCAGAGCTGCCGTGAAGGAGTCGCAACGCCTTTACCCGGTCGGAGGATATGTGGTTCCTCGTGTATTTCATAACGATATTGATGTTCTCGGATACAATATTCCAGCAGGTATATGCATGTGCTTTGGGGGCATTTACCGCGTATTTTTGGGTTTCATGTGACGTCATAATTCCAGTGGGGGCATGCATTACAGTACAAAGACCAAAGTGGCACAGTGCTGACACAGATTGTTTATTTTACATAAACATTCAATCTCTAATCATTCTTGTCTCCTAATATAAAGCTCCCATTCCCGTCATAATATAATTATGTAAGTTCTTCACACGAAAAACGAGCTCTTTGGTAAGATCTGATGGTTTTCTTCACAACAACACATTTTGTACATGTATGCATGACCCTGTGCCTAAACCATATACTAAAATAATATCATAGCAAAAGAAAGCGAGCTCGAGACTCGAGTGTCATCCGCGGCTTGGTCTATATATGATGACGTCAGAAAAGCACGTCTCTGCAGCGTTAGATTTACATGAATTGGACAGAGATTAGGACTTGGGTTTTAGCTTTGCATTTACTTGATGGAGTTGAAAATTCGCCTAGGTTTTGTTTTTGTTCTTTTTTTTATTACTTTTCCTCGTCGCAAGTGTGTTTTGGCGCGTATTATACTAGTATTTAAAAAGTGTATTAATTTGACCGTATTTATCTACGTCACAGTGTTGTCTCCCAAGAGTTGTGGTACACAGTTCGAAATCTTTGGCTAATTTTCCGATGCGCGGGCGCGTTGACACGTCGTAGTTTGCACAGGATTAAAGATTTAATATATAAGCGCGAATTCCAAAGGCAAAGTGTAAGACAAAGTGAACGTATCATGCGGTTTATTTACATTTTTGAACAATTCAACTTCTATACTTTTTAAAGTACGATGTGCTTCTGAATGTCGCGATCGAACAACATTTAGGTTCGCAAGGCATCTAAATGGCACGCCGGAGTTAACGCCAGAACAGGCGTCTTGTGAATAGGTTTCTTTATGTTATCAAACCTGTATTCAAACTTAAGCGATTCCAGTGAACGCACGCGTAGGCTATTGCGTACTTACATTAACGAAAGATTAATTTTTGTAGGTGTGAAGATTTATTCTTACGAATTTCTGCATTCAATCGATGAGCGTTACTATGGAGCGGACGCGAAACAGTTTGTACCTGAGCGATGGATGCGTGATGATGCAGGAAAGAAAAGGGAGTTCAACTCGTTCACGATGTTGCCATTCGGTTTTGGCGTAAGAATGTGCTTAGGTCGGAGAATGGCCGAGGCATTGATCTATACGGTAACAAGCAAGCTGCTGCTTCGCTACCGTTTGGAGTACGCCGGAGAATGCGAGCTAAAACGAAGTCTAGTGGGAGTTTTCATGAGTCCAGATCAGCCTGTTTTGCTTAAGCTCATCCCTCGCGAAAAAAAGATTTAATAAGTGTTATTCGTAACGCTCCTAGTTAATAGGAGAAGAGCAACATGTTGTCGTATTTTCTCATTTGAAAAACTCTTTAAGACATGTAAAACATTTTTCACCGTTGCTCCAACGGTTTTTCCGAGATTATATACATGATCAAGTATGTTTTTGCGACCTTTTACTAATTTTTATGATTTGGCTCATCGTTGATGGTGACGTTTGCACGTTGAACTGACACTGATCTAAACTTTTAGAAGGAAACGGACAATGTAGACACATGTCTATTTGAGTTATTATTTCTATATTTTTAAATAAATAACATCATAAAAAGTTACGATTAGTTCTGCTTTTTGAATTTCATGGAGCCCGATAGGGGACACTAAGCGTCCAGAAACGGAGAGAACGAACGGTTGTTGGCAGCTTGTCTATGGTGGTCTGTTAAAAGAGTTTGAACGTGCCATATTGCGCTGGGATTCAACACGTTGCGATAATATTTCGTTTATGTCGGACGGTAGAGGTAAAATTCTTCCTTTTCCTTGGTTGAAATCGTTTGGAAACTAGTTTATTTATGTATGTATTGTATTGTCCTGTGCTGTTTTAATTGTAGAAAATAGGATATTTTGTAATCTAATATTGCGGTTTACGGTTGTTGCTGGCAAAACATCAGCATATTTCACGTGTAGTCGGAAAATAAGAAAAAAAGCGTGAGCCTGCTAGAGCCAGAGGTCGATACGCCGGGCTTAGAGCATATCTAAAATCACTTTGAGCGAATTAAATGTATATATTTCTTTTGGACGAGCCAAAATCTTGGAGGTTCAGCATACGGTGGCTGGCATACTGGAACAATTAGCGGTTGTTCACAATAATGTTATTTCCTTGATTAAGCCGGAAGAGGGCGAAGTGATAGAGCATACGAAGAGTTTGGAACCATTCTATAATATTTTGGCAGAGGCTGACTTAAAGCTTGAGCAACTTAGATTCGCAAGTTCAAAATCCTGTACCGTGAGTATTTCAGTGTGCGGTAATTTTAGTCCTGTTCAGTGTAGGCTTAATCGCTTAATAAAATTAACTTGCCTGAGTTTTCTGGAGATCCGTTTAATTAAGTGGCAAGGATTTTGGGATCAGCATCGGGTATAGATAAAAGTCGGACGCGGACTGGCGGACGCGCGGACGCAGATAGATAAACAACCCAAAACGATAAACTATAATTAACTAAGTAATCATTAATATAATAATATTATTACTGATTACCTATTATTAATTATTATATTATTAATGATTATATTATCACTTATTATATATATAACTGCTTCTTTTTTGTTGATTATTAAATCCACTATTTCTTAAATATCATATGTGCCCTAGTGACAGACAAGCTCTAATGCCTTGTGGTATTGTATGTGCAAGTGATAGTGAACATTTCCAGGAGTTTCCTTAACTCTCCCGTTCCATCATAATAGGGCCTATTCACATACGAAACAATGACAAAATCCCAAGGTGCCCTAAAGTTCTTCGCCTGAGGTGGACAAAATTGCAAAAGATACAATATGTACGTCCTAAAGAACAGGTTGGGGTAACCAAGTGCCATGGTTCCTTGTTGTTGTTGGTATTGATGTTGATGTTGCTGTTGTTGTGGTTGTTGTTGTTGCTGTTGTTGTTGTTGTTGTTGCTCTTGGGGTTGGTCCCCATGATGTTTGTTGGGGTGTTGTTTTCTGTGTGTGTTCACAACCACGGTTATATTTTTGCCGCTTCGTCCACCCTTTTGCCAACATGTGGAAGCTTTATTGCCATTTCGCCATACACCTTTGCTTGAGTAAAAAGTAACCAGCGTTGTTAAGTTCATGTCTTGTGCTGCCAGTTTTTGAGATGTGTAATAATAAGGAAGTGTGAAATATGCCGGAATAGTAAAAAGGGAACTGATTAGAAGATATTCGGGTATAAGAACTGCTTTGTCGCCTTTGTTAGTTTAATTTCCTCGACGCGTACAGCTTCGCATACAAGAAGATTGTGTAAACCGCTATAGTGTTTCGTCTCGAGCTCAGTTTAAAATTTAAAAGTTCACTTTTTGTAATTGCAAAAAACGATTAAACATCCCTCTTTTAATAAAATTTGTTTTACATCACTTTACATATTATCTTAACGTTACCCCTAAAATCATGGCGCCATCGACAAAAACCCCGTGGGAAATATCTCAATCAATTGTTTGAAACATCATTCGACCAAAATACGCGTCCGCAAGCCCGCCGTTTGCCAGTCCGCGTCCGTCGGTCAAGTGCCACACAACTCATCTCATTGTCGTTGAAATAAGTTGAGCGGCACTTGGACATTTGATATGTTAAGAATGTACATTCACACTGGTAATACAGAAAATCTCACATTCAAGCTTATTAACGCTTTGGATAAATTTATAACTTGGGTTGTGTGCATGTGTGTGTTCCTTTCTCCTCTTAAACCGCCACCTAGGGTCCCAAGGCCTAGGCACTCGTAATGAGTGAGCAGTGAGCTGGTAAGGGAAAGGGACAAATTTACATTCTTAGGTTTGAATCAGAATTGGATTAAAGAACAAGTTTTCAAAAAATTTAAAATCTTTTTTCTTTAATTCATTTAAAGAAGATTATAGAAGATTAAAGAGGATTTTGTGAAGAACTCTGTTTTCTGTGTTCTAGATCTCGAACAAAAAAACTACTTAGACACAGAGTTGGATAATTTTGGCAATGTGCGTAATTGTATATATAACGCACATGCCGATTTAAATTTTAATTAACAACAAATTATTAACCAGCAAACAATAAATCTAATTACTAAGCAGTTCGCAGAGAAAGATGGGGCTAATTCAAACGCCCAACCGAATATACTAATATACCATTACATTAAGCTCGCGTAAGAAAACGGGGAGGAGGGCGGGTCAAATTCGATCTGTAATGATCTTGTCGAATCGAAGAACAGAATGAATTAACAGCACATTCTGCTTTTGATATATTATACAGACCCTCATCGCGTTATCTACATGTCATCAGAATTCCAGGGAAATTACTCATGCGTCAAACTAAGTATTTGATACTTTAGTCTCAAGTGCAGGAAGCAACAAATTCTTTATTGGTGTGCCAATAATTCTAGATCTCGTACAAAAACCAAATCAGACACAGAGTTTGAATAATTTTGGTAACGTGCGTGATATAACGCACATGCCGCTTTATTAATATCTATTTAACAACAAATTAATTATTAATCAACAAACAATAAATTCAATTACTAAACAGTATTTTAATTCATAACAATTTTTTTTACTATTATTGATTTTTTTCAAAACCGGCTTTTGCTGGCGTCAACAATTGTAGAAAATTATATAGAAATTATCATTTGTATATATGACGTTATATAATTACAGAACACCAGGAATTATTTGTAAATTTGACCGTGATTAGAAAATAGGAACATCAAAGAAACTTCGCATTTCCCTTTGCTTTGTTAATTTATATGAAGCCATTCGAAACGTTCGTGAAGGCATATAAGTTCATGACGAGTATACAAAAATAAAATTTTACCAAATATTCACCGATTCGAATCTAAAAACCAATTCCTCTTGAGCACCACGACTAAAGTACTCTCTTTACAAGCGTTTGCAGATCACCTAAGATTTCACGCTCCAGGTGTAAGAGTCTTTTTTTTTATTTATAGCTGCATCTATAGTTCATGCATTACTCGCTATGTACAGTATATTACCATGACATTCATTCCCCCATCGTGTCATCATTGTGTGCTAATTTACGCTTTATCCATGCATCTATCTGGCCTTTCAGAACCATACACTGTGTTCTTACTTGTGATGATGTTTGTTTCGTTATATACGATGTTTATATGCACGCTTAGTTTAGTTATTGATTAATAATATACAGCCAATAAGGACTGATAAGTTTGATTGACATTTTAAGTAATTACTATGATTAGAAGTTAGGACCGCATGCAAACCAGAGGAAGAGAGCGCTTACTGAGAAAGGACTGTTTAACGATTGCTAACCTGGGTGAATAAGTTTACTAACATTTATGTTTTGAAAGACTGGATATTGTCAAAGAAGTAAGTTAATGTTTATTTTATTACTGTTAAACGTAGTATGTGTAAATTAGGTATTATTATATGCATGGTACATTGATCTTTATATAGTATATTACATAGCTTTATTTTGTTTATTAACTTTAGATCGAAATATTGCAATCGTATTATATTTGAAAACAAACAAACAAACAATTCGATGATCGAATTGTTTGTTTGTTTGTTTTCAAATATAATACGATTGCAATATTCGGTCTCTGTATCTATGGTTTATCGACATCGCGAACCAATGTTCATGATAGCAACTATGTCATGCCAACGACCCCTATGGCGATGGTATTGTCTTATTTTATACCCGGCTACCTGCATATAAACCCACGACGTAGCAAATCAGCAGCAACGGATTCTACTGAACAACGATCTCGAAGACCATGCAGCTAATATATAATTCTTTTACAGCACATGATGCGCATATGCATGTATACTGTAGCACATCCAAAACATATATATTCCGAAGAAGATGATTAGCACTTTTGAAACCAAACGTATATAACTATATAGCTATAAGGCAGGAATGGTTTCGTGATATTTCGAACTTATTAACAATGGTAATAGAACGAATAGGGCGAGATTTGGGAATTAATCAAACTATTTTTAACCAATCAAATTGCGAGAAACATCATTGATATCAAAATAAATATAATAAATGGCAAAATGGAGTATGATTCTGCCATTAATAGCACGACTTAATTCGTTCTATTACTTATTAATTATATGGCTTTAACTTGCGTCACGGAAAAGTACTAAAACAAAATTTAACCTCGATAAATGATTAATCGCACTCCTCTTAACCAATGAAATTGCAGTATTAGCGGTGCAAGTTCGTTGATGCCTTTGTAAGTCATTAGCGTGTCTCTGTACTGTAGATGTTCCTTGACTTGAAGCCAACTGATCGCCGGCAGTGCTTAACTTGATTGCATTGGTTGTAATTCTGCAAGCAAAATTTTGTACTGTTTCAAGTTTTTATACAATTGTTGCCGATGTATTTGACCACACCGTAGAGCAATAACACAATTTGCTCATCACTAAGGCATTGACAATCGTCTAGAGGGTTTCGCTATCGAAGCTGTCCTTTACCCTATTTATTTGATACAGTTTTGCCATTGAAGATGATATGACGTGTCGTATTTGATGATCATAACTTAAATAACTATCCATGCATGAATTGCCCAAGTTCTTTGGCGTAGGGGGGGGGGGTGTGATCTCCTTTCCTAGGAATGAGATAACTAGTCCTTCAATGAGGTTTCCGATTAACTGTCGAGTGCCTATTAGCATTAGTTTTGTCAGGGTTAATTAGCAGTTTGTTTATTAAGCACCATGTTGCAACCCTCTCACGTTCCTCTTCTATGTTGCATTTTCCATCAATTATGCCCGTGGTTGAAAACGACATGAATATTTTCCAATAGTCTACAAATTATTCTAACTTAGCTGTTTTTGGTGCTGTACGTTGGAAGGTCGTTTATATAGATGCAGAATAGCAGAGGCGACAATATTGCCCCTTGTGGGACTCCACGAGTGATCAAAAGAGTTTCGGATACTGAAGTGCCAATGCCTCCGTCAAAGAGGTAGCTTCTAAACCAATTTAAGGCCTTAGATATTCTATAAGTGATTCGCAACTGTTTGTGATCCTAGTAGGTGAAGTGATCAATTGCTTCAAGTTCATTTCGCACATGGAGTTTTCCAATGCTGTGGTTTCAGCGGTAACCTTTGTGATGTTGCAATTGAGGTCTCCCAAAAATAAATGTAGGTCTGTTCCGCATGGCAGCTTGCGTGTAACTTGCTTTTAGGTTGTTTTCTAAGCATATAATTAATACAATAACGAAATATGCCAAACTGTTACCGCAGCACAGATTGTGCAAAACGCTATTAGATCGGTTAACCTTTAAGGACTTTTAACAAGTACAATCGTTTCGAAGCTTTATTGACGATATGTGACAAGTATGAATACTCTATATTTACTATGTATGTGCGACTGGTTAAATTTTGTTCACTGATCTTTCCTGGTTTATTTTGTCCTCATTAATGTCATAATGCTGTCTCCAAGAACATTTCAGAAATTTCTCAAAAAATTTTAAAAACCACTTTTGGAATTAACATGCAGAAAGGTCTTCGCTTGAGATTTCTGCAGCAATTTTCCTCCTGATAAGAACTTCTAGTACAGCAGATTTCCCAGCGCTCTTTAAAAAGAATTGAAAGTTAGATGTAGCCAAATGTCCCTATTTTGACAGAGAGCATTGGGACATTTTACAGAAAACAAACCTCCTCGCACAAATCACTGGCATCTCTGCCTTTACGACTGCCCTGCGCCTTACGAAAATTCTAAAGACCGATTTAACTAAAGCGTCTTCAACAATTCCGACGGTGAGTCGATTAGGCGCCGAATTTGAAAATAATTAGTGCGGCGCTCATTTGGGGGCGGCGCTCTTTAAGAAAAATTTATCGCAAATGCGGCCTCATTTGGGGGCGGCGCTCAATCGAATAAATACGGTATTTGTCAGAAAGAATGCCGGCCGGCATCGATGCCAACAGCACAACATGCATGTGGTTGTTTCCCGAACTTGCCTGGAATTCGGACATCCAAAAGAAACTCTATAGCAAACTTTTGTCTTCAATTGGCCCTGATGAGGAGGTATCAGCCAGCAAGATTCCTTCGTATCTCAAAGCCGCCGTGAAGGAGTCGTAACGCCTTTACCCGGTCGCTGGATATGTGGTTCCTCGTGTATTTCATAACGATATCGAAGTTCTCGGATATTTTCCATGTGCTTCAGGTGCATGTCAATAAAAAATACGCAATGCTCGACTGGAACATGCGTATTTTGAAAACAGTATATAGAGCTGCAAAACTTTAATGTCTTCCACAAAACCAAGATTGATGATTCTAAAATTAAATAGATTCCGGTATACTAGATCCCATTTCCATTAACTGTGACTAGATGAAGCGATACGTGATCATGATAAAGACATGTCATACTTATTGCATTTTGTGTGTACTGGTATTCTGTGGTACATTAGAGAATATTTAAAAAACATGTTCATTTAAAAAAAATAACGAACCAGGAACAAGACATACAATTTAAACTATACCAATAAATATTAACAAGCCATGCCATATCTGTTCTATACAATATATAGAACATCTAAGTTTGTGTGCTATCAATATACTGTGGTACATATACCTCAATTTGTTATGCGTGTCAATTCTTGTACAGCCAGTCGTCCTTGTAAAACGATCTGGATGACATAGATCCTTCCTAAGCTCGCCGCGCATTAAAGCTCTCTTCTTTCATCAAGGATTCATGTTTAAACATGTGTCGTATTTTGGTCACATAACAAAGGCAAACTGTGCATGCAAAATCGTGGCTTATTAAAAAATGACAGCCTGCAGTGAAGCTTGGATCTTCAATGCAGCAATCAATGAACTCAGATTGTATAATAAAAGTGTTAGAGACTTTATGTTCGTGTTTTGTTTACGCACTTGCCAACCACTGAACTCGAAATCTCAATCGCGAAATTTCTCGTTCATTGTATGGTCAGCGCGTGCGTTTATTCGTGAACGAAACACTCACAACAGTCTCCAACCCTTAAATAACGTTTCCATTTTTACTACAATTATTATTACTAACTAAATATTATATTTTCTTTCTACTCTATCGCTTATATTACGGCGGAATAGTTAGCGATTTCCCTGTCCACTTGTCAACTTCCAAATATGGTTTGTAACTTGAGCGTGAAGAGTATATTGAAACCGAGTGTAATGACAACGCTATTGGTTATTTATCTTTAAAGAATATTTTTACATAAAAATCCACCAATATGATTGCAAGTTGTAAAGGGCTTACACTGCTGAATCCTCCCATAATCCTCCACTGCTGAGTGTCAGTCTGAAAGTCTGACCTTAAAATCTGGCCAAATAAAATATTTAGCGTATATCTCATTGACCCAGATTTCTGTTTATATATACACATCGCGGTAAAGAATTCGTTTGAAACGTCAACTATTTGGTGGAATAACTCGGAAGCTTATAAACAATGGTGTTCCTAGCGCGTTCATACCAAGGACGTCTCTTCTTTAACTTACCGTGGTCTTTGAAAGCGATTGCGCGTACTTCGACCAGAGTTGTAGCATCACACAAAGAAGTGTTGCCATTCTCGGCCATTCCTGGCCCAAAAGGAACAATTCGAAATCTGTTGGACTACGGGATGTCCAAAGGGACGTTCTTTGAAGTCTTGGAGAAGCGCTTTGATAAATACGGTCCGATTTACAGCGAAAAACTGCTGGACACTCGTATAGTGAGCATTTCCGATGTCGACGCCACGACGAACGTCTTGCGCACAGGAAAGAAATTTCAGATGCGACCCGGCTTCGAGGCAGTTGCCGAGATGATGGAGGAGACAGGCTTTGGTGTTGGGCTCGCCTCAAACGACTATGAAATATGGTATCCTGATAGATCACTGCTCTCGCCGAAGATGCTGCGTCCCAAAGACGTGAATGAGAGATATTCCTTGTTGAATACTATAGCGAACGAGTTCACAGAGCGAGCGGCACGTTGTATTGGACCAGACGGAGTGGTGGACAACATAGAAGAAGAACTGGACTTTTGGACCGTAGAGTCGTTCGCCGCGTTCTTGTTCAATCACCGTCTTGGTTTCTACGACGACCCCCCGGATCCTGAAGCAGTCGTGTTCGTGAATTCTGCTCGTATTATGCTTAATATGATCGGAAAGATGCTGCACGGTGCTCCTTTTCATAAGTACTTCAAGACCTCTACCTATTCCGCGTTGAAGAAAAGCATAACTGACGTAAAGACCAGTGGCTTGAACATTTTAAATAGAGTTTTAGCAACAAAGAAGGAGACAGTCAATGGTCACAAACAATCTTTGTTTGAATTTCTTTCTGCCAACGATAAATCACCAGAAAGAATGGCGTCGATGCTTGTTGGTTTAATGTCGGCTGGCATCGATGCCACCAGAACAATATGCATGTGGTTGTTTTACGATCTTGCCCGGAATTCGGACATCCAAGAGAGACTCTACAGCGAACTTTTGTCTTCAATTGGCCCTGATGGGGAGGTATCAGCCAGCACGATTCCTTCATATCTCAGAGCCGCCGTGAAGGAGTCGCTTCGCCTTTACCCGGTCGGAGGATATGTGGTACCTCGTGTATTTCATAACGATATTGATGTTCTTGGATACAATATTCCAGCAGGTATATACATGTGCTTTGGGGGCATTTACTGCATGCGTATTCTTGGGTTTCATTTGACGTCATAATTCCAGTGGGGCATTACAGTACAAAGACCAAAGTGGCACAGTGCTGACACAAATTGTTTATTTTACATAAACATTTAATCTCTAATCAGTCTTGTCTCCTAATATAAAGCTCCCATCCCCGTAATAATATTAATAAATATGTAAGTTCTTCACACGAAAGACAAGCTCTTTGGTAAGATCTGATGGTTTTCTTCAGGACCCTGTTAAAATAATTTCATAGCAAAAGTAAGCGAGCGCTCGCTCGAGTGTCATCTTGGTCTATATATGATGACGTCATATTGAGGTGAAAAGCACGTCTCTGCATCGTTATAGATTTACATGAATTGGGTTATCAAACATGCTAGATATTTGCCACAAATATAAAAGTGGCACGAATGACCAAAGTCGCCGGAAAAGTCGCCCACACACGAGAGCAATTGCCTTAGGCCAATGGCCACGAATGACTTTTTGCTAAGGACATAGCTCTAGTGTGCGCCGGCCTTAAACGATTCCAGTGAACGCACGCGTAGGCTATTGCGTACTTATATTAACGAAAGATTGATTTTGGTAGGTGTGAGGATTTATTGTTACCAATTTCTGCATTCAATCGATGAGCGTTACTATGGAGCGGACGCGAAACAGTTTGTACCTGAGCGATGGATGCGTGATGATGCAGGAAAGAAAAGAGAGTTCAACTCGTTCACGACGTTGCCATTCGGTTATGGTGTAAGAATGTGCTTAGGTCGGAGAATGGCCGAGGCATTGATTTATACGGTAACAAGCAAGCTGCTGCTTCGCTACCGTTTAGAGTACGCCGGAGAATGCGAGCTGAAACGAAGTCTAGTGGGAGTGACCATGAGTCCGGATCAGCCTGTTTTGCTTAAGCTCATTCCTCGCGAAAAAGAGATTTAATAAACAATTATTGAATTCGGTTTTTGTGATATGCAGAGTTATTAAGGTCGAGGTAAGCGTTATCAGCCTCGCCTTCGGCTGGGCTTACCTTGATCTTGATAACTCTGCATATCACAAAAACCGAATTCAATAATTGTTTTAATATACATTTGAAGAAGAGTAAACATAGTATTAACAAACGAAAAACCTTATTCAATAGAAACATCCAAAAATACATCAGTTATTATTACATAAATTAATTCAAATGAATACCACTTCTTAACCACCGCAGGCTCACTTGCAGATAACTCAGTTAACTGTCAACTATTAGCCAATCAAATTGCGTTTACTACTAAAATGTATAATAATTAACAATTATTGGATGAGATCGAGAATTATCAAGCTGAAGTTTGCGTTATTTGCCGAAGCGAAGCTGAGGCGGATAACGCAAATTGAGGCTTAATTATTCTCGATATCATGCGAAAACCGAATTCAATAATTGTTTTATTAGGTATTTTCTTTTTAGAGAGGTAGCCTGCGCCATTATTGACAACAAACTATAGCGGCAAAAAATTACGTCACCTACGGATAATTTCTAATGTCGTGTAGGTGGCAAAACATTGAGAATTATCTGTAGGTTTTTAGCCAATCACAATCGAGATTGCATTATTAATGGATAATAATAAGTGTTATTCGTAACGTTCCTCGTTAACAGGAGAAGGGAAATTATTAGCATGATTTGGATCATCGTTGATTGTGACGTTTGCACGTTGCACTGACACTTACTGATCTAAACTTTAGAAGGAAACGGACAATGTAGACACATGTCTATTTTGACTGTTATTATTTCCATATTTTTAAATAAATAACATCATAAAAAGTTACGATTAGCTCTGCTCTTTACATGGAGCCCGATAGGCAGGCCGTCCTCGGGATATTTTACAGGGGGGGGTGTACGGTCATCTAAACCGACTGATCGACAAACTTGTACCGACTACACTCTGGATGAAACTTTGTCAAGTTTATATTGTATCAGTCTATAGCGTCAAAAATATTTTTATCTACCGACTAAAATAGCAATTTTACCGACTGAACCTCAGAATCAACTTTCTGGAGGGTGTGTATCCCCCTAACCCCCCTCCGTAGCTCCGATAAGGGACACTAAAGCGACAAGAAACGGAGAGAACGAACGGTTGCTGGCAGCGACCGCTTGTCTGTTGTTGTCTGTTGAAAGAGTTTGAACGTGTCATATTGCGCTGGGATTCAACACGTGGCGATAGTACTTCGTTTATATCGGACGGTAGAGGTAAAATTCTTCCTTTTCCTTGGTTGAAATCGGTTGAAACTAGTTTATTCATGTATGTATTGTATTGTCCTGTGCTGTTTTAATGGCAGAAAATAGGATATTCTGTAATCTATTAATATTGCGGTTTGCGGTTGTTGTTGGCAAAAAATCAGCATATTTCACGTGTAGTCGGAGAATTTGGTAGGCTGCTAGAGCCAGAGGTCGATACGCCGGGCGTTTTTTTGGCATTGTGCGTAATTGTACAATGCACATGCCAGCACATTTTGCTCTGATATATTATACAGACCCTCATCGCGTTACCTACTTGTCATCAGAATTCCAGGGAAATTATACTCATGCGTCAAACTAAGTATTTAATCTACTTTAGTCTCAAGTGCAGGAAGCAACAAATTATTTATTGGTGTGCCAATAATTCTAGATCTTGTACAAAAACCAGCAACTCAGACACAGAGTTTGAATATAATAATTTTGGTAATTAAAAACAAATTAATTATTAATCAACAAACAATAAATTCAATTACTAAGCAGTATTCTAATTCATAATAATTTTACTATTATTGATTTTTTCAAAACCGGCTTTTGCTGGCGTCAACAATTGTAGAAACTTATAGAAATTATCATTTGTATATATGACGTTTTAATTACAGAACACAAGGAATTATTTGTAAATTTGACTGTGATTAAAAAATAGGAACTTCAAAGAAACTTCGCATTTCCCTTTACTTCGTTAATTTATATGAAACCATTCAAAACGTTCCTGAAAGCATAATTATAGCCGGTTCATGACGAGCATACTAAAATAAAATTTTACCAAATATTAAGGGATTCGAATCTGAAAATAAATTCCTCTTGAGCACCCTGACTATAGTACTCTCTTTACAAGCGTTTGCAGATCACCTAAGATTTCGCGCTTCAGTTATAAGAGATTATATAGAGCTGCATCTATATAGTTCATGCATTAGCTATGTATGATTACCATGACATTAGCACTTTTGAAACCAAACGTATTATTAACTCGCATTGCGCATGCGTGCGCAAGCGAGTTCTTAAAATGGGAAGCGTTCTTATTAATATTTTTATCGTCGAGAATTTCGGGACCCGCAAGGTGCGATAAGGTGCGCTGACCTGCAAGCCACGAGCTACGCAGGCGTGGTTGTTAAGCTAACGTGCATGCTGCACTGCTGAGTGCATTCGTTCATGACGTTCATCGTTTTCTTGTGGACAAAAGACGATAAAAATTCAAGATATTTCGAAATGTGGCTTCCAAGTGCCTCTTACATACAACGCTCACCTTACATGCATACAACTGCACACGCCGAGCACAGTAGCCCTACACTAAAAGATGCCGAGCGTTTTCGAAACGGGGTGTTTTGTTGCTCTCATGCTTTTCAACTTCATATCGCTATGAATTCTCTGATCAAACTGAATACAATCTCAAATCAATCTCACGAGTTCTCACTATCAATTGAAAACAATACAACGACGTTGTCAATGAACTGTGCCATGACGTGCTACGAATATCTGAACATAGCTATACTCTAGCTCGACTCAAGCAATGCGAGTTTAATGCCTAACGGGCATCTTGTATAACTATAAGGCACGAATGGTGTCGTGATATTTCGAACTTATTAATAATGGTAATAGAACGAATAGGAGTACTATTAATAGTGGTAATTGCACTTCGTGTGGTGCAATTTGGTGTGAAATCAAACGCGTGATTACAAAATCGCATTTGTAATCACAAGTTTGATTTCACACCAAATTTGCACGACACGAAATACAATTTCCAATTTATTATAATCATTTTGAAATCATACAAAAAATTAAACAAATTCAAAACGATTTATTGGTGTAAAATGTGAGTAATTTTCATCTATTTTCGTCCAGAAATTTTGCGGGGCATTTAAAAATTCGAAATAATAAAATATTGTGCTATTTTCAAATATTTGCCATTTTCATATATTTTAAATGATATAAATCACCCATTCAGCCTTGTCAGCTGTGTAACTTATGTGTGGGATCTATCATGTTCTTAATCAAGTTTATACACATGATATCTCTACGATTATCTAGGCTTTTAATACCACACTGAGCCAGTGCTTCTTCGTACATTCTTTCGGGGTAAATTATTCTAAGCGCTCGATCTCCTTCGAATCCTCTCGATGTCCGGACATTGTTCACAAGTTAGACTCCCGTGCTAAACTTGGGCACCGTTACTCAAGCACAGATTCGGTGCAAAACGCTTTTAGATCGGTTAACCTTTAAGGACTTTTAACAAATACAATCGTTTCGCAGCTTTATTGACGATGTGCTTAAATCGTCGTCAATCCATAAACCAACAGTTTATAGCTTGTTACCCTTTCAAGGAATATTTCTTCCAGCTTTAAATAGAGGATTATTGTTTTTGTCGACGAAAGTCAATTATCATTTGTTTACACTTTTTCAAATTTAGTTGCATTCTCTCATTTTTTGCATATACATTTACTTCGTGCATTTGTTCTTGAATATAACCTATATTTGCACCGGAGACATGCGTGTGAACATTCATACCCTCGTACATCGTGCTATCATCCATAAAAGATATTGGGTCGTCTTCAACTACCACGTATTCTTCTTGTTCTCGCTCATATGTTAGCCGTAGTTGAATCACCTCTTTCATTATTTCCGGAAGTTTATTGATATGTATAACGAAGGCCACTTGCCCTATTTTCTTTCCTTGCGACATTCTATTCTTTGCTTCCCTATTTGACAACTGTCCTTGTTTCAGCTCCCCATTTCAGCTAAAAGGTCATCCGCGATCCGCTTCGGCGAATATAAACAAACCTCCCTCTTCAACTGACTTGGCTATTATTCCTTCTCTATATGATGGAAACATGCATCTTCACAAACGAAAACTTTCTTGTCACCTCCGGGCTGACCATGCAGGCCAACCCAAGCGGTTTAAAGGATGATCCAGCTTTCTTTCTAATACAATTTAGTTCATCAAAACTCTGAAATCAAATAAAGAATTGGCAAATTTTGGCTTGGGCTAGCAGAGCCCGATATTACACGTCCGCACGCGATGACGGCACGCTTTTAAAATTCCAACATCTAATATTATAATACATATTCTTTTCCGGGCAACAAAACATTCCGTCGAAGATGATAGTTCACCATCTTTGCACAATATTACTTTTTTCTGTCTGCGTACGCTCTACTATATATAATTCACGCATGCAGGACTCAGAGTTGCAAAAAGAGTTCAACCTTCCTCCGGTAGGATTTCAAGTTTTGAAAACCTTCCTCAAGTGGCAACCAGAATAATGAAGTATTTGGTTTTTAGATACATGCATGTCATCAATTAGAGTATTCAACTTTGAACCTTCCTCATAAACCTCATTCAAAGCAAACCTTCCTCCGGGTGGTACCCGCGTACCCGCAGCTTTTTTGCAACTCTGGCAGGACTTGCTCGCAATCGCTGTTAGATATTCAGACAGCACATCGTATTTTAAGAAGTATAGGATTTCAAAAATGTAAAAAAAAATTTGTTTACATACGGATAAGACTTTTATTAAAATTCGTGGAATAACTCGGCAGCTTATAAACAATGGCGCTTCTAGCTCGCTTTTTTCAAGAACGTCCGTTCTTTAGCTCACCGCGGTCTTTGTCTTTGAAAGCGATTGCGCGTACTTCGACCAGCGTTGTAGCATTAGCACCCAAAGAAGTGTTGCCATTCTCGGCCATTCCTGGCCCAAAAGGAACCATTAGAAATCTGTTGGACTACGGGATGAGCAGAGGGACGTTCTTTGAAGTCTTGGAGAAGCGCTTTGATAAATACGGCCCGATTTACAGCGAAAAACTGCTGGACACTCGTATAGTGAGCATTTCCGATGTCGACGCCACGACGAACGTCTTGCGAAGAGAAAAAAACTTTCAGATGCGACCCGGCTTCGAGGCAGTTGCCGATATCGTTGAAGAGACAGGCAGTAGTCTTGGGCTCGCCTCAAACGACTATGAAATATGGTATCCTGATAGATCACTGCTCTCGCCAAAGATGTTGCGTCCCAAAGACGTGAGTGAGAGATATTCCTTGTTGAATACTATAGCGAACGAGTTCGCAGAGCGAGCGGCACGTCGTATTGGATCAGACGGAGTGGTGAACAACATAGAAGAAGAACTGAACTTTTGGACCGTAGAGTCGCTTGCTGCGTTCTTGTTCAATCAACGCCTTGGTTTCTACGACGACCCGCCGGATCCTGAAGCAGTCGCGTTCGTGAATTCTGCTCGTATTATGCTTGATATGACAGGAAAGATGCTGCACGGTGCTCCTTTTTATAAGTACTTCAAGACCTCTACCTATTCCATGTTGAAGGAAAGCGTTATTGAAGTAAACACCAGAGGTTTGAACATATTAAATAGAGTTTTAGCAACAAAGCAGGAGAAAGTCAAGACAGTCAGTGGTCACAAACAATCGTTGTTTGAATTTCTCTCTGCCAACGATAAATCACCAGAAAGAATGGCGTCGATGCTTGTTGGTTTGATGTCAGCCGGCATCGATTCCACCAGCGCAACATGCCTGTGGTTGTTTTACGAACTTGCCCGGAATCCGGACATCCAAGAGAAACTCTACAGCGAACTTTTGTCTTCAATTGGCCCTGATAGGGAGGTATCAGCCAGCAAGATTCCTTCGTATCTCAAAGCCGTCGTAAAGGAGTCACAACGCCTTTACCCCGTCGCTGGATATGTGGTTCCCCGTGTATTTCATAACGATATCGACGTTCTCGGATACAAAATTCCAGCAGGTATGTGCTTTAGGTGTGTCAAACAAAAATACGCAATCCTTGACTGGAATGTGTATTTCGAAAACATTATATATATATATATAATTTATTATATTATATAGATTCCGGTATACTAGATGAAGGGATAAGTGATCATGATATTATATACATTTGTAGAAAGATTGACATACCTATAATACAGTTTTAGGGAAAGGCCTAAAATCATAGAGACAAGGCGAAAAAAAATTTGACTGGTATATACCCTCTCAATGCATGAATGTAAATTTGGAAATATTTCAAAGTGAAACTACACAAATGATGTCGATAGAACCTAGAAAGCACAGTTAATAGGTAATACATGGTTTGGAGACGAAATAAAAGTACAATACAACTCAGGCATTTGTCTTGCTAAGCTCCTCAACCTTGACTTGAAAAATATGTTAATTATAAGATTGCTATTGGTTTATCTGTGCAAAATACAATAGACATGTGATGAGAAAGGAACAATTTTTTGCATAAACTTACCTCAACATAGTTGATGAGTTATATTGTAGTTTTATGTGGTCTCCAAACAATGTATATTCTATTAACTGTAACGCGAGTATTAAGGTGAAAATTAATGATTAATATTTTAAAACGCAAAAGGTATATGTGCCTTGCGATATGGAGTCTAAAATGCTTTTAATTTCTGCATGCATGCAGTTAGAAGAAAAACCTTAATATATACATACCTTTATGATAGTTAAACTTGTATACCTTCATGACAGTTAAAAGATTTGCATTATAGTACAAAGTGGCACAGTGCTGACACAGATTGTTTATTTTACATAAGCTCTTAATCTCTAATCAGTCTTGTATGCATGTCTTGATATAATTATGTGAGTTCTTAACACAAAAAACAGGCTCTTTGGTAATATTTGATGGTTTTCTTCACAACAAGACATTTTTATTTGTATTAATATAAATATTCAACAAAATATGTCTTGCACAAAAGATTTGAAGCTTGCACACGGTAAAAACGAATCGTCCGAATTAATAACCTTGTGTATAGTTTAAGCCTCAAAATGACCATTTTACACCTGTCAGATGTGTATGATGAGCTGTCAAAAGATTGCAGAATGCGTACTCGAGTGTCATCTTGGTCTGATGTGAGGTGAAAAGTAGGTCTCTGAAGCGTTAGATTTACATGAATTGTGCAGAAATTAGGACTTGGGTTTTAGCTTCAGCATATGGCTTACTTGTACATGCATCTCTGTTTATAGAGCAATATATAAAACGTACATTTTTGAAAACAAATTTATGTTCTAGTTTCATAATAACTGGAGTTAATGTATCTTGTTCTAAATATAATGTACATATAAACAAATGAATGCGTGAACAGATCAGTTATCAAAACTGTATACTCAAACTTTAGCGATTCCAGTAAACGCACGCGTAGGCCAATTGCGTTTTATGTTAACGAAAGATTGATTGTTGTAGGTGTGAAGATTTATTCTTACGAATTTCTGCATTCAATCGATGAGCGTTACTATGGAGCGGACGCGAAACAGTTTGTACCTGAGCGGTGGATGCGTGATGATGCAGGAAAGAAAAGGGAGTTCAACCCGTTTACGATGTTGCCATTCGGCTTTGGCGTAAGAATGTGCATAGGTCGGAGAATGGCCGAGGCATTGATCTATACGGTAACAAGCAAGCTGCTGCTTCGCTACCGTTTGGAGTACGCCGGAGAATGCGAGCTGAAACGAAGTCTAGTGGGAACGTTCATGAGTCCAGATCAGCCTGTTTTGCTTAAGCTCATTCCTCGCGAAAAAGAGATTTAATAAGTGTTAAGTATTATTCGCAACACTCCTCCTTAATAGAAGGGCGACATATTGATACTGTCATATTTTTTCATTTGAAAAACTCTATAAATTAAGAAACTGACAAGAGCACAAACATCTTTTTTACTCAACATTCTTTGAATATATTTGACATACCCTCAACAATAACCTTTACTAACATCCACATTATTAGTAAAGCGTTTGTTAAATGATTGCTATCCAACTGTCTGCAGACTACACCTCAACATATAAACTGCTAAGTTAATGAGATATACTCGAAAAAGAACCCTATATTTCAAACTGATAATTGTGGTTTTAGTAATCTTCATATCACGTGGAAACCGAATTTAATTAACACTTATTTACTGCGAACGAAGGAAACATGTTTTGTGGACCCGAGACCTGTCGATATTTCACGAGGCGAAGCCGAATGAAATATCGATGGTCGAGGGTCCACAAAACATAATGTTTTCTGAGTTTTCGGTAAATAAGTTTTTTATTATATACCACTTGTCAAAGAAAAACCAAACTACAAGGTAAACAACGAAATATCTATTCATAAAAGACATAATTTCAAATGGATAAAAGTTGTTATTTCCCATGAGATAACACGTTATCTCACTCTGCAGGGGGTCGCGCTGGCGACATCAAAGTTTCGTCACTCTCGCGTGATTCGCTCTCGACCAATGAAACGCTACGAAAACAAAACTTTGACAAGTGGTATATAATAATAATTGTTTTATTATTTATTTAAAAGAATGAACAACACTTTGTTCGCTCGAATGTGTCGATTTCACATTCCCGCTCTCTTGGCCTGGACCTCGATGTATTTGCCATTGGTGTGACGTCAAACGTGGGATATACGGCTATATTTTACCTCAAATTCAAATTGCCCAATCAGAAAACATTATTTGTACCATGTGACGCGAATATTTTTCGCGGTATCGCATCCCAGTGACATTAAATTTATCTCATGCGACGTCTCGCGAGAACTACACGCACCCACTGAAAATAATGGCGGGAATAGTGTTGTTGTTTGTTTGAAATCAAGAAATTAACGATTCTGCCAAGAAAATTAACCGTATTCTGGACGAAAGACATACAAACCCCCCCCCCAAAGAAAGTTGACTGATGCTGAAATACGTATTACTTTTTTCGTCTTCTTCGAGTACTTTCACTGATTTACAGAAATAATTCTCCGAACCTTTGTGTTTGACTATTCTACAAGCCGGCTCACAATACTTTTTCGATATATTGATATATAACATATCATATATATCATATTGATATATAATTTCGATATATGATATATCATTTATAGACCCTCCGCTCGGGGATTCGGCAAAATAATATAAATGATAAAAATCGCACGTTAGACGTATAGCGTGCATGAAAAAAGTCGTATCACATGTTATGACGACACAAGTTGCACATGACGATTTCACACATAGCTATTAGCCAATCAGAAACCTCGAACTCTTTTAAATAATAATAATTATATATATATATATATATATATATATATATATATATATATATATATATATGTATATATATATATATATATATATATATATATATATATATATATACAGTCGTTATCAAAAAGGTTGTCATATTGAAATATATATAAATACGTAAATATCAGTCACGTGATTTGACTGCATACGTTAATTATATGGGAAATACGTGAAAATCTTTATTAAAAATTTCATAAATATAATAGTAAGGTTAACAATATTGATAATAATAAAGAAACAAGACAAAAATGAGCGAAATAAACAATGTTTATTGCTCACGTGATTGATATTTATATATTTGTATATATATTTATAGGGACAACCTTTTTGATAACGACTGTATATATATATATATATATATATATATATATATATATATATATATATATATATATATAACGGGAAAACGGAATGCAATATTTATTTTATTATTCACCTTAACTAGAACTAAAATAGTGATCAAAATGTAGGGATAATTATTTTAATTTTGCTTTTGCTGGCGTTAACAATAGACCTTATGCATAATGACGTATAACACGCCGTGTTACGCCTGCAAGGAATTTTGGTTTTAGTAGTCACGGCGAAAAATTCAAACTTTAAAATTTCTCGCCGTGACTACTAATTAACACCAGAATTCCCTAGCTGCAGGTCATGGCCTGTTAAATCATTATGCATAAGATCTATATTGTAGAAACTTATAGAAATTATCATTTGTATATATGACGTCATAATTACAGAACACCGGGAATTATTTGTAAATTTGACTATGATTTGACGTAGCTAACAATTACAAATATCAGGAATTATTTGTAGGTGACTAACCATTATAAAAAAGGAAATTGTATATATATAGTCATATAGTGAATAAATTTAATTCTTATATACTGTTTTGCTCTCCATAACCTTCTCAATTATTATTTTTACTGTTTTTAGCTAGAATAAATCAACCAAAAGAAGGTCTGTAATATAGTGATTGTATTGTAGTTATTTTTTTGTCCATTTCCATGTATAGCAAAAGTCATGTTCGTTCACAAGTGACCAGTGGCGACGGACCAGTATACATATATAGGCGTACGGGCGCAACTTCGTTTGGGGGGGGGGGGGGCAAAAAATCGCCCGAATTACAATGTGCCCGAATTATAACTTTTACCAGATTTGTAACAATAAACTTGGATTGCTTAAAAAGCGGTCGATGTGCTTTCAAGAAAGTGTGACAAAAATGGCGAAATAGAATACAAATATGTGATACATATTACAAAATTTGGTTTTAAAAATTTGAGCTATGTAACTCTTTTTCAGTTTGCCCGAATTTTTGGCTGAACTTTGCCCGAATTCGTCCCCTGTCTCGTACGCCTATGCCAGTATACCATATTGATTAGAAAATAGGAACATCAAAGAAACTTCGCATTTCCCTTTACTTCGTTAATTTATATGAAACCATTCGAAACGTTCGTGAAAGCATATAGGTTCATCACGAGTATACTAAAATAAAATTTTACCAAATATTCAGCGATTGGAATCTGAAAATAAATTTCCCTTGAGCAACCCGACTATAGTGCTCCTTTTACAAGCGTTCGCAGATCACCTCAGCCATCGCGGGATCCGGGTATAAGAGATTACAGCTATATCCATAGTCCATGTTATGCATGCACATTACCATGACATTCATTCTAACCCCCATCGTGCCATCATTGTGTGCTATCAGGCCTTTCTAACTGGCCTTTCACAACCATACACTGCACTGCGTTCTTGTTTTTGATGTTCATGATAGCAACTATGTTATGGCAACGACCCCTAGGGCGATGGTATTGTCTTATTTTATGCCCGGCTACCTGCATATTAACCTATGACGGAGCAAATTAGCAGCAAAACAACGGAAAACATCGCGGAGAAAATGAACCGCTTGAGTATTCTCACAGCGCTTTTCAAATACTTATTGATCTTAAGATTTCAACCCGACCTCGTTTCGACCCAATCGGTGCAAGACAGCCTGCAATCAATTAACATAACTCGCTCGGATAATTTGGATTCTAGCGATCAATTGAGCTTGACCGTTGTAAATGCAACCTTTTGCCAAGACCAGAATGCGATCGATATCGGATTGTCCGCGGATTGTGATGTTGTTTCGCTGGAAACGGATGATTCTGGCAGGGATTTTTGTAACGTTAAATGTGAATGCAATAATGAGACTGGTAGTTTCATCGTGCACGAGAGGCGATGCCGTGATGAGAGAAAATTTAGGCAAGGTAAGAACAGAAGCGTCAAATTTGTCCGCCGTACCGAAGCCGTTCTACAGGCCTCACTATCATACGGTTAGCCTGGATTCGCTTATCACACATACGTTCTGCAGGTACATTAAGATAGAACCAGGCAGATCTTAACTATATATACTTCGACATAACATCCATGTTTAACATTTTCACCTTTATAAATCTCACTGCTTCTTCACAGCTTGTTAATAAATTTTCACCCAGTTGTTGACGTTCCAATCAACTTGTCATGGGGGGATTGTCCTCACAACTTAAAAACAACTCGTATTTGTTTATGAAGTGTATTTGCACTTAAATAATTTATACGAATTGAAGTTTGAGATATAGTCGAGTCTTCTGTGAAGTTGTTGGATGATGTTGATGTTCGTATTTCTTCGACTTAATCCAGCTAATTGCTTTTTAACTTTACTAAAGTTGTTGCCTGATGTCGACTTGCAATTCATACAGCTAATATATAATTCTTTTACAGCACATGTATGTGCATGCATAATATATATACTGTAGCATATCCAAAACATATATATTCCGAAGAAGAAGCTACATTAGCACTTTTGAAACCAAACGTATTATATATAAACTATAAGGCAGGAATGGTGACGTGATATTTCGACCTTATTTATACCAATTATACGTTAATCATGCATATCTTGCATTTTAACATCCATGCATGAAATGTTACACTTTCAAGATTGACAACTGTATAGCTAGAAAATAATAATAGTGTCAGTATATCTAAGATTAAATGAATGTTAATTCGTTCTTAAAGTGGTTATAAGAATATTCAACTCTAAAAATGTGTTTTTTCTTCGATTTCAATTCTACTCTACATGCATAAGTACGTCAAATAAAATGGGTCTGAACTGCTAAAAAAGACATATTGTGATCTAACCTGCTAAAAAAGACCGATTTCAAACCGTTAAGTTATCCACTAATAAACGAACACATAATTGCCATATTGGCATAATTTTATACAACCAGAAATATTGATGCTGATATGTTCGCCCACGTAACCCAAACAAGAAGCACCCTGTTGTGCTAATCTCTGTGTGAACAAGCACTAAAACAGTTGATCCGGTCAACATTATAGTAATTCATTGGTTTTTGCTGGTGTAAAATTAACCAACCTCTGTGACCTCGAACTCGAAGGGCGTACATGCAATCTTACCTAATTCTATATGCTGACAATGCAGGGGCTGGTTTTGGGGGCTAACATGCACGATTATTTCTCTATATACTTAGGGTGTTTTCCACTGTCGCGTCTTTTGTACGTGCGTATGCGCACGTAAAAGTTTAAAATCATTTCAATGATACTTATGAAATCAACGATTGAATATAGCTGCATAGGGTTTGACTCTGTTGATGATTTGGTGTGTTTTCCTGGCACAAAATTAATTATAGAACAATTTAGAAGGTTTTAACGAATATGCGATATATGCATGCATGTAGTTTTCACCTCGCCTAGCCGGGATAACTCGCTCCATGCATGGATATTATAATCAATGATGTTCTGTTCTGCGAGATGATCGCTTTAACGATATACCTGCGTGTACACCTGCACCTGTACAAAGGTTGTATGCCAGGCAGTCAGCTGCCAGACGTCGACAGTTCGCCATCTTTCCGCTAAGCTTAGAGCTGGGTATAGAAATTCAACACTGCATGTAACAGAGGTCCCAAAAATCAGGGAATTGAAATCGCACCTAAGATTTGTATGAGCCGCATATTGCAATCAGTATATTAGGCTAAATTTCCCTTGAAAATTTTATAAAATGCAATAGATTTCAATGCAAAAGTTTAGCAGTCCAAAGGCACTCGCCGCTACTCGGCGCTCCTTATTCAGTATTCCGACGGGTCACTGATCTATGTATAATTAAACCAAAGTATGTTTTAAAACACGAATGGCCGTTAAATTCCTTGAACTCGGGACTTCACTGGATGCCTGCAAATCCTGGTTTATTCATATCGATGATATCCTCTGATTTGCATGAACGAGTCGATTCTTTAACAAAATATATCTTTCAAGGTTGTAGTCTAGTATTTGGCTCGTGGTCGTGGAACAACAGCTGGGTGTGGAATTCTCAAAACGATCGTCTCTTAACGTTATACTACGAAGATGGTTTTGGTTTTGGAGGAGGATTTAACGTCAGCACGGCGGAGTACAGGTGCGTGAAATCAACAGCTTGAACACGATGCATCCTTTGTTTATGCACTATATTTCAGTGGTGAACTAAGCCGTCTTTCAAAGGAATGAAAGGATGGAAATGTGAATGAAAAAGAAATGCTTGGCACTATTCCTCATTCCTTTCATAAACTAAGTCTTTGGCAAATTAATTTGATTCTTAGTCAAGTAAGAATTTGATTGGCTTTGTTTGATTTGATTTCTAAACCAGTCAGAAGTTTTGTGGCAATTCAACGGACGTACCATCCCCTATCAAACTAAATTCTAGGAATAACTAAACAGAAATATTCGAATGAAAAGTTTGATTGGGAAGTTTGATTGCGAAAATTAAGATTCTGGAATTCTTTGTCTAACCGACGAATCGTGCAAAACAGCTCAGATTTACTGCTGTGAAACTTTATAATGCGTTTATTTGGCGCCATACATTGCCAATATATACATGGGGGTCAGTTATGCATGAAGGCTCTTATTTACTTATCGCAGCGACAAACTGGCGAGGACTGCGAGTGTTTTTAACCAAAAACTGCATGCGAGTTTATTTTTATGCTGAGTGAGACAAAGCATGTAGTATACTGTAGACTAATATAACGCTATTGCAATGTTATAATTAAATAATCTCGCCCATGCATGCAGACCGTGGTAGCTATATATGATTTTTTTGTTTTACAACACATTAACAGCCTCGTTCCCAGGCGCTTTAAATAAAATAAATATAGGAACACTGCAGGCTTTTACATAGATCAGTGGCTAAGCAGAGCGAGCGCGCAAGGAATTTTGGGGAGGACGCGACGGAGAAATGGAGCTTCCTTTCCCGCGTCCTTCCCAAAACTCCTTGCGCGCTTGCTCAGCTTAGCCACTGATCAATGTAAAAGCCTGTAGTGTTCCTATATTTATTCTATTTAAAGCGCCTGGGAACGAGGCTGACACATTAATGTAATTTTTAATATTTGACAGCGAGTGCGGATACACAAGTTTATCAACGTACAACGACGCGGGAGGATGGGATGTTTTTACAATTCCGTCCAACGAATCGTTTATTTCTTTCTATGAATTAAGGGGATATTGGCATTTTTATTGGGTAAGCAAATCTTTTGTACGAATGACAGAAAACAGTGTTGGAATTAAACACAAACAAAACATGCAGTACTTAACATTTAGAAAGGTTTTTGTAAGTATTGGTAATTTATAAGGTCTTAGATTTAATTCTAAAACTTTTTAACCCGAACACTAGAACTTTCCGCAACAATTCCGGCTTATTGATAAGATTCAAGTTTTAGAGATGTTTTAGCAACTACACCGTGCGTGACAGTTCCGTGTAGCCTTACATTACGATCGCCCAGCAACATCTCAAAATTTGACTTTTTTCGTGAAAAATCATTAAAGATTCAGTGATCAACTTCAATAAATCTCTTATCTCCACTCTTTTAAAGCTACTTGAAAACCTCTCGGACAACAAGAAATTGGAATTTGAAGGAAAATTTATAAAAATAGATATAACTTGTGAAAATTCGAATGAAATAAATGGAATAGTGGATGTCAACCTGATATCCTCCTGTATCGTTTTCAAAGTCACTGGAAATATCACACGTGAGTAAATAATGAACTCTATGTTTGATATTTTTAAGCTGTTCTCTCTCGATGTTTAAGCAAGGATCATCCCTTATCGTATCAGTGCCATATTACAGGAAGAAACCTAATTTAAGCAAACAAGTATTCATATATATGTATGTTAACAATGTTCGATTATCAAAATTTACTGCCCTAGACGAATACAAAATGAACTCAACAAGTACTGATGTGTACCCTAGTACTACACTTATTCCTGTATCAACAACCACAAATATTCCTATTCAATCCACAACTGAAAGGATGGAACCCTCAGTAACCACTGCAGGACTATACACAACGAGTTCCAATGATAGAATTTACTTCGCTGTTACAACCTCGAAGACTGATTTGGTTTATACAAGCAGCTCTGTGAGTGAAAGCAGTTCAGTGAGTGAAAGCAGTTCAGCGAGTGGAAGCAGTCCAGTGAGTGAAAGCAGTTTAATGAGTGAAAGCAGTTCAGTGAGTGAAAGCAGTCCAGTGAGTGAAAGCAGTTCAGTGAGTGAAAGTAGTTCAGTAAGTAAAAGCAGTTCAGTGTTGGAGGGCAGTACAGTGCGCAAGAGCAGTTCAGTGCTGGAGACAACTTCAGTGAATATAAATAAACCAGTCACCAGTCTATCGGATGAAAGTATATCAGGTATCGAAAGCACCTCGGTAACTACAAGTAGCTCAGATGTCCAAGACAATCCACAAATTCAAAGCAGTTCGGTCATAGAAAGCACTCCAGCTATCAGAAACAGTCCAGTACTGGGTAGTACCTCAGTTATAAACAATCCGATTACCAAAAGAAGCACAATTGTTCAAAGCAGCCAAGTTATTAAAAGCAGTCCAGCCACTACTTCAGCGGCACAGAGCACCCAAGGAGTAAATCCAACGAACAAAGGCAATCAAATTGGCCTAATTCTTGGGATCGTGGTCGCCTGCAGCGCAGCGGTTGTCACAATTACAGCCGTCATAGTACTTACTGCGACGTCTTTACATAAAAGTCACGTGAAACGCACGCACCTTATTCAAGATGACGTATCCAGCGTTAGTATAGCCATGAAATCATTCGATAAAAATGCACCTACGCATATTTAATTAACTTCGATATAGATATACAGTATATGCTGTTGAACTTTATCTATACTTTCATAATTCATATCTCAAGAGCAATATAGAAATGGTGACGAATTTGGCTTGAAATTTGTTTCAAAGATGGCGACCATGCAGTTATCGTTCCAGTTCACATAGAGTTCACTGGTATAATCATATGACACTAAAACAACACAAGAATATAATTATGGGTTTTTCTGCGCGAGCTTTTATGAAAAATCTGTTACAGTAAATTAACATTCGCGTACTGTCTTCAAGAATCAGTATAGAGTTATTCAATGTACCACCAGTAAGACTAATAAGTTTGGTTGCGAAAATTAATGTTAAAAACTAAAAAGTGTAAAAAATAATGCTTAAAATAAAATATTGTGAAATTTAGCAAATTCTGTATAAACCTTTTCGTAAAGCGGTAACGGTTTACTAATTTATACACAATTTGCCGATTCAATTCGCGAACCATTTTGCTCTGTGAAATCATTCAATTCCTCCAACAAATGCTTTCAAGACGCTGCATGCGTCGTTGCGCGATTAAAGCGATTATTTCTGGCCGAAGATCCACGAACATTGAATGCAAGCTTTTGTATACGTCCATGTCGATCCTGACGAAAATCGTCCAGCACGAGTGGAAAGAGGTCTCGCCGAATCTGAACGTCTGTATATGCGATAGAGTGTTAGCAAAACCATACATGATACGGCAAGCACTGCCTGTGTATATGTGAGAACGGGAATTCGCTTTGCAACAAAGCACTATCTCTCGCATCATTATTAGACCCCCTATCGTTCTCAGCCCAACCCCGTAACATTTATTCAAATGAGGTTTTATTGAAAACCGCACAAATGAATGCGGAATAACAGTATACGAGCCACATAACTTAAACAATTTACAAATTGCTAGGACGCTTTAAGTTTAATACTTCGAATTTAGTACAGCTAGTATAAAGGTTTCCGCGGTCGAGAATTGCAAAGACAAGACTATACTTCCAAACCTTGCCAAGGTACGTGAAAGCTGAAACTAAATAGGTTTGCATAGACTGTAATGCAGATGCATAAACTTCGAGGGAAAAAATACATAACAATGTCAACGGTAACTGCATGAATGATTGAGTTATAATCATCTATCTAAACTACAGAATATCACGTTTATAACATATGTTAACATTTGTTCACAGTTACAGGTTTGTTTCAATTAAGACTATGTATGGTATGTAAAATACGAGAGCTCATGACTTAATACTATTAGTATTAATGATTTCATACGATTATATTAATTTGCTAACAATTTAGTCAATATATACTAACCGCATATGCACAAAAGTTCGACTCAGATACAATTATAGAGACTCATTAGCTGTAACAGTGTATGTAAAAAACTTGATAATCTACAGTTGTCTGTAATTTCACGAGTTCATTAAACCATATTATATCTTATATAACGTACAATGACGATTGACGTATGAAGTTATATTGATAATGTGGCTTGTATTTTATATTAATATAAAACAGATGTATATGGAAACCTATATGCAATATGCATGTAAAGAAACGATAATTATCTTAGTACGCATGTAATGTGCAACATTTCAAGGCAAAACGAGCATGTCTATTGTTTCAAATTCATCAAGAACATCTGAAACTATAGCATTAGAAATGTTTTGATTTTGTTAAAATTTGGATTGCTTTGATTTTTTTTTCGTTCCGTGTTGTGTGTGTTTCGTGTCACTAAAACGTGTAAAAACAATAAATACAGTTAGATTGATTTATCGCCATCAGCCACCCAAAAAGGCGATTTATCAGAGCTTCCTAACGCCATCTTGTTTGATAAAGGACTAAAAAGGAAAGCAAGGATATTCGATGGAAAATTATGGAGATTTTGGAGTCCTATAGTCAGGAGCACATGATGAATTTTATCAATACTTTCCCACTAGGTCAATAATGCTTGCAAGAAGATGTAGCCGTTCCACACTTTTTCGATAATACGCCATTTTGTTATTTTTTGACAATACGTCATACATAATTACGTCATACTTTCTACCAGTCCACTGCCCAATATAGGAAAAAATAAGGCTTCGCTCGCTATAGGTCCGTATAGCACAATACACTCAGACGACGTTCGTTTCAACAAAACCATAAATTATTAGAATTGCTTGTTTGTCGTAAAATTTTACCCTTGTTTAATCGACGTGAATTTGAAGCCAAAAAGTTAGATATAAGAATATGTCAAGCACTATTAATGACTCGCCTTCTTGTTTATAGATCATTGCTAAGCGATGGACACGATTAAGTTCACCTGTACGAAATGTGCCTATGTTTACGATCCTCAGAGCAACATGGACGAAGGAATACCATTCGACGAGCTTCCGGGAGATTGGCTCTGCCCAAAATGTTTCACTGATAAATCAGACTATGTCCCAATGACGAAGACAAAGCCGGCAGGGGAAAGAGGAATGGCCGTCCACTCAAAATAACTTGCTCTGGTACCGTTCCAAAACATACATTTCAATGCACATAAGATACATTTCGAATGTATATTATCCCCTTTTCGTATAGTACATATATGCAATGTTGATGCAATTTATAGCAAAAACATCATATAGTTTGATTTGCACTATAACGGTAGACTAAAATGACAGTGTCTCTGGGCCATAATTTGGCCCTGTAACCTTAGTAAATGAAATTCTGCCCGAATTGAACCTTCATTTGAAATCGCTTTTTTTATGATTTTCGAACGTCGACGTTTGCGTTCCATTAAATTAATTCGATCGGCCGTGCTAATAGGAAAGCGCTCAGTGATCAAGAGCATTTGTAGCTAATATTTAAGACGTTTAATAAATCATTATTCATGTGAACATTAATTACATATTAAACAATTGCTTCGATGCAATCGTCGTCAATCAAGTCTAGAAACCTTAGTCTGTGATCAGTTGTTTTGGTCACGTTACTGCAAACTAGTTCGCGCCTGCGCGGTGAGCAATTCTCCGGCAATATCAAATTTTGGCCTCTTCTCACACACCTCGAAGATTACCGAATTACCAGACGATAGATATATATATAGGTACGAATATAGTACTATTCGTGTATACATACAGTAAGAACAATATATTTCAAAGGAAATCAGTCGGGCACAATAATAGATTTTCTATGAATATCAACAATGATCAAAAATAATTATTGACCTGAGGTACATATACACAGAAATAATCGAAAAAATAGCGAACTAAAAATTCTTGCGATAGAAACGAAGGATAAAAAATCTTGGAAAATAAAATTTAGTTACTTTTAGTGTACTATTGTTATAAAAAGCATCCTTTTCCATGTGAAGTTAATATATGTAGTATGGATTGATTCGGTAATGATTCACAGATGTTCAAACACATGGAGAACACTTGAAGTGTATATATCATTTCATTTTGAACTGGCTAATCTAGGACAATAATGTATGCGAGTACCTGGTTATTTCATAACTTCACTTAATCATTTCAACGGTGAAAATTTTGTGGGAACCAACAGTTTGGAACTCATCGACGATAAAAACAACTTGCAATCACGAACTAAAAAAGAGAAATCATCAATCAAAATACATCCATATGTTCTGATGCATACGTACATCTGAAATACACACTATTTCCCAACATTTCGAACCGGTCTTTATTGTGGGACTCAATCGGGTTTTGTCTGTTTGTTAATTACCAATCTCGCCGATCTACATATATACCAAAAACGATATACATCTGACGTGCATAATCAGTTGACTAGTTCATTCAATTATATTCCATAATACAGTACGACGCGCTTGGCAAACCTTTCGTGTGTAATGGAATTTTATGGAAATTTGTAATATGGTGCAATTACTTGTGTTACTGCTGGAACGCAATAAAGGCCCTGTTGCACAATGCAATTTTCCCTGACACTTGCAATGCAATTCTTCGTTTCAAGAGATCAGTGGCGTAGCCAGCACGGGGGGGCATATTCATATATTCATGTTAACAGAGTGTAAAGACAATTGATTTGAAAAGAAATTAAACCTGCGTATAACGAATATATATGAATATGGCCCCCCCCCAATTATCGTTCTGGCGTAGCCAGAACTAGTGAAGTTCTACTAAATTAGTGAAGAGTTTTCGAAACGTTTCACAGACGTTTCGTGGTTGGCAAACTTACATCTCTCGAAGAGGGTCCTGAAAGGGGGGGTCCCAAATTTCATTTCCCATATCGTAGCCCCATTACGACGTTTATAAGAAATCCCAGCCTTTAAAAGGGTCAAATCCCATTTCCACTAAACCCCATTTTCCCAGCGTAAAAATAGCGCAATCCCATTTTCAAATTTCACCCCATTCAGGGCCCTCCTCAAACGGTACAATTGCATTAGAGGTTGCAAGAAAAATCAGTTGCATCATGTAACAGGGCCTTAACTGACGGGAAGATTTCAGCAATACTCAGAAAAGACTTATTCGCGACAATGCCTTCGATTGTGGGGCCTATAAAGAAAGACATTGAAAATAAATATCTGCTTACTGGTTTCACTCCACATTTCATCCTTTTCCGCTGTCTCTCTGATCTTCATACGTTCATCTGGAGTACGATAATGCCACAGGTGATAAACTAAAGAGAAATAAAATTGGTGAGCAATAGCCCGATTTAGCATGTACTAATACTGTGCTTAGAACAATTTGAAACTACCTAACACAAACAATAGTGTAAGGGACTATAAGAACAAAACCACGCAATTCGTTGTAAAAAAGTAGATGGCGGCCACTGATTACCCACACAGCACAGCAGCCCAGGAAGCATGCGAAAATTATGTATGCATGTTTATATACTAGATATATTTATATAGCTTTGCATTATTTGCAATATTGTACATATATACTAACTATGAATAAAAGCTTTTCATTTTAGACCGAAACAATTCACTGAATTATTGGGCAAGTTCAATTCCATACCTCGATTTAATTCTCCAAATTCGCTGTACCATATACCAATCAGTTGGGAGTATTTATTTCGATCTTCAACACCTTGCTGGAACCGGTGTGAGAACTGGGCCAATTTACTAGGAAGTACAGTATGCTGTCGCATTTCGTACACACCTAGGAGAGATTAGTGTCATAAATAAAGCATCGACTGCAGGAACTGTTTGGAACTAAATTAGCATTGGCGATTGAACAAGCCTTGCTCCATACAAATAAAAAACTAAATAATAAAAGACCATTGCCATTGGGTTACATAGTTTTTAGGCTTTGCCAAATGCATATATATCCAAACATTTTCTTGCATATTGCAATATATTTTTTTGTAAATTATTGGCATTACACATTACCTTGTTCTAGAATTGGTTTTTCAACAACATTATACCAGGAAAATGGATACAAGATGGCATTATCCTGGAAGATGTAATATAACAGATTTACTGTAACCATAACATAGATCAAAAACAAGGTGTCACCATGCCCATAGGTTATAGAATACATCCTTTTTTGTTTAAATTCCTGTATGACCTCTCTCAATAAGCTATTGGTTTATATGCAGCTTAATTATCTTCTCAATACATTTGACTAGGCTGGAAACAGTGAAAGAACCCATGCAGACATTCACAGTTTTGTCACCGGGTAAATACCTTCGTGGAAGACATTTCCTAACTGATAACCTATTTATTCCTATTAGCATGTTTGTTTGACCAAGTCACCTGTTTCTCAATCATTGACAATGCTTTAGTAATGTAACTTGACAACCAATTTTCATCACTTGCCAAAGCTGCTCTGACAGCTGTTCTATGACCATGATTGTCTAGAGAATTGTTATGTCAATTAGGTATTACCATTTCACGGTTATTTCATGGAACACTTAGAGCGAAGATACACATCTTACCATACTGCCATATATGATTTACTTCATTTAGGCCTCCATATTCTGATACCCAATAACCTAACAGCTTTGAATGCGCTGTCCTCAAATGAATATGCTCATTTGTAAGTTGAATAAACTGATCTGAAATGCAACAGTACTCAGTGTAAGTCTGTTGTAATGTATGTCCAAAATATATAGCATGCACATGTTCACATTAGTTTTGCACCAAATTCATTGTCAGTTTCGGTACACTGCTAAAAGTGCTATAGCTCTAACATAAACACTGTGCCTGATTATGGCCCATTGCAATAATATGTAGCTTTAAAAATGTAAGACCTAGTTGATTTCAAAATTTCATCTCACAACTGCAGTCTTAATATCTTCAGACAGAATTCAAGCTATTTGCAACCAACATTGGAACTGTTTACACACTTTTCCTCCCAAGTTAAATATACTTTTGCCTGATTTTGATAACACATTGACCGACTGTCACTGACAAGTCGACAATCCTGGGTGCTTGGCAAACTCAGACGTTGTAATAGAGGGGTCATATTTCAAGCCTAATCGAGGTCTTGAGTTTCTGAGCCAATGCGCTGAATAATGCATCTTTTTATATACAAATATTAAATATACTATTCCAAAACTATCAAGTGTTCACAAATTTAGTTATTTACTCCACATTTTAGGCCAAACCCAGCGTACCTGTAACAAAACACGTGTACAATTTATTGAAATTTAAAATACTTACTGAAGTGTTTTGGCTTAATCGTGTAAGTTCTGTACTCATAAAACCTTTGAGTAGCTTTGGTAGTGGAACTAAAAGCTCGTTTTGCGGAGACATTCAGCCATACCGCACTAAGCAAACGTGAATTCTGCATTCTGCTAATCTGCTTTGCCTTTCGCGCAGCTCGTAAAATTTTGAAACTTGAGCAAAAAGAACGAGAATAAATCATGCCTAATTTCAATACGTCGAGGGCATACGAAGTTTTTCCGAGTGCCATACAATCTACAATGACCACTTTATGAATTAATAGTCTAAATATTGTAAATTTAAATTATCATTTAATATTTTGGATTTAAAAGTTTCAGCAAGGTAAGTTAGGACTTAGGAAGAGAGATTTTAGTCTATATTCTGGTCTATCGGGATAAATTAATACGAAATTTGTCTCATTTTGTATACTTCAGTTCTCGGAGATGTACCGAGAGTTCCAAAATTTTGAAAAAGGTGCAAAATGTTACAAATATAAAAAAAGAATATTCTAAAATGTAATAAAATAGTTGCAAATTACTTCCAAAATGTCTCAAAAAAGAAAACATAATGTTCAATTTATTGACGAATTTCAAATAATGGAAACACAATTTCGCCAATTTTCCTTTCTTGCAAGTTTGCACAATGTCTTCCGAAATAGAGCGCAACCCTGGCGTAGATTTAGACATATCATGGGTGCGAAAAAGTTGTGTCAACTTGCCTGCCGTAAATAGACGTGCGGAAACCTTAAAGACCCGTCGATCTATTAAGAAGCAATGGCAAGCGGCTTGGCTTTTGAGAGCAGTATCATGCCTTGATCTTACAACTCTTTCTGGTGACGACACTAGTGGCAACGTGGCCAGGCTGTGCTTCAAAGCGCAAAGCCCGGTCAGGCAGGACCTGTTGAAAGGCATGGGTTTTGATAAGGAAATCACGGTTGGAGCAGTTTGCGTGTATTCAACACGGGTACCAGATGCAATCAAGTCCTTGAAAGATGCAGGGTCTAATATACCTGTGGCCTCTGTTGCAGCAGGTTTCCCAGCTGGTAGGTGGTACGTGGGGTACTAGAGGGTGCCAAAATTAGTGGGGGAGGTGGGCAACTGTTAAATGCGCATGTGATGTTCTACAGGTAGATTACAAGATCATACAAGTAGATTAAAACACCAATCACCAATATGGAATGAAACCCTCAGTGGTGCATTAGAAAAGGTTTTCTAAACTGATATGAGTACTGCATTTGCCATATGCCTTCAGATATTAATTGAAACACCACAGCTATAATATTTCACACATTTCTTCTTTAGGCCTGACACCACTTAAACAACGTATAGATGAAATTCTTATGGCAGTATCATATGGTGCTAAGGAGATAGACATTGTTATATCACGTGCTTATGTTCTTGATGGTGATTGGCAAGCTCTATATGATGAGGTGAAGGCTTGCCGCAAAGCATGTGGAGATGCACATCTTAAGACCATTATTGCTACTGGGGAACTTGGTTCATTGGTCAATGTTTACCGTGCTAGCCTGGTTTGTATGATGGCAGGGTCAGACTTTATCAAGACATCAACAGGAAAGGAAAGTGTAAATGCTACATTCTCTGTTGCCCTTGTTATGGTCAGAGCAATACGAGACTATTTTCAGGTATATACAAGACTATTTTCACAAATGGATAGCAATATAGTTATTATTAATATAACCTGATTAATATATTGTTGGACAATTTATTCCCTATTTTCGTATAGCAAACTGGCTACAAAGTTGGTTTCAAGCCGGCAGGGGGAATTCGTAGTGCAAAAGAAGCCTTGACTTGGCTAGCACTAATGAAAGAAGAGTTGGGAGATGAATGGACCCAACCGAACCTTTTCAGAATTGGAGCAAGTTCTCTTCTGCTTGACATTGAAAGACAACTATTCCATTTTGTTACAGGAAGGTATGCAATGATTTGACTTTTCGTTTTGGCTGTTCAAACACCTGTTTCTTAGAAGCTTTATTGTGCTTGTAAAAAATTATAAAATTTATATGCATTGATACAACTCATCCCAACCTAAAACAAATCTATTACTCCAGCTAGCCTACGAATGCTAGAAACATAGCTCTTGTTATCACTTTGAACTGAGTTTGAAGTGTTGTGATTCCAATTAAGAATACATGTGGTGCTTCATTTTGAAATCAACAGTGAGTTGCCCATGATTTTCTACATTATTTCTTTCTTTATTCTATAGATATGCTGCTGCACATGAACTGCCTATGTCTTAAAGAACATTGAAACAATGTACCAGTTAATGTCACAAATTATTGATGTAAAATAATTTCTTACCACTAAAATTCACTCATAAAATTTCATAAACTTTGTACAGTATGTGTGGTTGATTCTCAATATTGAGTTAGTACTTACTACAATATTATATATTCATCATTTGACTTATCTTATTTATCACTTATCAGTATCATCAATCACCTAGAAAATCAACAACTTCCTCCAGTTCTCGTTGTTTTGCTTCTTTATGAGCCCAGCGATCCTCTGCCACCTTTGGAGTTACATTCCATTTCTCATGATAGATTACACTTTTGCATGCTGGACATTTTTTATCTATAATATATTATTAGAAAATATATATTGTTTTGTATGCTTTTGCCATAAAAGAATGAAAGCATCTCAGAAATTAACCTTTAAAAGGTGGCGTTTTCATATATTTGTCCAGACATCCAAAATGGTAGATGTGCGAACAATATACTCTCTCTAGATGATTAGGGTCTGTAGGGTCTTTTACCACTGCCTAAAAAATTATACACTGTGTATATATCATAAATACCCAAATTTGAAAGGAAAAAAGGCAAAATTATACGAATGAAGCCAATAACCAAAAATATACTAGATTAAATGAGCCTTGTGTCAACCACCTCTTCTATAATATCCAGTGATATTAATTAATTTCCTGAAATATAATTAACAGTAACATGTACTTCAATTTTCTATACAACAAACCTCAGGATTGTCAGGTAAAGTTTTGAGCTTGCACAATGGGCATGTTTCTCTTGGATACTTTCTGATGCAATCATTGACTAAGAATTCGAAAACTGGCTGGAGTGATGGTTTTGGTTCAAATGGTGCAGCCTTGGGATTTTTCTTTAGAGGTTTACTGACACACCTCCTAGCTATTTCTTCAGCCTGTGATAGAAAAACTTTTCTCAAGTATGATGGAAAATTTGAACCTGTTTCTTCTATCCTGAAATGAGAATTAATGGCAAAAATGCTGTCATGAAAGTTTTAGATTTTTCAACATTTTGCAAAGCTAATACAGTATATGTATTTATCTGGTGTTATATTACCAGTCAACAGGCAGTGACATGTTAATATGAGTATGTGGCACTTTTGTACTAATTTCCACTACAGTGTACAATTATCATACAGTTTGCAATGCACAAACTACAATAATTAAAGCAGAAATCTGACCCACCTAACTGCCTCAGCTGGATATTTATCTGGAACTGTTATAACGAATTCCATATTAAATCTATAAAATTTATCAACCAGCTTAATAAAAACCATGCAATTTAGCCAACAGACCAAAACACATCAAGATTATGTCCATAGCTGTAAACATACCTGTCTTGATTTATATTTACAGTAATTATTCCACTTTTTGTTTTCATTTTATATTTGTCTATGTCTGAATTGATTATATTATTTTTTATATAGTTAAGTTCATCAGAGCAAATACAAAATGGATTATCATCCAAGAACTTCTTTATGAATGTTATTACTGGAACAATCTGTAATTAAAATATGAAAACTCAAGTTCATTTGGGTGAGGTTTATCTCAAGCTAGCTAATGATTGACAATACTTAAGAGTGCAGAAGAAAAGTGCATGAAGTGTAATAAAGACAAAAGCTTCGTTGTTCCCAAATATACATCTCTCAAAAGTAGAATTACATTGCAAGTTGTAAGAAAAATCGCACCGTGTAACGGGGGCTTTAATGTGAATGAAGAAATCTTTCCTTGTTCATGTACATATATTGTACATTGCATGATAAAATTAATCTCTTTGAAAACCTCCTAAAATATATACCTGTTGTTGTCCAATGTACTTCTTCATTTCTTGATCACAGATATTGACTAACTTATTTAAGAGTTTTTCAGAAAGTGTTTTACTTTTTAATTCGACCAAAATCCCACTTTTTGGATAATCTTTGGAAAACTGCAGATGAACAGTCATTTGTTTATATTTTGTTTTTCTGTAATAAACAGAGTGTCAGTAATTAGTGTGCAGCAAACTTGCCTGCTAACTGATAGATTGCTAACTAATTTTAAAACTAGCACCACCCCTCCACATTAGTCAGCAAAATTTGTCTGTATTGGTGACATCTACTTATATACCTTTTGAATAATACACAGCATTCATCTGGAGGGAAAATTTTAATAAAGCACAGAACTAGTGAAGACATTTTTCATACATTCATAATGTGTCCTATATATAATGTGTCCTATAACTGTTTTATAAATACAAACTGATAATCAATAATATTTAAAAATATCAACACAAAATATAGGTCAGAGATCATATTTTAATACACTTTAACACTTACTTCACTTTGACTTGAACGAGTGCGAAATGACAAGCTATAATCTCAGTTCCTTCAACGAGGTCGGTCAATTTTTCTTTAACACTTTTAAGTTCATCTTCCACGAACTTCAAATCATAATTGTTGTCCATCTTCCATGCATTTAATACTACGGAATAATATTATCAAAAATCAAAATACAAACACACGTTTAATAATTTCATGGTGTAAGAAATTAAGAATAGGTGCGCAAGCGTACATTCACAACAATGACTTTGGAATAAAGTAAAAAATCACCAGACTTTTGCGTCTTGTGTGTTCTTGTAAGATGATATTATTTTGAGTTTATCTAATTAATTTCGTTTTACATTTCGTCAAATCGTCTGCTGGTAAAGCATAAATTTGCCAATTTGTATACTTTTGTAGTGCAATATTTTAAACTTTTGTTAGGCTGTAATTTGCAACAGTTCGCCCTCGGATGTTGCAATTTCACTAATTTTAGTACGCTTTTCTAATTTAAATTTAGCACCAGAATATACTTGCTAGAATGAATTCAGGGTGATTCGATAACCTGGATTACCATACTGCACTGGTATACCCATAGGCAGCCCAGACTTTGACTTGCGCGTGTGATACTCGCGCGCGTGTCGCGCTTACGTTGTTTACTTCGTCTATATATTATGACAAGGTAGGAAAGAGTTTATCAAAATATGACAGATATACCTTCGTAAATGTATAATTATCTAAAAAAATACTTGAAGAAACGCCACAAAAACTACAACCTAATAATTACCGATGATTAAACTACATTATCCTGCAGTTTTCATGTTTTTAAACAACATCTAAAGCCTTCAAATTAGCGAAATAAAATAGGAATTCATACGGAATTTTGAGAAAACTATCCGAGGGTCACTCCGCCTAAGGAAACGTCATCTTTTTTGAGATATTAACTAAACGCTCATTGGCTTACCTGCAGGACCACAAATGAGAACCAATGAGCGTTTAGGTAATATCTCAAAAAAGATGACGTTTCCTTAGGCGGAGTGACCCTCGGATAGTTTCTCAAAGTTCCGTATGAATTCCTATTTTATTTCGCTAATTTGAAGGCTTTAGATGTTGTTTAAAAACATGGAAACTGCAGGATAATGTAGTTTAATCATCGGTAATTATTAGGTTGTAGTTTTTGTGGCGTTTCTTCAAGCAATTTTTTAGATAATTATACATTTACGAAGGTATATCTGTCATATTTTGATAAACTCTTTCCTACCTTGTCATAATATATAGACGAAGTAAACAACGTAAGCGCGACACGCGCGCGAGTATCACACGCGCAAGTCAAAGTCTGGGCTGCCTATGGTATACCCAACAATGGTGAAGTCTTCGTTCAAACTATCTCATGGAGTATTAATGAATAAACCAAGTCCACAATTAGTAGAAAATCTCGAGTTGTTTTCAATGTCAGATATTTTGAAATATGAATTTGAAAACTCGCAGAAAAAGCCAGGTGATTTATCCAGACTTTTGATCGACAGTTCTCGGGCTGTCAGAAGGCACTAACGAGAATGCAGAGTGCAGACTACAGAGTTGACTGTCTGAATGTCTTTGTTGCTGTTTTACTGCTGTAAGGTTGATCAAAATGCAGATAATACAGTAAATGTTTAATTTCTATGAATGAACTCTGCTATTGTTTAATACATTGCAATATACTATATAATTCTGGAATATACTTGGCTATAGGGCTAATTTTGCTACTCTTGTAGCCCGCATTGCATCCCTAATGTCCCTAAGTTACTGAACCTCAAAATTGCCCGGCTATCCTATCAGGCATTATCAGGCATTAGAGCCTAGTCGACTCAGCATAAAGCGCGGTCAATTCTCACGAAAAACTCTTTTCAAAAAATAAACATCTTTTCAAAGATGGTAAGTTCGAATCCTCATCAATCCGGATTCAAAAAGCGCTTTTACCCTTGTTTCTTTTCATTCAAATAGAAGAATGGATTAATACTAAGTATTGAAATGTTTTCTTTTGCCCAAAGGTGAACATTCCGAAGACCCGTAAAACGATCTGCAAGGGTAAATGCAAAAGGCATACAACACACAAAGTGACACAATACAAAGCTGGAAAGGCTAGCCTTCATGTACAAGGTTAAAGGATGTTTTGAAACTTTAGCTACACTTTTTTAGCTCGAAGCAATAATGACGAGTATCTTTATGCCACAATTTACTGAATTATTACTGTTCAGTCAGTGAAATGATAAAATCACTTTGATTTTAATTGGTTGAATTAGACTACCTTATTACTATATTCAAGGAAAACGACGTTATGATAAGAAACAGCAAGGTTTCGGTGGACAAACTAAACCTATATTTCACAAAAAGGTGCGTTTTTGTACAGGTTCATTGTTTCCAGCTGAACATCCTACCTTGGCCATCTTATTTTATAAACTCACCTTTTGTTTTGCACCATTCTGTTTCCTTTACAATTCCATTCCAGTGATTGTTGGTAGTTTTTCTTTCCAAAAAGCTGCTTTTTGTCATTTATGCAATGGTCAAGAAACTTATTTCAGATCTTTGCAAACTTAGGCTAAGACCACAAAGAAGATTGTGCTGAGAATGGAATGCACAGAGTGCAAGCATCGGAAACAAGTACCTATCAAGAGATGTAAGCATTTTGAACTGGGTGGTGATAAAAAGAGAAAGGTATGCCTACTGCATGTATTTTTAAAGGCACCTATAGGTTATGACTTGGTGTTGTGTGATGTAATTAACAAGAAGGTCTATTTCAAACTGTTCTAGCTTTCTAAAGTTCTGTATCATTTTTTTTTCAGGGACAAATGATCCAGTTCTAACTTCATTAAAATTCAATAAATGGTTATTGACATTGAATTGTTTGTGATTTTTTTTACATTATAACCTGGGGTTCCTGAATTTTCGGTGCACTGCACAGTTGGGGTGGTATACGTTCATTGGAGATTCATCAAGATTACTATTATAAGTTGATAACATTCACTTTCTATTCTATAAAAAAAGGAATTTGAATAGATAAGCTATAAACAGACACAGGATTTATAACGGAAGCAGAGGTGGAATAGCCAAGTACAATATACATCAAGAATAACCTTACCTTGCAGTCCTTGCTGTTTCTAACTTCCTTAGCTAGTGGGCAACACTTGGTTGAGTAATAATTACATTCTATCCAAAACTACATATTCGTCCTTCAGGTTAATGTGAGAATACATGAGGTTTGAGCCAAAACTCTTTAAAATACAATTTATTAAATTGTCTTAACATGTAACTTACATGATTGTTCTTCAATTCTATATATATATTAGATATATATGCAATTTGATATATGACGAATTAATTTGATTCAACTGGATTTCAACTAAGATTACACACATACTTATTTAAATTAAACATTTTAAATAAACACTTTAGAGCAGCATTTTCATTCAACACAAAGGTTGGCTGCAAAAATGACTGTATTTTTTTAATGATTGGCAAGTCCATCCACAATTAAAACCTAACTTACTAACCACATTAAATTGTGAAGATGGAAAGCAATATTACTAACACCCTCACTTCAATAATTACCTAACCACAACACAATAAGTTTATTTTTTAACTAGTAAGTGTCCAAGCAGCTTTTTTGATAATTGGGTATACCTATCTACTTGATGATCTTTCCACGTGATCTGCAGAAAGTCGCTTGAATGCTTGCCTGTGAATATCAAAATTTTCAAAAACAACAGAAGTGATAAACATCACAACAAGGAAAATTATTCATAAAAATTTGAATATATTTTCTAAAAAGACCCTCACCCAATAGCTTTGGCAACAGGTTCAGTTGAGTATTCTGACATAAATGTGTGACAAGCAAAACGGTGCTCACTCGGATGCTTGGTCACAAAACCGAAATACCTAAATGAGAAATAAATACATATAAAAAATTTTATGTGCAGTGATAGAGGGAAACATTATAGGTATATAGAATTTACCTTGGTGAATTTGGATAACAGCCACAAAATGTCACATCTCTCAATTTGAAAAAAAACTTGGGATTTGAAACCTATGGATAATAAAAATAAATAATATATGACTTGTACATATTAGCAAAATTAGTATATAATTGGTATATAAAATATTTATAATATTAGTATATAATTGGCAAATTGCCTTTCCACCAGAATTGTCAGGTAAAAAAGTCCACTTATTCTGTGTTCACTGCCAACTAATGTATGTTTTCTGGTAATTTACATATAATTATAAATTTCTTGTTGATACCTTTTGTTCATTGTTAAAAAATCGTCCAACTAAAGACTTTGTTTGCCGTTTCTAACGAAAAGAACAGTGAAATGATTGATAAGACAAGCAAGTTGTACAAGTTATGCAAGTTGAGTTAATTTTGAAGAGTCAAGTTGAATTTTTTGAAGATCTTACCTCGCTTTCCTGAGCATGATCAATCAATTGTATTCCCCGATAATCAATCTCAAGAGTGCAGGGTGGTATTTCAGATAGTTTACTATTATTCCTGAGCCTTAGTACATTCGCAATTGCTTGACATAGTACTGTATTTCCTTTGAATTCACGCACTTGCACAGAGCCCAAAAATCTAGAAAAATTAATTAGCACACATTGGTTGCCAATTGACCTATTTGCTGACAAATATATACATGCAGATGGAGTGTTCCTAACAATTATCTACCACAATAATGAATAGATTATAACCTGGAAAAGTAAAATAGAATTTACCTTAAAAAGAACTGTACTCCACTATCTGAAAGTTCTAAGATTGGGAAATAGGAGATGGTATATTAATATATTAAATAAATCAATGAATTTAAAATCGTTGGACCATACTGCTTACATAAAAGAGCATCACTTACCAAACTTAGTTCCAGTGTGTGAAAGAACATCTGACACATATCGATTAGGAAAAATTCCGCTTTCACCAGTGTGCAGATTGCGTCCTTCGCACCACAAGTCCTCGTGAATTTTTTTTACACAAACAGCATCTCCCACATTGAGTGACAATTCGCCATGATGCCTGGGGAGAAACTTGTATACCGCAAAATGTGTCTGCAATTCAGCCGCAGAGATGGGTACAGGTACAGGAACAGGTGTTTGTTGTTGGGCTGAGAAATGAGGCAAACTCCTTCTAAACCCTGGCTCATGTCCTATGGTATTGTATCCGTTGCCTTTGGGAACCAAGTGACCTTTAGAAGACAAATTTGGTGTACGACTACCTTGCCTTGAAAATTCATACATTTCTTGAGAATTTGATCCCTGCTTTGGAGAGACAAGTGATGTACTACTCTGGGTTTTGGTCAAGGTCCGTCTTGGAGGGCTATGGCTTGAAATATCCTGTTGAGTTGTTTTTGGCATTCCATTTTTCTGCGGAATTTTGTCTCCGTTTGATTTGATCTTAGTCACGTGTGGATGCTCAACGGGCCATGTTTCGATACTTTTGGCAGACATTTGTAGAACAATGATGTTGCAGCCATAAACGACTATCGTTCGTCTCCTTTCATTTACACCTAATAAGGCTTCAGATATATCAGCAATGTCAACGTGTCAACCAGTTTTACGTTACTATAACTGGTAAATTCAAAACGCATGTACGTATTTGTACCAATTTCAAATATCTGAATAGGAACTACCGCTATGTATGTTAAAGACAAAAGGCAGATGAATTGCGGAACCCAAAAAATACATAAAATTCTTGACTGACACAAAGCTTTCTTTCAATGCATCAAACGCCAAAATCACCAAAACCCGTCTTTCCCTGCATCATATTTCAAATTATAGCCAGTATCAATCTTGTATAGTCAAAATAATTTCCTTGCTGTTTATATTATTGCAAGATAATTTGATGTTTATAAGTTATAACACGATTTCCTCTCGGTTTACACAGTCTGGCAGTGTAAGTGAACGTTGTAGTATTTTAAAACAGATGGATTAGCGATTACACATAATGATGTTCCCAATTATGAAATTTATATATCGTTGCTAACCAGATGTCGTCTTTGTTTTGCAAGCCATTTATAAATGTCTCTTTACTTGTTCTTTTGACCCGAAGTGGTCACGTGTGTCACTGGATAATACCCAGTAATAATACCTGGTTAGTTGTGTTGCGACACCGGTGGCAACACAGTTGTGGAAAACAAGAAATGTAGAAATATCTTTTGAACGAAACGATTGTGCCCCCTCTCTCCGATTCCTCTCGATCTTAAAATCCCCTAACCTTGAAATTCTGGTTGTTTATCATTGACACAAAAATCCCAGAATACGAATGGATAGTTGTATTTGGTCGGCCAAGACGGAAATTTTCCTGAATGAACGGGTCTTTTTGTTTGAAAAGAGTGTCCTCTTTTAACGATTAGAACGTTTCAAGGCGTCAACGACAATGTTTCCACATTTACAATTTCCCACGGATTTTTACTATAGTTCTGGGGTCGGTTGTTCGAAAAGCGTTTAGCTTAAACGGTGGATAATATTCTCATGCATCTTGTGACGGACTGAACCTACATATTTTGCATTAAATATGCACTTCCATTGAAAATTAAACTATTTACATCAAAATATTTCAGTTCAGTTGTTCAAAAAATAGATAATTTTGTTTTCCATTTTGAACTTTATAAGTTTGCCCGAACTTATTATCGCAGCATTTAGAAAATCAACTCAATTTCTTAAAAAATCTGGCTGCATTTCTTAAGATTTTGCGTCATACAGAATAGACACAGAAGCAAAAACATCTTTATCTGCCTATCTCCATCTCTTTTTCGCGGAGAAGGTTATAGGCCGTAAAATAAAGCCTGCATGATATTCAGTCCTAATAAGGACATATATATATTCAGAAGCTTTATATATATAAGACATATATGTCTCCCCATATGAAATATCTCACACGGTTTTAATCGCTTGAAAATGTTTTGCGGATACGTAATAATGTACCTGAACAAAGACCGAGTTATTTGTCCTTCAAGTCCTACTAAAAACCATATTGACGCAATTAGCTGTAACTAGTTCTTCACCGAAAATTTGCTTCGACGGTGTGAATTAGCGTTGAACTATAGTTAAGACACAGCATGCATAACTCACAGTAGCTACAAAAGTATATCAGTGAAAAAGGTTCCATTATAACTTAATTTCTTAAACATATTAAATTAAATCTAATACATATTAACATAATATATTAATTCTCCATCTTCACTATTTATTACTGATTAGTTGAAATTTTGTGCATTCATTGGTGTAACATCCGTGCTCTACTATTTCTATGTCCGACAGGTCTGACTAAGTTAAGACGAGATCAACCTCATACTAAATGTCACTCAATTGTGCTCACAGATTCCACGTGTGTATAATTTGAAGCGATGGGATTTGACTCTGAAATTAAAGAAAAAATATATTAATTTATGCACGACTTATTTGAAAAAGAAACGCGGAATTAAAATCCTCTGATGCATCATGCATGCCACGGTACAAAAGTCATCATGGTTCATTCAATATTTGATGCTCAAAATATATCATCAGTCAAACGGAACATACCATGTGTAACAGGACCAGCCTGCTTTATATTTCTCCATCTGGAAACTGCTGTAAAAATACTTCAGGATGATGTTTTTGAATATTCTTCAACAGCGTCTTCTTTTCTTTCAACGACATTGTTAAGTCGTCCAAGATTTGGTTAATTAGTTGTTCTAATTGCTGATTGGTGCATTGTTCTTTTTGTTGATTGTAATCAAACACCGATACTCTAAGACATGACGAGATGGCAGGAAGATCAGTGCGGCCTTGCTCGAATGCTTCAAGAGCTTCTTGAAGGTATTTCAGCACATCTTCTGGAATATGAAAGAGGTTTGCGTGCGTTTCCATCATGAAGTTCACAAGAAAGTATCTTGCAACCTGGGAATGAAAATAAAATATAATATAAATTAAAAGGTTAAAAATTGTTATAATACCATAATTAATATAATATCAGGTTTTATGTTGATCATACCTTATCCAATTGTTCGCATTCCGGCAGGATTGCATCCATAAAAACGGCACAAACCCCTTCTCTTGAATCAACGCCTTCCATAGGTTGGATATTATTATCCACCGACAGGCACATGAACTGTAGTAACTTCTGCAAGTGCTGTGATTTGTTCATGGGCAATAAAACCACCAATAACTGTAATGCTTTCAGACATTCTGTGTACTTACAACTTTGCAACAACCGTGAAACCTCGCATATAACCTCCGCAACGTTCGCTGGAAACAACGTCTCGACGATAGATCGATAGTAATCAATCAAAGTCTTAAAAATTCCCAGAATGCTGTCATTCCATGAATTTCGGAACCCGATTTCGGTTCTTCTCGGAAGCGGGAATTTCGTTTGCAAGTCAAAGCATTCAATGGTAGCCTTCAGCCATGTTTTTTCCTGATCGTTGTCGCAAAGTTCTAGAGTTTGGTCCAAGTGTTCTCTTCCCATCTTGTTCGCTTGCTCAATTTCCAAATTGGCATTTACGATGTAATCGTCTTCGTGGTCGGCATAATTCTCAAACGATTCAAGAAGATTTTCGAGCATAGGGATATCAACGAGCTGTAGCAGACGAATCGCCGAAATCTCACGCCTTAAAATGTCAACTTCTCTTATCGAGATTTCTTTCTTCAACGGGAGCAAAGCTTTGTCTCTGTTAAAAGAATAAGAAAACTAAAAGTCAAAATTGCACAATAATAAAGATGTTGCATGTCTTAATTAGCAAAGAAAATTTAGCATACTGCTTAATTTGGATAATTTCTACTAAATTTAAACTTGGAAGACAATTAAATTCTCCCGTGGGTGTGTGCACGTACGAAATATGCTACGTAAATAAGGCTATGTACACAGGAATTGTGTTTACTCGCACGCTTTTCAAAAACGCTTTTCAGTGTCTCTTTTACCGTTTTGTCACACCTTTTACTACAGTCTAAGAAAAATGTTTATCGCGAATAAACGTAATCCAAATCCTAGACAAAGACACCAAGTCCACATCTCCTCTGTGACAAAAAGGACCTTTCCAATAAACAACGCCATTTATGACCTCATTAATTAAAATTTTGGAACGGTTGAAACTTTATGAAAGACCAGTTCACAACAAAGAGAACTTGTGGTCTTTGTTCAAACATACAGAACTATCTTTAAATTTCAAACTCCAAAATAGCACGCATACATAAGAACCAAGAAGGTTACCGAAGGCCTTTGAAAATTGGGAAGAAATTTTCCCCAATGAAGAACATGCACACTTTCTGTATTTGTTTCTCCGCAGGTTCAGAGGCGTTTGTTTATACATTCAGAGGCGTTAGTTTCATTAAATGACTAAATGACAAGAATTTTTTGAGCATCACAAATTTAACTTAAAAAAAGGATGTATGACATAATTATAGCTACTATATATAGCTACTAACTTAATTCCTGTTAGGATAACCACGGATAACAGCTTGATATGTCTTTTATAATTACTGTATATTTATATTCGGGATATCCGCGTGTATTCATTGTTAGTACGTTGTCTATATAGACCCTATAGCTATATCATATTGTATCAAGCAGCAGGAATTAGAGATGTCAGTATTAGAAAATGAGTTTGGGAATTTGAAAGGTTTTTACATCGAAAAGACGTCTTAATTGAGCAGATGTCAAAAGAGAAATAGCTGCATGTACAATTGACAGAATGCAATGTATGCTTTAAAAAAGCGAACTGACGTCTTTTAAAGGACAGGCATAAAAAAGGAAGTTATTTTCTTCGCTGTGTTAAAATTTCACGTCATTACGACATTAGGAGTTTTTCTTGCCATCTTTTTTCAGTCAATCATTCTTAATGCCCGCAATGCATTCTGGTAAAATGTACATGCCGCCATCTTTTTCGTTACGGTCAATTTTGCGAACGCGTGGGAATGCCACCGACAAATATTTTGGCTATAATTATAAAGGATGCGATTGACCATAATTATAGTATTTACACGTGTAAAATGTACAAATTGTTCCCGGTTTATTTCTTACACAACGATGTTGACCACGTGATGTTTGTGGAGAAGGAAAACGGCATTTTTCAATCATGTTTACAATCATGTTTTTATCAACCAGGAACAACTTGAGCGTCTTCACTTGTGTACCCTTTTTCGACCTAGCCATTATTCCGCACAGGAAGAGAAATTATTTTGAAAAAGAAATTATCTTGCGTGCTTAGCTACACACCTCCATATTTTCAAATTCCTACAGCACATAAAGAGCTTTCAAAAACTGTCACCGATCGTCCCACACCACTAGCTACAAACTTTCTAACGTAACGCTGATGCTGCAAATTATATTTAATTTAGATACAATTAGCTAACGTGGTTTGAGACATTGAGTTTAAACTTGGGCGCTACATATACACAAGTACAGGAACTTCATTATTCCGTTTAAGCATGTTCCTAAAAGTTTCACTTGCGTCATAGGTGCTTGAATCATGATCGAAAGCATACAGTATGAATTAATTGTATAGTGAAAAAATGTCCTAAATTTATCTTTTATAATACAAATCACCTATTTGACAAAACTAATGGTTGGACACTCAGTGCATAGACACTGTACTACCTCTGCCTCTGGGTTATCTTTGAGATTTATTGCTCGAGAAAAATCCGACAAAGTTCGATGAAATTTCCTTCTTGTAAAGCCGAAATTTTATTAGCAACAAACTATTGTGTCAAGTGGAGTATTGTATAACATTCCTGTTAGATTAGCGGTTCTTGTTATGTTTTTGTACTTATTTCAACATAGAGGAAACATACGAAATTATGTCGAGTGCCAATTGGCTAGCCCTTCCTTTTTGCAGGTAAATCCTTTCCGTTGCCATAGGCAATATTACACCACCCTCTGAGGCTATATGCGAGGAATTAATAATATATTTAATGAAAGCATTTTTTGTAGACTTTTCGAGCCGTTTGGACAGAAACCATGGCAGCATATCAGTGTAGGTTTAAGTTATTAACAAGAAAAATTCACCATTGAATAAACATTTTCTGACATCATGCATTTCCTATGTAAATATTCCCTGGTGCACTAATTAAATTCGACATAACCGCAAAAAACCCACAAACAATATATTATTAGCTTGAACTTTTAATCAAATTTTGATTGAAATGCTTAACACTCAATCAAAACTTACTTTAGAAAAAAATACTTTGCAAAGTTTGCCTGCCTACTCATTTGAAATGTTGCATGATGGGGACAGTTCGGTAAAAAATTTCCTCAGAAGTAATTTTAGGCAAAACACACCACAACAATCAGTTTAACACAGCTGATTCCTATTCACATGGGAAACAGGGGATACAGTCTCGTCTTAGCATGTTTTCTATGGTTCCGCTGTGGTTTGCATGACCCCATTCCATCATAATAAGGCGGCATGGTGTCAGACCATATGTCAGACACTTGGAGAAGGTGCCAAAATGGATGAAAATTACATAATATATAAGAGATATATGTATGTACATATAACTTCAGAACAATAAATTACATAAAATAAAATAAATATGAATAAAATTAAGATCATAAAGCAGCTACTCAGGATTTCACTTTGAAACATGATCTTCAGAAAGTACACTTGAGGATTGTGTTCCAACATGAAATTTTATGACTTCTGAGGTCATGTTAAGCTTGGCACAATGATTGAGTGCTGAATGGGACTAAATATATTTACATAATATGCCAATATACAAAATATATATAAAATATATAATATATATATAAAATATATATAAGATATATATAAATATTAACCATTTATTTACATATACATACATCATTTTGGTGTAATATTATAAGGCAAAATATTACAGTGTCAGTCAACTAGTCTATTAAACATCGAGCCCCAATATTCCCAGTGAATATATATTTTTTACTGGCTTAATTAAACTCCCATCCCAATATCTCCAATCCCGCTGTTTTCCAGCGATCAGGAAGCAGAAATGATGCAAAATTATTTTGCAATATTGAAGCAGCCCTAATATCTCTGTTCCAGCTGATCTCTTAAGTCTTCCCTTTTGTATTTTTCAATATGAGGAGCAACAATGCATCATTGTGCCTATTTTCAAGTGTGAATGAAATAATGCAACTTCTGCATGACCCTGTTGGCTTGTTCCCCTAGCCTTTAATCAATGGTGGATATGAGCAAGAAAATATCACTTGTGCTTATTCTTGTATGCTAGCCTTATATTTTGTGGGAAATGAGAATATTTCATTGCATGACATTCATCTTAACATGACAGGAAAAAATTGAGGGTCACCAGCTGCCAGTATTTTACTACAATGTCAAACATTAAGGCTCACAGAACTAAAAAGGTGGCAGCTAATGGAAATATTTAAAGCCTTCATCTTAAAAACAGTGCTATATATAACTCCTACATCTCTCATGATCTGCTCTACTGAATCCACAATTTGAAACAAAACTTCCATCAACAACGCAATAACTCATATCTTATTGAATCAAGTGGTTCATGAGTTCATCTCGATGGTATTGCACAAAATGTTTGGCTTAGTATATCCTATATGTACAACAAAGTTCCCAATTCAAAATCATATGGGAAAGGAAAGAGTCGAAAAATCGTGATGTTTCTTTTAAAACTATAAAGTGAATAATTGCTACCAAATATTCCCACAGTGGATAACTCTAAACAAAGACTTTGTGGGGTGCAAAAAACACAAAAAAAAACAATAAAGGAGACACTGTCCATAAAGAAGGTTCGATAAAATACCGCGCACGAAAGCTAGACGCTGCAATAGATTATAGAACAACTTTAAGAGTCAAAAACATTTCTGTGAATCTATAGGCAAACACACCTGTCACATGAATGTAAATACGGCTACAGCGTGGCTGTATAAACATAACATTGATGTTATGGCGAAATATGCCAACGATATATTGCCATTTAATACTGTGGACATGACTAAAACTTAAACAGATATAGATTTTATATATAAAACTCGCTGTATACGAACCTTCTAAAATCCTGTCGAACTTGCGGGCCAGTTTTACTGTACGCGACGTCCACGAATCGGTACAATTTTGATCCATCGTCGAAATCGACTCGCTGATTATCTTCGACCGATTCTAGGATTCGCTTTTGTACAAAAATCTGGCAGAGATTTCTCAGTTGTGCTCGCGACACAGTGTGCCTCAAATCAGGATGGCCTTTCACGAAGTCTTGCAGAACTGTGACCGCTTCTGAACCTTGAAAACAGTCCTCATACGACTTCATCTTCCAACGGCGTCGTTTGACGACAACGTTGCCTCTCAAATGATTCACCATATCGTTCCATATTGCCGTTGCTTTGAATTTTTCCCTTCGCAATGTCGCTCGGTATTCCTGGCTTGAATCGAGATGCGTATCCATTTTGGTAACTTAACTAGCTTCTTTATTTCCCTAGTCTTCTAGGGACGTCTGTTAGACCTTTCAGGCTTTCACTGGCGGCAGCTGTAGCAATTTCAGTTTAAATATTATTGTAATGACCCAATGGTAATGAGGCGTCCTCCAATTTATGCACTTGACAACAAGCGCCTTTTGACCTTTGTGCTCTTTGTTATGAAAATTCAAATCCGTGACGTAGTGACGTCGGCGTTGCGCTCAACCCAAAAATATAATATTATATTTGTTGAGAGTTGAGACCGCACTCGAGGCTTCTTAATGTAATAATACACTTCTTAAAGGACGCAATAATCCTTTGTATTCTCAAAAGAAAATGGGTAAGGTTGAAAATGGGCATTTCATAAATCATAAGCATAAAAAACCAAAAACTTTGCAAGTTGGTGAGTTTCGAAATTGAAACTTGTCGCGTGAGTAACAATTATCACCGAATGTAGTCGAAAAAAACGAGTTAAATATTTAGCAAAATCAATTCGCGGGTTTGTCCAATTCCCGAAGTCCTAGGCTAGGCCGGTATGTTCGTGGCAGCGCATGCTAAGATGTTTTGATAGCTGGTTCTAGAAAAAACAAACAAGAGACGGCTCACATTACGTGAGCCAATATTATATAAGAATTCATTCGGAATTAGTCATACTTCTTATATTGCTAAAAATAAACTTCCTTTACTTCCTTTTATTTTATTGTTTATATATAAATTTCCGTTTCAGTAAAGTTTCAGTAAAGTTTCAGTATAATTTCGGTTTCAATAAAGTTTTAGACTATTTTAAAATATACTTGATTAGATTTTGTAGGCATGTTAACCTCTAACTTATATGGTTATTTTTCAAAGTACTTGGGGGTAATTATAGGGTTTATTATATTCATTTTGAAATCAATGGTGTTTAATTCCCAAATCGCACTATTTTTGAGCATTAATCACATCATTTATAAGCCAATAAGATTGAAGCTCTGCACCACAATAACCAGTCAGATTTAGTATTTCAGTGCAACCATCCAATGAAATTACAGGGGAAAATGGCACAAAATTTTATTCATTTTGAATTTTTAAATTTCCCGCAAAATTTCTTGACAAAATAGATGAAAACTACTCACATTTTACACTGTCACTGTTCACAGTTCTTTCAGCCAATAAATCGTTTTGAATTTGTTTAAATTTTTGTATGATTTTAAAATAAATATAATAAAGTGAAAATTGCACTTCGTGTCGTGCAATTTTGGTCTGAAATCAAACGCGTGATTGCACTCCACAACACTCCACTCAGTGCAATTACCATTATAAAGCAATATTAAGCCGGTCTAGCTCCGAAACTCGAAAGTCTCCAAAATTAATTAAGTCTATGATAGATCGTCAGAAACATTCACAAATACGGCTGAATAATATAAAGTTATCATGTGCTTCAATTCAATTTTACAAAAAGTAAAAGTAAGCTGCGCATTGTCACGAAAGTGAAAATTAATTGCAACTATAAGCAGACTGAATCATGAATTGCAGTTTCAGTAAAGCAAAAGTCTCAAGGCTCCCCAAACGTTAAGTGATTAAAAATATTAGAAAACTATATACCGCAAGCATACAGGTTTCAATGTTATAATCTCGGGTTATTGATAAAATTCAGGGTGAGGATATCTATGATATTTGAGATAAAACATACGAACTATTATTACTCACGGTGTCTATGAACTCACGGAAATTAGGAAATATTTACATTTTCTAAAAACGAAATGTTGATGACACATGGAAGGCGGGTGATTTCGCGATAACATTAACTCAGTATTCGGGTAACCTAACAAAATTGTGGCCAAAATTTCATCGTGCCTAAACTTAATCGCTTCCATTCTGTTGCTACCAATCAGAATTCATTTGCATCGTAGGAATTTCGTCAAGAAAAGCCTTTTTCCAATTACATACAAAAGAGTCGTCAGTATGACCATTCCATGCACGTGCGTGGGTTATGTGATGGGCGTATCAAAGAATTCTTACCGATCATAGGAGAAAATTAGATACACATTTTCTGATGGATTATTCAGTTACTGTAGCTGTAGTGAATTGATGTGGGAGAACTCCTATATAACATAAGTATTTCTATGACGTACTCCTATATAACATAAGTATTTCTATGACGTATACAACAAAGTAGTAGTAGGTGGGGAAAGGTATTCATTCAAGGAGTAGTAGGTGGGGAAAGGTGTTCATTCAAGGAGTAGCAGGTGGGGAAAGGTATTCATTCAAGGAGTTTGTAAAATGTGTAGAAATTCTAAAACAATAGTTTCTACTAAATATAACTTCTCTATAGCTAGAGAAAATAAATTCGTCAAAAGTGTATTAGTTCATTTAGTTGGTCGTTATAAGCCGATTTTCACAGACTCGAGCGAAACGAATTTATTCTTTCGTCTGTAACCAGATGGTTTCAATTAAATGATGTAAAATGAATGTAAAATCACATTCGTTTCTATGCCGGTAAACATTTGGCTGGGATCTCGACAAATATATATATTGGTCAGTGGCGTAGCAAGCCCAACAATTTAGTCATGCTATGCTAATATTTTGGTGTTCATTGACTGTGAAAACAATGAATTTCTAAAGAAATGAATAATGATCCAAATCGTCAGGCTGGTACGCCACTCTTTTAATTTTAGTCAAATTGCAATTTGACTACATATTGCAGAAGTAATTATTATATAATCTATCTTTATTCAACCTCGTTTCCTTTTCCATAACGTTTTTTACTTGTTTTGGCAACAATTCATGAAGCCGGTGATTCGGGTCGATCAAATGCTTAATCATCGGTATAGATGCTTTGTCTCTGCGTTCTTCCGGGGATTCCAGTAATCCCTATGCCTGTATTGTGTGGTACATGGTGTCGGGAGATGTTTAAATTTAGCTAAAAGCTTCTATACATGCATGTATATATTTAGTCTGCATGGTGAAATTAAAAAATACCGTCTGGATTAAAGTCAAGAGAACTATATAAGCTAGCCTTAATTTATTACGAAAATCCAATTTGAAAAGCAAAACCGATATTCACGTAAACTTCCAAATCATGTGAATTCAATGCTGAACTAAGACTAAGTACTTATAAAGAATGCGTCTAAACTAATGCTCTTTCCTCAAGTGGTTATATATGTTGGGTGGTTGCGAAATTGTTATGAAACACATTTCGGAATTTGGTCACGTCCTATTTGCACCATGCTGATATTTAACAAAAGGTAAATTAAGACCTTGTTTACACTAAATATATATATATATATATATATATATATATATATATATATATATATATATATATATATATTTCATAAATTCGCATTGTCACGACATCAAAATTAGCCATGTCAAAGCGAGTTCTACCCCCCAAATTATGTTACCATTAGGCAATACTGCTTCTGGGATCAGAGATACCGTAAAACAACTTAAATTGATGCCGTGACCATGTATTCGGTACAGTATAAACCGCCGGGGTCTAAATTGAGGGTGTTTTGAAGCACCACTTTATAACATAATTGCCGGAAGTGTACACTTGAATTCACCACGTTTGCTATCGTCTATATGCATGCGATTTGAAAAGTCACACTATAGACATTTGAAGGACAGTAAAGGCCCGTTCAAACTCCAACTGTGACTTTGTCGTACCCTATTCACTTCTGAAATTGTAGTTTGTTATTGGTAAAGCAGTACCGCATTGGCTTTGGTTGATTTGCTGCCATATACTTTTCAAGTCAACAGACTATAAAATTTGTAAATTAAACGAGACTTACCTGGAAGTTGAAGTTTGATTAGGATTCTATCAGTCTACCACAGAGCAGAGATTACATGAGAGAGCACGCATGCGCTGCGCTGATCATATTTCAAAACTGAGTACCCCAATACCTGTATCGTGCAAGAAGACTTTGCAGGGAGGTATATAGGGTGGGCATGTAATCTCTGCTCTGTGGTAGACTGATAGAATCCTAATCAAACTTCAACTTCCAGGTAAGTCTCGTTTAATTTACAAATTCTATCAGTCTTACCACCGCAGAGATTCCATGAGATTTTAAAGCATTGGGGTGCGAAGTTGCACTAAACCCAAAAAACAGTAATCACAGTTTGAACACAACTGTTAACTTTAATTTCAAAATTACACTACAAAACTAGTACAGCCATTTAATTGGTAACATCGCTTAATATGGCTTTACCAAAACTGTCATCCTCACAGTCTTCATTACTTTTGCCAACATGTTTGTTGTAGAATTTTTTGAAAGTGCAGTCTGTTGTCCAGCTAGCAGCTTTCATAATGTTGGCAATCGGGACATTGCACTGATTTGCTTTGCTTGTGGAAGCCGCTCGAGTGCTGTGAGGTCGATATATTGCTGTGTCAATACCAGCACACTTCATAACATGTTTTATCCATCGTCCGATAGTGTCTTTTGAGACCTTCTTATGTGGACGAACAAAACTAATGAACAACTGCGATTCTTGTGACCTCAATATCTTTGTTCGGTCAAGGTACTCCTCTAACGTTGAATAAACACATAACCGGTGGTCCTCAAGGAATTTTGGTATGATAAGGACCGGTTGTTTTCTGCCTGGAGCAGATTGCTTTACCAATTCCTTTATAACAAATTGATAGGCGGATGAGTTCTTTGTTAGGGAATCCAAGTTCATGAGATGTAAAGTCTGACAACGTTGCCCTGTAACTAAGGCGCATAGCATTATTAATTTGTATGTCAGGTCACGTAGTTTAATGCTGTGAAGCTCAGGAAAAGTTTGTAAATAACGTAAAACTTTATTAGTATCCCAAGTGTCTTGGTAACGAGGTAAGGAAGGTCTTGTTTGGAATACCCCTTTTACCAGCCTCTGAACCAGAGGATGATTCCCAATTGTAATGTTTCCTTCAATTGTTATCAACCCAGACAGGGCACATCTGGCAGTATTAATCCCAGAGTAGCCTAAGCCATCCTTATATAAATTGGATAAGAAATCCAAAACATAATTCACAGGTGGGTGAAAGGGATCAATTGATTGTTCACTACTAAAGGTTTGCCATTTATTCCAGTATGTATGATATTGTTTCTGAGTGCCCTGTCTCCAGGAGTTGAGGATAAGTTCCTGAGCCGGGTGTGAAATTCCTTTACTCTCCAAGGCTGACCGGATAATCGACATGCCATTAGTTGAAGCTTTCTTTCCAGTGGGTGTAGGATTCTACAATGATGCCTTTTCTGAGAAATTTCTCTATTTGTAGAGAAATATTGGTGTCCTCAACCGAAGAACACCTCGGTCCAGATGGAACTTTTAACTGAACTGGTTGAATAAAAAAGTCAATTTTATAACCAGTTATAGCTGTCAAGATAGTACTATCAGAAGTTAGTCTATACCAGGCATCTATGTAATTCTTAACATTGCCTGCCATGAAGGTGCTGTATTCAACACAATCACCTTCATCAAATAACAAGGGAATGCTAATATCCCTATCATAGGCACTACTTACACTGGAGGAAGTAGTATCTACTTCTGTTTTCCTTTCTTGTTCCCCATTGACTGACTGTTGTATCTTTGTTTGGAAGCTGCAGTCTTGTCTGTAAACCGAGGGCGGTCCCATTGCTGCCAATGGTTCCTCCCCCGGCGTTGGGATAAAAAATGCCCACGTGGTACAGTTTTTTCCCTGTCAAATCCTTTTGCTGTGGTTGAATGTTTGAGTTGTTTGGAGGCCTTGTTGCTCTCCTTAACTGTTTTGAGGCGTTCAATTAAGTCTTCCCCAAAAAGTTCACCCTCGACAGGGTGCTTATTGTTGCAGAGAGTTTTATAGTCTTTGTCAAGGTCAGCCTTGAACAGGTCTCGACGGCACATATTCAATGTATGGTTGGCTCCTGGCATAAGCACCATCGCGTTTGATAATCCCTCCCATAGTGTGGCTTTTTCAGGCATGTCAGACGAGCCCTCAATTGCTTCACCTACAGCACCTGCAAGTGTTGCCACAGGGGTTAAGCCTTTTATCAACATCTCTTGCATTTTTTGCAAGCGAGCATCCATGGCTCTGGTTGATTTTTGGCTAATGTCCCAGATTTCCTGGTTGACTTTCGTTACTTTTAACAATTTGTAATTTTCTGGTCGGTGAATTTTTTCCTTTCTAGAGGTGGCCGTCGTTTCATTTAAGCCATGAGCAAGAATGCTGTTTAGTACCGACTCGATTTTCCCTGGCAATGCAGCTCCAGTTTGTTCGTTTTCCGTAACTTCGAGTATAAGGGAATCCACGATACCCCCCTCGGTCTCTGAACTGTGACTTAGTTTTTGTTTTTTCGCGACGGGCGCGGTAATAGACAGATCGTCAGTGTGACTATTGTTTTCACCATCGGAATCGCTTCTCAACAGGTCAACCTCGGCTCCAGAAAGCTCTTGGTCGTAAGCCGCTTTCAGTTCACGAACGATGGGGACCACCCCCGCAACGTCGCTGACAATAGACGTTAATTTGTCTATCTTCGCATTAATTCTGCTTTCGAAATCGTCTACTGCGGTTTGACCTTTTTCCGAAGCGTCCAACTCTGCACTGCGAGGTCGTTTCTCGCTCGCTTTTTTCCCTCGACCACTGGTCTCGATCGAGGTTTTTTCTTTTCCACTTGTACCTGGCTTCGGCATCGCCGAACCAGAAAATTCATTACTGGACGAGCACTGGTTCGAAATCACGCTGGTTTCACTTGCAGCTAAATACAGGAATCGCACATCTACTATAGTGCATATTACATAAAGTTTTCCACCCAAGAAAATAATACCGCTGTTCGTTCTATACAGTGGGTCTTGAATATAAATTTATTAAAGGTAAGTGTGACTAATACAGGTTGAAAATGTCTTTTTAAGTAATTTTTGTAGGGATAAAAAGTGCGTGTGTTCTGCGGCTATTCAAAGGTCATTGTTTTCCCTGAAGGCCCTGTTACACGGTGCAATTTTTTATTTTTCTTGCAACTTGCAATGCAATTCTACTTTTAACAGATGTAAATTAGTGAAGAGCCTTCAAAATGTAAGTGTAAGAAATGGCATGGAGTGTAATAAAGATAAAAGTTTGGTAGTTACCAAATTTACATCTCTCAAAAGAAGAATTGCATTGCAAGTTGCACCGTGTAACAGGGCCTTAACCCAGTGAAACTACTTTCCTGAGAAATCTGTGAGATCTGTCACTATTCAGGAATGTCTACTTTTTAGTCTTTTCTTTTGTGTTAAACATACTGTAAGCACAAACACCTATAAGATGCAGAAACATATTAGGCTATTATAAAATTTCATACAATGGTAAAAACCTGTATAGGCTAGTGTTTACAATAATGCACTTTACAGTACCTGAGGCTGAGGATTAGGTATGTAAGTGTTCACACAATTGACAGTACCACTCATCTGTTTCCTCTTCCACCTTCACACAGGTCCTTCATTGTCAAATATATAAATGTTTCATGAATGGGTACTTGAACATGTTTTGTCATAATTTTGAATGGGAACTTATAAAATATGTTGATTATGTTATACAGTGCAACTCTCTAAAGAAAGAAAATTCATCCTACCAGTGGTGCCAGCTTTCACAATCATCACACATTATCATGTTCTGATAATTAGAGGTATTGCAAGTGTTACATTTCCATTCTTCTTTAAGAGCAGTGACTATAATGAATATACTAATTCAAAACTAGTACTCAACACTTGGTGATAATCTTTCTTTGAAAAATTTGCTTACATGAGTCAATAATCTTTTTCCATGCAGTATTTGTACAATGCTTCTTCATTAGTGTGATATCACTGCCAAGTGCTTCTTCAGGTGGATGTTCACCATCAAGATTAATGTCTTTTACTTGAAGCATATACACTTTGTTGCCTGGACTGTTCACTTTTATAATTGTGGCCTCTGGCACACCAAACCACCTTAACATGGAGTCAATGTCTGAAAACAGAAATATTTCCACTTATATAATGATTGCACATACAAATACACTACAAAAAAGACTTGGCAATTATATAGATTCTTTTACCCAGTTATTAGATAATTTAAATAAGTTTCCTAATTTTCTGGCATTTAAATGCAGTGTGCATCACAACACACCTTTGGCCTCAAAGCCTCCCTTTCCCGTATTCTTAACTATTCCCAGTTCGTGTGAAATAACACATGTCACATCGCATTCTATTACTAATACTAGTACTGTAATTAATTCATTTACCTTCCTTGTTCGAAAATAATTTATCGATTACTGCCCTAGTTGGTTTACTGAAACGGATATTTTTTGGAAGCTTTCTCTTCTTCTTTGTTGAATGGAAACGAAGCTGAGTTTCAATATTTTTGTTTCCTGGAAATTGGCGGGTAACTTCAAGATATTTTAGAGGCTTGTGCTTATTCATTGAACTGAAAAGGTGGGATGCTGAATTTAGTTGCTTTTCAAGTTCTTGCAATGAAGATTTGTTGTCACAAGTCAACACACTATCAGCTAAAACAATCAGTTTTTGCCTTAATCTCAGCCTGAGTGCTTGGATGTCTTTCGGTGGGCCAGCGTCCTGTTTAAGATGTTCTGCTACTAATTTGACTTCCGTATCTTTATACTTGCTCTCATCGTTGCGTCTGATGTCTGGAATTAGTCCACAATCGTCGCCATTCTCCGTAGTCTGCTTTAGTAGTAAAAAACGCTGAAGAAGATGTGCGTGCTTACAAATCGTACTTTGGATTAGGCTGTCAGGACAGTTGCATACATATTGGTGTATACAAATATTGCATTCTGGGCATTTAATCTGACAAGTGGTGCCTGCACAATTGGTTGCTTGTTTTGAAACAATATAAATGTTTTCTCCGTTCTGTCCACGAACTTTCCATCGTAAGTCATCAAGTACCTCAACAGCTTCGGTTGTCATGGCCCTGCTTTTGTTGTGGCGATCCTGGATTAGACGTTGCTTGTGGCAACTCTTCCCCTTGGTTAGTTTGATTACCCTTTCAAAGTATTTGTCTCTGACATACTTGAGAAGGTTTACTAAACATTTGTCAACTCTTTTGTTTACTTTACCCTTAAGGTAGTTGTATTTAAATACGCGGTGGAATGCCTCTACCAGCATGTTTGTATTTATGCCCATACCGAGTCGAAAGCAGTATGCCCATATCTCTGTTCTGTCGAACCACTCCCTTTTAAAGTACTCGTAGAATTCGGGACTAAGCGATGGTAGTTGCTCAAGCAGTTGATGTAAATAGTCCTGAAAATTAAGTTTATCCGTTTCCTGAAGTACGGTCCTTAGCATCTTATAAATTTCAGCAGCAGTGACGGTATCGTGAACTTTGGCTCTCAATTCCTCTTGCCATGCCTTGTCAACATGCCAAGTACAGACAAGTTTTAGAGGATTACCTCCCATTATGGCAACCCATGCATTATAAAATTGGTTTGCCAAATCAGACATAACCCAGCGAGGCGTCAAGATACCACAATTCTGCTTCAACAAACCGAAGAAAATGCACATATGCGTAACGTCTTCGTGATTGGACAAACACCAAGCTATTGGAAACCCTTCACCTTGCTCATCCATTACCATGACTGTTGTTAGAGGGAAATCATACCCCGTGGTTCCATGCGTTGCGTCAATGCATACTCCTTTTACAGCGAACTTTGTTGCCATCAATTTTTGAAAAGGTGTTTGTAATACTATCATAAAATCTTCTTTGAGTAAGTCAACATCTTCAGGTGAATCTTCGCCTTGAAATTTGCAAAAAAGAACAGGGTTGTTCTCGCTTGCTGCCCATTCTCCCAGCCATGCCCTGACACTTTCCTGATCATTTGTATGTTTTTGGACTTGACTTAATCCAAATGACTTAACAATATTGCTTACGTCCTTCTTGTCTGTTAAATGATATCTTGTGAATTCGTTTGTTCCATTCATTGCACTTTCTCGTATATCCTCCAGTATCTTGTCTCTCGATACCCCTTCTTTTAGAAGAGCTGCTATTTGTTGCCTTTTTGCTGTTGGTAACCACGTGTGTTGCAGCTGTTTATCATGTCCGTAATGCGTGTGGCAAACTTCAGCGGATACTTTCCCTTCTTCTGTCACGACAGCTTTGATGGTTGACGTGCAGTTATTTTGTAATTTGCAGGTTCCTTTAAGTAAAATATTACTTTACTGCGTGTAAATTACCTATGTAAATTCACTTCGAGAACGTAGTAAATTTTAATATTTTCTGTGAGTTCTACATGCTATCTGGGATATATATGTATATATATATATGTATATATATATATATATATAGAAAATATATATATATATATATATATATATATATATATCGGGAGCAATATATATATATATATATATATATATATATATATATATATATATATATATATCGGGAGCACAAGAAGTAAAATATTTGTATAATAGGTACTAATATTTATGATGTCATACCTTGAGATTTTGTTCGTCGTTTCTCTGTTGTTTTCGATTTATAGTGCCCACCACGATTGCATTGGTAATATTGTACACTTCCACTATTTTTGCTACCAGTTGCCTTGACAAACGAGCAACACCCCTTTTCTTCCAATGACTGTTTCCAATCTTCAAATTCTAGAATAGAAATAGTTGAGCGATTAAACTAATTTACAGTTATTGTTTTGCGGCCCTGACATTAAAAATGTATATTGCTTGCTTTTTTAATTGTATGCAATCTGCAAATAATGGATTACCTACTTTCCTAGTGTTTTTATGCTACAAAATTGTGAATTAATTTGATTTTTATTATGCTCTTACCGTTGACGTTATCTAGTGTAATAGATTCATTTATGAAAATAACGTTGTGTTGTTGTGAAAGATGCGTTCTCAGGTCACAAATCCTGTGACATTTAAATCCACAGCTGTTACATTCGGTTTTGCCATTAAGGTCAGCTGTCGCAGTTGGATGTCGAGATTGCATATGTCGTCGGAACGAAAAGTTGGTGGTGAAACTTGAGTGACAATAGCCGCACTGAAATTTCTTTTCTCCTTTAGTTGATTTGGGTTGAAATTCCGATTCTTGTTCAGCCTTGCAACTTCGAAGTGAAGACGAGGAGTTGTAGTCGTGGTCCTTGTCATCTGGGGATGCATTACAGTCTTCACAAATTTCTTCCGTTTTAGGTTGGAGTTTCGGTTCTGTTTTTTGCTTCGCACTTTTCTGAACTGAAGAGCAGTTGTGTTTGTCATTGTTATCTACGTGCATTTTTTGTACAATGTTTTCAGATCCTGTACATGCATTTGACTTCCAATATGTCTCTTTCTCTTTACCACTAGCGGCATTTAATGTGGATTCATCTTGAAGGGGAATGATGTAGGAAGTGTTCACAGAGTTTTCTACAATCCATGATGCTATTACAAGACGGAGGTATTTGTTGTATCTGGAAGGAGTTTGAAGGAATACAGTTGCGGGGTCCTGGTTGTGTCTTGTTGACAAATGGCTGAAATATAAAGGGTTATGGCATGCAATTGCAGCCATGACCATGACAACCACACCACATATGCTACCGCATGTTTGAAGCGGATAAAGCTTTGCGCAAGATCCACTGCAAAAATGGGTGCCAGAGGCAGTAGAAGACGGATCGTGACAAACAAGAATGGTGTAATTAGCAACGTCATCTGTTGGTAAGATAGCCTTTATGTACAGGTTCGCTTTCTCCAGAAGACTTTTAGGATAATTCCATGCCAGTGAATCTCCATATATTATTTTTTTTTCAACAGTGTCTATGTGGCAGATTGTCCAGTGACAACCAGGCGTGCGATCAGTTCCAAAATATGTGTCACCTGTATGAGAAAGACCAACATTGATGGAGAATAAAACTTTGCTCGGTAAATTATCACGGCAACGAAATCTCCGAAATTGCTTTGGGTCTGTCTTTAAAACACCATTCAAGAATATACAGTAAGTTTCAGCTACTGAGTCGGTTAGTTCTTTCATAAGCCACGTTATATGGTCATCTGACAGCCAACGATTGGCACAAATCATTGATAACTCAGTTGGTGTTATCCCATGCGGACGAATGGCTTCGTCATACTTATTTGAATATAGCATCTTTTGGAAATTCGTTATAGTCGTGGCTGGAGGATGTTCAGTGACACCTCGTGGTTTTGAATAATCCTGGGAGAACCAGACGATTTCTCGTTCAACAGCGGCCTTTATGTTTTTTATCTCATGAATCTTTAGCATGTTTTGAATAGAGCTGAAGCTAAATTTCCCAGATGGTGTTTCAGCATGACAAGTTTGACCATTACGTTTAACCATTTCTTCTTTCCATTCCTTAAGTTGCCCCTCGGGTGGTATTGAATTCAATGTGAAGGGGTCTGTGTCATCGTCTGGTGAAACTACTCCGTTAACCGTTGTTGCTGTTCTCATTTTTTTCACTTTGGGAAGATAATACTCGAAAGCATCGCCTCTTGTTAAGCCGCTGATGTTTGCGCTTACCAGACGTCTAGAATTGTGTCTTAAAGAACGTACCTGCAGAGCATTAAAATCCTAAGAGCCTATTCATAATAGGCACCCTTGATAGGAGTTTTTAAATTTAACTTGTGTTCTGTAAATTACAATAAAATTCTTTGTAAAGACGTTTTTCCGTGTGTTGGTTACTATATTAATCTGGGTCACTTTTCCTTTTTTGAAAAATTGAAATACGGATAGTAAACATTGTCTGGGGTATTGTATATGGGTATGGGTAGTAAACATTTTATGTGCGAGCAGTTTCAAATAAATATGATTAAAACGATGGAATTTTGCTAGTTCGGAATGACTTTTCCTATCGTAAATATAGCATGCAATACTGTTGTTTTATTGTTTTCGTTTGTGTATGCATTGCATTGCGTTGTATTGTTCAACTTAAATTATTTTAATGTATGCTAAACACAAAATATCCCACTTCTTTAAATTGCACGCACGATATTATGGTTGATTCCGGGGTGCATGGTAGAGCCTCCACCAAATGTAGAGAACGTTACTAACGCCCATCTCTTTTGAACACCCCCTCCACCCCCACCTAGGCTACGAAACTACGTGTGTAGCCAGTGACCAGAAAATAGGAGTAAAAAGACATTTAATTCATGTAAATATGTTATTCGTATGTATCATGTAAACATACTGCTTACCTCGAATTGTCTGTTTGCCATTACACAAAATAGTTTGAAAAAGTCGCTAAAGATTAAATATTATTTTCGCGCACTAATTTAAATTTCGCGGAAAAAAATAATTATTGTAACCAGCGGTATTATTTTCTTGGGTGGAAAACTTTATGTAATATGCATTATAGTAGATGTGCGATTCCTGTATTTAGCTGCAAGTTCGAGTCGTCCATTATTTTTACAGCGGGATATTTCCTCTATCCAGAAAATATTTCGCAAATAACCCAGTCAGGAGTAATTCACAATTACCTTAAATATCTGGATTGGTATTGATTGAAGCTCGATGTGTCCGGAAAAAGCAGATATTTGAAGAAAAATTTTGTTTGAAGCGATCAGCTAACCAAAAAGGTGTCCAGCGAAGCGTGTTAATGATCAGCGCAGCGCATGCGTGCTCTCTCATGGAATCTCTGCGGTGGTAAGACTGATAGAACATCCATCAGAAGTGAATTGGATCCACCAAAATTGAATCGTGTGAACAGGCCTTTAAAGTCCTTACAGACGAGCAAGTTTTCTATGACAGTTTTTATGTGACAAGTTTTTTAATTGTTCGTCTGTACAGCCAACTTTGACAATTTTTTCTATGAAAAATTGTCAATGTAAAAATTTTGGTCGTGTGCATGTATAAGTTGTCAAAGTAATGTGACCACTTCTGTGCGGATGGCCAACGGACTATTGTATTTTGCAATGACAGCTAGCATAAGCGCTGTACGTTTGACTGATTTGGCGATAAAAAATGGTTAGAATTGCTCAGATCAAAAGAGAATCAACTTTGAGTAGCGATATCGCTCAGCTTATAAGCGATTTTGTTCAGTTGTGAGAAAACCTTGCCGATTCTTTTTGCTTCATTGTTAAACTAAATCGCTCCTGATAATCAACTACCGTCACGCATTGCGCGCTTGGGCAAAGGTCTATTTATCAAAAAAATGGGGGGGGGATATGTATGTTTTGGAGGAACCTATATAAAGTCGTAGGACAAAACAATTATGACAAAACAATTATGTTAAGTTACTTAAGTACACTTGTAATTTTCATAGAAAAAGTATTCAAAGTACACAAGCGAACAAAATAAGTTCATAAATCCGACTTGCTGTTTTAGTCTATAAAGATTTTAGCCATATATACAATCCTTCAGAGTTCGCCATTGGGCCTTTAATGAATTTATTTTGTTGAATAGGATATTCCCTCTTTATGAAAACATTCTTAATACCATTGTACTCATGCAAAAACATTCGACATTAGAGGTTGAAAATGTGGGGGAAAGGTTCATTCACGACGTGATGCTTTTGAGTATATTCATACTATTTTTGCCTAAATTGTATGGCAATCTTTGTTTGACAAATGAAAATTCTTTCACCGCCCACCTCACCGCCCTCGTGACCATCTGCGTATGACTAACTGAAATCTTGTTAACCATTGAGCTATATGTCCGGTACTTTAATACTTATATATATTTACTTCAAAAACACAGGCTTCGTATTTTTGATTAATTACCAACATGCATGCGTAGGGATATTTGGCAAAAGGCTTTCATATACTTGAAACACCTATACGTTATAACCAATCGTACGATTTCGCATATCTTAAATTTTCGGCAATAGTATAGACGTTCATTCATTTGCTTACATTTGTCTATTAATTTACGGAGTTCGTCAAATATTTTAGGAAACTTCACTCCTCGAAAAACTCTTCATACTTCATGTTTACTAACCGATCAGGATGCCTTAAGAAACAAATTCAAATTTGATTGGTCGATAAAATGCCCAATAAGAATTTGATATACTCTGTAAATCAACACAAAACAAATGAATTGCTGAATATTTCTCGGAACGCTTCTATTGTCGCCGTAATTTAATATTTCTTTTGCAATTTCAGGCGATAGTGGCATTGTCAATGTATATATAGTTTTGTATTTATTATGACGCAATTTTTACGTAATTTCGTTTTAATTTCACGAAATTGGCAAGAACTCAAGCGGAAGATTGCATTTCAGGCGATGGCGGCATTGTCAATCGGAATCGTATAGTTTGGTTTTTAAATAGTATGACGCACTATTTACATAAGCACTGGTTATTTTGATAGGGCGGTGTTTTATCTTTTCGAAATTGGCAAGAATTCAAAGAAACTTACGTTATTTGCAAGCTTTCGTTTTGAGCAAGTTCCGCACCCTTTCCTTAGCGTGGTCTTTTACCAAAACATTTTTTTCTTTCATTTTGAAAAATATTAAAATCTTTTAATGCCATGCTTATTGCTAGCCAAGTTACTTTGAGTGACACAAGACTTGTATGAATCTTCAATTACCACATAGTTACCCAGACCAGACACACTAATTCTTCCCTTCTTTATATATTTTTTTGAGAAAAAAAAATTCAGGATCGAATAGGAAGACATTTAAATTTCCATCCCTTGAAATTTTAAAAACAGAATAAATCGTGATTTTTTTTGTATAAGACTACCTTATAACCGCAAAGCTTATTTTACAGTCGGGCATTTTAAATTATATAATTTCCAAATCCAAAAATTATTTCTATTTTCAGTGTTGTCGAAAATTTTTCAAGTGGACATAAAATTTCTTCATCCGTTCTAAAAGGTTTGCACCCGGAATCTAAAAAATTAGCCAGGATCCTATATGAGGCGCCATATTTGTAAAAATATTATGCATATTTTTCGTACTGTGTTTTCCATTGTTTATATGACTGAAAAAAATTATGATTTACCTTATTATTTGCAAATAAGCACGTAATTGTTTTTAAACAATCATTATCGCATAAAACGTTATATATTTGTGATAATTGTTTCCACAAAAATGCTTATTTATAAATAATCATCTCTACAAAGTTGCTTATTTATAAATAATCATTTCTGCAAAATTGCTTATTTATTAATAATCATTTCTGCAAAATTGCTTATTTATAAATGATCATTTCTACAAAGTTGCTTATTTATAAATGATCATTTCCGCAAAGTTGCTTATTTAAAAATAATGATTTCTACAAAGTTGCTTATTTATAAATAATCACTTCTACAAAGTTGCTTACTTATAAAAAATGATTTCTCAAAGTTGCTTATTTAAAAATAATCATTCATTATTTCAGAAGCAGCTTTGCTTTTATGCGCAATTTCAGTGCGCATTGCGCAATGAGAAACCCAAAGTCCTGACTTCCGGCCAGTTGCTCTCCGTTCACCGACATCGTGTTATTCGTGTATATAATAATTCATAAACAAAACATTTGATACAAATACGCGGACCTTTGTTACGTGCATGAAATATGTGCATGCATGGTTTTTGCAATTCATTAAATATTTGAAGTTCTGTTCGCATGCAAAATACATCTGAAATCAAAAAAGGCAAGTCATGATATTATATATATGATAGTATATAGTTGCAATTCTCACTTCCCTGACAATGTCAATAGCACTAGACTGACTAGTGCGATGGCAATAATCTCATTCAGGGCGCATTCAGCCGAACTATTCAAACTGTTTCTTGCTTCATGGAACTGAATTTGAACTTATAGATTCTTTATTTCCCTTGAATTTAACAAGACGCTAAAAAAATAAACCTGTCATGTGATTGTCTGATAATGCCGGTCAATATATAATAAAGAACCTTAGTTTAACCATGAATTTCACAGGAAGGTAGGAATTTAATGTTACCGAGTTGAAATCGTCTAAATGAAAACGAAATGACACGGAGTATATACGTGCATAACATACTTTTTTGCATGCCTAGATGTAATAATGATGGAACAAGATGTAATAATGTTTATGGACGATACCACTTAATGAAGTGATTGATGTATCATCCCATACTTTGGGAAGTCCAATTGGAATCTCACAGGAATGGGTGGATAAGATTAAATCAATTTACTAGAGATGAGATGATGGAACTGAGCTAAGGAAAATGTAAGGAAATGATTATTGATTTCCAAAGGAATAAAACAGATAAACTACAGATTAATATTGCCGGTTGTCAAGTATTTCGAGTGATCTCTTATAAATTGCTTGGTTTATGGATCGATAACGATTTTAAATGGACGACCAACAAAAAATATATCGTAAAAAGGCAACAAAGCGATTACATTTTTTAAAAATTTTAAGAAGGTATATGGAGCACCCATTGACGATCTTTTGTTGTTCTTCTATTGTAAAGTTATTCGATCTGTCCTTGAATACGAAATGCAGATACGGAGTGGTGGACTTACCAAGATGCAAATACACAATATAGAAAGAGTTCAGAGAAGGGCTCTTAATATTATATACCCTGAACATACTGGACATAGCCCAAATAGCTAGTTTAGTTGCAATTTGCAGTTACAGTTCTGAACTGCAACTACCTGAACTTTTCTGAGTTCTGGCCAATTTCGCAAATTAATTAAAAAGCATCCCTAACAAAAGCTAGCTTAAACAAGTCTGGTTTACATAAATGCAACATGCTTCCCAATCCCGGTCATGCGTTAGGGCAACCTTTCTTCTAAGTAATTTTGTAATAATCGGCCATTACGATGTTTCGATGCAGTGTACGGGACTCGTGAATCGTGATAGTAAAATTGACAATGCGGCTATGGGACTGTTTTAAGAACGTCGTCGATGAAATCAGAAAAGGGCCCATGTCCCAGCCCGATGATAATGAAAAACTGACACCAAGCCGATTAAATCCAATTTTAATGTACAGAGAATAATTTGAGCCTATATCATAAGATGTCGGCAACACCACCCAGTAATGTACAAGGTAAATATATAATCTAAAATTTGGGCGGCTTTGTGCCACGACTTTCTCGGAATTGAAATATATATATTTTACACACAGATTGTACACTTCAACACTTCGGTATAATGTATTCCGGATAAATTTCGGTCGCCATTTGGTGGGTTTCAGTACAACGCGTTACGAAGCAGTATATGGTCGAACATTCGCCTGAATCTCGACCAAGGTTGAAGGCCATTACAAATGACGACAAGAATTTATGTGTTTTTTCACTCTGACAACAACTTGTTGACCACCGTTTGTGGCAAGTGCTTACTCCACACATATACTTCCACAAGTGATCTGGCGGCGAACAAAGGGCTGGAACTATAGCCACAGAAACATTATGCTGATTTCAATCCAGTGAGCATGCCATTCACTTGTTTTCCTCAGGTTCGTTTGGGGATCTATTCAAAAAGTTCAGTGTTCAGAGTTCATTATTACGTTCAGCGGTATGTTGAACACAATTCTCGAAGGCAATTTAAAACAAAAATAACCATGCAACCGAGGAGATTTCGGATCGGAAAACTAGACGACTATTCTTAGAAATTTTTCGCGTTTCTAGGAACAAGGCTGTTCCATTTACTGTTCTAAAACAATGTTTAATTTATCATATATGCCTGCGGAAATGCATTTCTATATTTGTTTCGAAATAACATCATATTTACACAGTAATTTTTTCGTAAATAGAATATCTCGGTACGCGCCGATCGTGGATGAAAATCGCCCGTGTAGCCGCGGCTTCAAGCATGGCAGCTATTGCTATTTCACTTGATGAAAATACAGTATCTATCTTTTTTGTTGTTACTTCGAAAAAGATTGAAAAGTTACATAGCTACAACTGGTTGCTCCTTTTCCAAACTGTGATATCGTGCTTACTTCATCATATATATAATGTATTGTATGAAAGCAATGGAGATTTCTGCCATTTTGGTTTAATGCAATATGTTTGTTCTTAGTTAAGGGCCTAATATATAAAATTTGAAATAAATCCCATGGACATGAGTCAAAGTAAGTTTTGACTTTGATTTTGAAACGGTTAATCCATCAACGGTGTAGTAAACGAAGCAAAAATTAATCGAAGACGGACAGTTCATTTCTTTCAGTGAAAATACTTCATTGACAAATCTATTGTATCATTTGCCAGCGTAAATACATATTAATATTTCATAACTGCTACATTTGAAAGTGACAACGGTATGCCGCAAGTGATGTCAACCGCCTACGAAGACAAACCAACAACCAAGCAGTGTCATCTCTACCGAACGATGAACATTCGCATATAAATACGTGATTCAAGCTCCGAAACGAAACTCGGGTGTTGGCGACGAGCATTGGATGAAAGTTTGTACCCACCCAACGAAACACGATTCCCGGAATTAGATTAAAACGGTTACCGTTCCATGCGAAACAACGAATATATACTTTTTTCGTTGAACTCCTGAAGTGAGCACTAACTACAACCTATCACTCCAGATATACCCGGAGCTCAGATACACAAACGCCATTTTTCCACAAGAAACACACATTCAACCTTATCACATGTACACACTGGGAACGAAAGTAGCTCTCATACCTCTGTCTCCTTTTTGTCATTTACACCCACATTCGAGGGGGCCTCCTCCGTAATCCCCCCGCTTTCGGAAGGGCCCTCCTTCGCTTTCGTTTTACTACACGCTTGTTTCTCTAATTCCATTTCTTTAATTCGTCTGCTCCACATTTGATAATTATTTTCGATATTCTCCATAATTTCACAGTGGATTTCCTTCGAAGCACGCCTTCGTTTTCTAAAAATGTCAAACAATCAATAATTAACATTTTGTTTTACCACAACTTACTGAAAGGAGTGTTGCATGTATTTAACAAATAGATTACAATGAAACGTTGTCTGTTCAGTTATAGATACACGGTATGACGTCATATGTGATAAGAACAAAAAAAGTGGCCACGAGCCGCCGGGGCGAGTGAATCTATTTGTTTTATATAATAAAACTGAAAAAAATCCAAAATTAAACCGGTAAAAAGAAAATTGCTGTGACGTCATTCCGTGCGTCTGTCCTCTTATAGATCATGGCTCTCGACCAATGAAATTGCTTGAATTCTTTACGTCATTATATAAAGACTAATACGCGTTTCATCCATACGTAATGACCCTTCCCTTCAACCTTCACTATGAAATACAGAGAGTGAGAGTGTAAAACCCGAAAATTGCAACTTGAAAATCGTATCAAGTCTGGTAAAAACATGATGTAACAATATTGTTTCAACCTTGTGTTGCCAAACTTTTAGCAACATGCTATCATAGTTGTATTAGACTTGTCATAATCCTGTAAGATTGTTCTGGCAAGAATTAAATCAGGGGGCGCGGGTTGTAGGAAGGCTGGATAGCGCTATCCACCGGATAGTGTTTTTTTCATTTGCTTTCAAATCGCCTGTTGTTTGGTATAACTTTGATTAAATTTTATTTTCAGCATTTTTTGAAAGGAATCACTATCCGTTGGATAGCGCTACCAGCTTTACTACATACGGTCCCAGGCTTGTTACAAATAGTTAACAGCCAGTTTACAACAAGCAATGCGAACACAGCTTGTGAACAACCTTAACCCAACCTGTGTCAGTCGTTTGTGTTTCTCGCCTACGAACCTACCTTCGCTTCTTCTTTTTCCCAAGTCGTTTCTTGCCGGGATAACTTCGGTGATGTCCGACGCCAGAGTCGGAGTGTTCCGTGCTCTCTTCATCTTTCGTTGAGCTGTCGCCGTCGCTGTCGTTATTGACGTCATATTCGGTTGACGTCACCCAAACACCAGGTAACAGGCCCGCGCTACGGTAGGATCTGAACAGCGGTGCGACTAGATGCTTGATGAATGTCTCCTGCAGTTGAGCGTCCAATGGAACTTTGCGGTCCATGTAAGGGGAAACAGGGAGGCCCTTGCTTAGTTCATCGTCGCCCTACAAATGAAACACAGACGATACACTGGGCTGCCTTTACAATTATGCTATTCTCAACTTCATGAAATCTCTTTAGACGGCTATGGTTTCACTCTATAGATTATACCAACTCTATTAATGGGAACCTCGAATTGTAATGTTGGGAAGTTTTCTTTTATCCTTCAGGCTGAATCGCTTTTAACGATGGAAATTTGGTTACTTGTCTTCTCTATTCAGATATCAAGTCTGGCAGATTTGCATCGAGTCATGCAAGCCCTTCCAATACTGCTCAAGAACTATAAGAACTTTCATGAAAATTTACGGTCACAACCTTTCTAAATGTAGTCCACATACACATCACATAAACATCGCTTTGATTAACAACGGACATAAAGGACTTAGCCTTCATGATCTAGTGCTCTCAGAATTATGTTGTGCAAATCTACAGAAAGTCAACGGTAAAACCTACAGGGACGATACTTATATACATTATACCTCAATCTTCATTTATAGTCAATTGAACTACCCGATAAACTAAAGCCCCGTTTACACTACAGCCAATTTCTTGGCACGGCACGGCTAAAATGGGTACCCGTGCCCAATTTTATTAGTGTTCAGGCTACCAATACAAAGGCCGGGCACGCGGGTACCCATTTTAGCCGTGTTGTGCCAATAAATCTAGTGTAGTGTAAACGGGGCTTTAAAAGCAATCCCAAACTACGATACTAACCTGTTTATAAAATTCCTCGACGATTCTCTCCGTCCACCTTTGATGTATGTCCTTCTGTTTCGTTGGACCCGAGATATCAGCCATTTTGATGCAGACTTGAGAGGCAAGCAGGCGGTCCGCCTCAAGAGACCAATCTATGCCCGCACCACTCTCAACCTGCAACAAACAATTATAATTCTTTATATTTCTTACACAAAACAATTATATTTTCGCTCTCATTTGGCAACCTTCACCCTTATAATATTTAAAATCAGAGTTTCTCATTCAAACCAGTGTTAAATCAAAACAACTACTCGAGAATGTCCGAGTCAAAGTCCGAAGAAAAAAATTTGTCGACTATTTGCTTCGCGCAAGAATTCAAAAATTATAGAAACCAATTAGGACGCAATGCGTCTCACTTACAATTCGCTGCACTGTTTAGTGCGATAGGATAGTCTTATATTATCCATCCTGCAATTATCATCCCGCAAAAATTATAGTAACTATATCAGGCATTACGTTAAAATTGGCGGGAAAATGAAATCTTCGTATCCTACAGGCTGTCCAACTTAAAATAAATTTTCATCTGTTTTGTTTACGACTCAAACGCTCTATACGTACCTTCGCAGTAAACTCTTGCAAGACATCAAAATGCCTTTTCAGATCTGTGGCCAGCACAGCCTCGATGACCAGGAAACGAAACCTTTTAAAGTCCGCAGTCGTCAGAGATTCCACGTAGTTATATTCAGGACTAGACAGCAGGAGCGAGAACGCTTGGGCCACGTGGTGGTTCTCTAGTACTGAACGATCGTTGTATAGCAGAGCCTGTGTGGAGAATAAAATAACTTGGGTAATAAAAGGTTATGAAAACGCATAACTGAACATATACATAAAAGTACCTGGGGTTGCAATGTTGCAACAACAAACGCATTGGTTCGCCCAGGATGATCGTAGTCGTGCATTGCGGCGGCTGAATACAACGCGAACCTCTCCAGATCCGGGATACAGCTCGTCAGCCTATCATACTGCTCCACGGATTCTGTAGCCTCCTCTGATTGGTCGCCGCTCACCGAATCAGAGTCGCTGTTACGATCTCCGGTATCGAAGGGACAGAAGCCCGCGATGCGTTGTGTGGTAAAGTAATATACTCCATGCAACACGTCCGCTGCGTGGGCACTGTTGTGATCTGGAATGAGTGAGGAAAAATTGTCAGGAAACGTTTACTTACGGGTTTTACTAACCATTCAGAATTACATTCAAATTTATAGTTTGCCCAGGGTCCGATTGTTCAAAGCTAAATTTTAAACCGCTGTTTTAGTTTATGTGCTTTTTATCCACTGTTCGTTTCAAAACTTTATAACACTGTTCGTTATAAAACAAGGGATTAATTGATGTGATGATTTGCGTTAACTGGGTTAAAGCCGGATAGCGCTATCTAGCGGTTTTTTTCAATGCTTTAAAATCCCCTGTTGTTATAGGAATAACTTTGATTAAATCTTAGTATTCCTAAGTTGAGGATCCTCTTTAACAATTGTTAGTTCCAAAGCTGAAATTTTATTGCTTTTCAAGCATTTTTAAAACGGTTGAAAACATCACTATCCGAGGTGGATAGCGCTATCCAGCCTTCGTACAGGAGATTAAGTTGTATTCACAGATTTACCAATATATTTTATGCTTAATCTTTCGGGGTGCAACATAACCCTAGGAGTACGATAAAAGAACAGCTTATCTTTGCTGTTTCTTGTTACACGAACTTATTGAGAAATGACTAAGCTTCTAGGCAAGACCTAGTTATACCTATTTCTTTCAAGTTATTTCTATAAGTAATCCTGCATGGCAAGACTTGTTCAAACGTGCTTTTACTAATAGCTTATTCAACGAAAAAGCAGTATACGTACATGGTATATTTTGGTATCCCGCTTCCAGCGCGGTGAAGTAATTCAGAAACACTTGCTCGCGTATGCGAAATGTTTCAAAGAACCCAGACTTCTTAAATATCTTGAACGCAACCTAAATAAAGTAAATGGCAGGCTTGATATATTTTTTTATTTCCTTTTTAAATCTTGCATTGTTATGATGGCAACATGGTTAGAGAATATCTATGTGCACTACACAAGAATGACAAGATGTGTATACTAAGGCACTTCAGACATGGTATGGTATGGTATGGCATGATATGCATGGTACGGCATTGCGTGGGGTGATGTGGTATGGTATGGTATCGCGTGGTATAGTATGGTATGGTATGGTATGGTGTGGTATGGCATGTGGTAAAAGTATAAAAATAATTATCTTTCCCTCCTATGTAGCTAATTGATGTTCTACTTCTGTTTACAACCCTGTAGTTACCCCACTTACCCCTCGCAAGACGTTCCCGTTCTCCCAGACATCGAAGATGGGGAAATTCCAATTATCAATTTTATCATACAATTTTTCCACCTCATCGCTCTGTTTAATATTTGCCGCTTTTTCCAAAATCTCGTCAACCGTAGGTTTTCGTCCCCCGAAGAAAGACATGGCCGGGAGCGTTAACTCGCTTCCAGACTCACAGGACACGTCGGTTTCCTCCGACGTTGCAGCGTGCGTTTCCGAGCATCCACAAGATTTACAGTTCTCTTGTACCGGCGCCGGCTTTTCTTCGCTTACGTCCGTAAATGCGCCGCTATCCGACGGTATTTTACGAAGTACAGGCGATGATGCGCGGCCCTCGTTCGGTCGCACGCTATCTTGTAGATGTGGCATATTATGAGGAAATGACTTTGCCTAAATAAAGTAATACAAAACAAATTAAAAAATACATATTTACCACAATAACAATATTTCATAATGGCTATTTGCAAAGTGGGAAATCGGAAGAACCCGTGATAATCATCATAGAAGAACCCATGCATTCATAAAAAATAACATTAACTTTAACTAGCGCTTCGACTTTATTATCTTCGTCATTCAAATACGTTATGAAAAGCAAAACGTTGCTACAATGTTAATAGTTACATGCTCGGTTACATGTTTTTTTGAAAGATGATCAACCTGTGTTCTCATGTTCTTCATTCAAATTCTATTCTTTCCGATTCCGCGATTCCACATTTTAAAGATGGCCTGTTAAATTTCCAGGTGATCTTGCAGGAAATCAACGCTCAGAAGGGTTGTCGAAATAGAAACCCATTCTGCGGTATTCAATCGATTATATCTTTGGTTATTCTTTATGAAACTAGTCGAAATTGTATGATTTTGCTTACTTATGAGAACTATAGCTCCGGCATAAATTTGGCTCCAAAATAAAGTATATTTCAAGAGATAATAGAGTTATAGAGACCTTTAGCTTGACGTTTGCGGCAAACGCTTTTAAAAAAAGTTGGTGTTTTACTTCACTATCTTTATATGTGCGGCAATTTCGCTAAATTATACAAACGTTCTACATAAAACTTGGGATGATCAGCAGTAATGTAAGAAAAAAAGGCTATTTCTGATGTATTTAGAAAAGCAGCAAATTCAGCTTTGCCGTATGTGTTTCACGTTCACTGTATGCAGTCGTTCAAGCATTAAATTCAGATAAAGATAGTGGAATTAAAGATAGTGGAATTAAAACACAAACTTTGTTAGCGGTTCGGCGTTTGCCGTAAACGTCAAGCTAAGAGACTGTTTACATTCCGGTTACCCGAGATTCAACGAAGCGTGAGGGGACTTTAAGGTATTGAAATAAGTCTTTATGACACCAAAGAGGCACATGCTATTGTTGTGGTGATTATACGACTTCCAGGATCATGTTATCCGCTCATTTCAATACCTCAAAATCATCCACGCTTCGTTGAATCTCGGGTAACTGCATGAGCTCATGTAAACAGCCCCTAAAGGTCTCTATTAAGTAGTCTCAACCGAGAAATGGAATTTTATTTGACAACTAGTCTCAGGCTTCTCCCACCATTCAGATCACCTGGTTGACACTGGTGGACTACTGACACTCACCTGTCGTAGTTTGGATTGAGGAATGAACGTTGGTGAGCCAGATCGGGGCGACCCAGGGAGATTATGACCGATATTGTTCGGGACGTTTCCATCTCGCTCCACCGACGGCATGCCTGTCGCCGACGTCGTTGTCGTGAAGAAATTCGACATTCGTCGGGTTGGATGAGGTCTGGAACGCTAAATATGGAAGCATAGCAATATAATAGAATGATGAAAAATAGTTCGGATAGTTCGTGTTTTTACTGAAATAAATAAACCGTTACACATGAACTGTGACTTTGTGGGTAATTGAAGACAGAGCGCAGTGAAACACGGATGTGTGTTTTAATGGGGCATCAAAACATTGCAGCGTTTTGTAAAAAAACCCCACTCCAGTTAGATACCAAGCTCAACTTACCCAGCCATCGTCTCTCATATCCGGTTGTTCGCATATCTTTTCATCCGGGACAAAACGGTTCTCGACCAATGGACTCATCGAGTTCACACCACGTGCAAAGCTACTGAAGGTTGGCTGCGCAATCATTGTGCTAATGATTTTCAGCGTGCTTGCGACATTTGCCGGAAGATTCGAGTCTGCTAGTAAGTCGGAAAGCATTCCATGTGCTTCACCGAGCGTTGTGGCATCAATGGTACTCTATAAAGATAAGAGATTCGTCTTATGAATAGATGTATATATATAGACCCGTAATATAGATCGATGTAGGTCACAGAGTTGCAGATTACGAAGACCATTGTCCTCATCGGTCTTGGAACATTGGGTGCCGATGTACTGTAAAGCCTACGGTAGCCTATATGTTGCAGACACTATAAGGAAGAATTAGCTTCAAATGCATGCATGAAGGTGTATAGAATTAGGCGAACAGATTGTAGGACGTCTATTCTAGGAAATTTCTCGCTTATTTTTATTATATATATTTTAATTTAATTCATTTGTCGATTAAAAAGAGTTTACGGCAAGCGCAAGCCTTTCTAGAAATTTTGTTTTAGATTGTTTGCGTTTGCAGCATCAACCTATTCTGGATTAATTAAACGCGTTTTCATAGCGTTCCTGAAAGCTTCCGAAAACGATTTATGCAGTAATAAATCTTCGGGCGACGAAGTGGCAAATTCAATCAATCTGCAAAGTCGATCCCTTGACGCATTTTTGGGTATAACTCAATACCCAACTCTGGGCATCAACAAATATCTCTTTTAATTTTTATACTCAATTCAAATGCAAATGCAGTTTACTATCTAAACATTTCATCAAACCGCCTCTTGAAACACGCAACCAGCGCCTTATCGCTTATCAGGATCTGTTGATTTCAAATTTTTCCAAGGTCATATCCCAGACACTATAAGATCGCCAATGACAATGTACAAAATACAAGGGGGGTTCTGCACAAGTGACCAGCACGACGCTGATACGTGTTTACATATCCCGTCTGAGTATTTTAATTTGAATGTGCGACAGACATGGACATCAATACACAAAACATATGTGAAGAAATCGTGGTCCGTAGTAATCGGGACAGCAGATATGTTAAGCGTATATGTATGTTTACTATTCCCTGCAAAGCTCAACTCGAAATGCGATCCGCGACAACGAAAATGATGGAGGATGTGTCTTCCACCTGAGTGTTTGCGGTCGAAAATCAATATTTTAGCGAATTAAGGTCCTTTGACGAACAGACAAAAATACGAGGTTATTTTCTTTGTTGTGATAAAATTTCACCTCATTAAGCTTTTTTCAAGTCGAATATTATGGCTATATAATGCAGACTATATATATACATACACTGCTATCTATTTGCTAATTGTAGATTTCTGATCCAGGGCAAATATATTTAGGTGAAGGATATCACTGAATGAAAATTAGTCAAACATGAATTAATTTCGTCTTATTCAGTACATATATACGTAGATAAATTCCCTAGGTGGACAAATGAAATAAAAATCGTTCTCACCCCAGGGATTTAATTCATGCGATCTGATTGGACCTACTTTTTTTAAGAGCAAAAAATTTCCTTCCGTGGATTTTAATTGGACGTCCGACTTTTTCCTCATTAAAAAATCGTCGCCGTCATTTTGGCGGCGATGTGCATGTTTACCTATTTTTTTAAGACGGTGTCAAATGAAATGGATTAAATAAGAACATGATGTCGACGTACATATTTTGGGGAGTTTTGGTAACAACAACATTTGGTCCTCGATGTTTAAAAGTTGCCTTGAACAAAAGCAAGCTGTGGTAAATAGTTGTTTAGGAAAGATGTTTTTCGTGTCTCACTGTACCTCTGTCTTTGTATAATTGTGCATTTACATTGTCAATGTCAATCTTAACTCCAATATATATACATCACGTAACAAATATTTATTCTCATAATGTTGAACATGCTCAGAAAGGTAACAAAGAAATGAATGGTAATGACTAATGTCGGTAATTCATCTACCGATCTGTGTCTTATCAAAGGTAGAACTTGAAATCAGGATAAATATCCTGCGGTTAGACGTTGCGTCCACACGATACCGGGGCATGGGAAAATATGGAACTGTAACGCTGCAAGCAGAATGAACATAATTCGAATAATCTTCGCCGTTCGTGAACCGCTAAAGGCCATGTTTTACGGTGCAATTTTTCTTGCAACTTGCAATACAATTCTATTTCTAAGAGATGCAAATTAGTTTTTAAGAGTTTTACAGAAGAAAAGTGCATTTAGTGTAATAAACAAAAGTTTCGTTGTTCCCAAATATACATCTCTCAAAAGTATATATATATATATACATTTGCCTATATATTTGCCTATTTTTTATATTTGCCTATCTAATATCACTATACACATGCAATTAACCTACTGTAAATAGCATCTAATTATTACGTCTAGCGTGTTCAAAATGAAGTTTTTAGCGCAGTTTTGGTTGCCAAATTGGACGAAGAAACAGTCAAACACAGCCATGCGCGACCTAGTTCACAACAAGTTAGGATTTATGCATGCGTAAACGTGCAATAAACAGCGCATTGTTTACTTTGTTTTTGGCCTTTTGTTTTCTTTGACTTTGTCCACAAAGACACTGAAGATGCATATGTTTATCCAGTTAACATCTATAGCAAACCTGTAATTTGGGTCCCCGGTGCATGATGTTCGTACTATATACTACAACTAGCTCTTCTCATTTCGAGGTTTTGGGGGGCGTTTTCCAAAGCAAATTTGTTCGGGCGAATAACATATTTAGTGTGACGTGCTTGACTACAGGCATAGCGAAAATTAATTTCGAAACATTCTCAGTTAACCAATCGTCAGTAAAATCAATCAGCGTGAGGAAAATCACCAAAAACTGACTTCACTGCGTGCAACCATAGACAATCCAAAAGACATCTTTAGTTGTCTTTTGGATTGTCTATATGGTGCAACTCACTGCATTACGTTTGAATGACGGGGTGCAAAACAGCAGAAAAAAGTATGAATTCTTTTCATTTTTTCATTATCAACTACAACATTAGAAACAGTTATCCTCTTTTAACGCTGACCATAGGTTAAATTTTAACCCGCTGTTTTTGTTTATGTATATCTGCACGGGTATTGGTTTCGAAACATCCATTATAATAACTTTATCGGCATTAGCCATTACGGTGAATTTGCTGGGCTAAAATATATGTTTTGCGTAGAACAATTTGCTCAGCTAAAATATATTGTTTGCGTAGGTCCAAAACTAAAAGTAAAAGCATTTTGATATTGGTGCTTTTAGTTTCAACTCAGTCTAAAACCAGATTGAACCAGAAACTGAGAATTCTAAAAGAATTCAGCGTCATAACAAACAATCTGTTGCAAAATTTAAGTTGTAGACTCAAGGTAGGCTAACTGTCTTCTGAACAACGGTTCCAGGTGCTAAAAACTCATTCATTAGTTTGGCCAAAAAATAATTACTTCAACATCTGTATTTGGGAAAAGATTGATTAGGTTTTCAGAATACTAATGAGATTCTTGAGAAATTATTTGAACTTGAGAAATTGTAATGTATGCCCAATTAATATTTCAAAAAGCAAGTAAAAATTAAGAAGGATAATGCTTAGCTAAATTAAAATCAGTAAAGATTTTCAATTTGTGAATAAACTGTTGTAATACAATGAAATGATGGCTCTTAAAAAAACTTGTGGCAATTTCTGCTGATCTTTATTCTAGGGAACCTGGTTCGAGTCCCCTGATTGCAATGATGCCTCTCTTCATTACAAAAGTGACGACAATAAAGGAAGAATATCTGGTAATCAAAAATAAATTCAAACTACCAACTTCTCATCAGAATTGGCCTCTTTCATCAAAAATAGAATACTTATGTTCAATAAAGATCTAACCTAGCCCAGGTAATTCACCCATGAACCTACACACCCGAAAAAATTCAACTTGGAGACCACAATTCAAGTCGAGAAATTGCTCTCAAATTAACCTTTCATAAATATAGCTCATACAATCTAACCATCTCCTAATATTTATCACTGTTATCTGCTTGCACTACTACTCTTCTACTTAATCTGGAAACATTGCAGTTTTTATGAGCTACTATCCAGTAATCAGAATGACTGTTTATATTATGGTCTAATATATCATGCCTCTCCAAAGGTTAAAAACGTTTGTTACAAGCAGAAGTGCATATTTACATTTCGTAATGTAAACATTTCTCTGGAAAGGTCAAATGTGTTTAAAAACATGCAATAAAGCAATCAAGTTACCCCAAACAAAATCTGGTTTATAGTAAATGTGTTTTGGAAATGAACAAAAATTGCAATAAGCGAGAATTTCGTTATCTGAATTTCCAAGCGATTATTCCTACGTGATGATAAATCAGGAGAATTCGCCTCAAAAAAAAACACGGTAGCTGGAGGGTTAACCACTGCGTGGATATAAAGTTTTGCAAATTACTGCCTTTCAGATTAGTTTTGACCACAAATTTAAAAAAGTTGTTTTCGTCAATATAAAACAATGCCGCTCATTTGCCAACAAACTCTGACACATTTGCGTTTTTGAATGCAATCTAATGACCATTACACCGTGAAAAATTAAAAATTCTGATCGATTTTACATGCATTCGAAATTCTCTCTGAACATTCGATTTCCAGTTTCGAATGTTGCAAATGAGTTTCAATATATGAATGCCGCGCAATATAAGCTGTCGCAAAGATATATGAAAAAATAATTGACTTAATGAAATTCAGCCGTTGCGATATAGTCTAGCAAGTCGGCAATCTTTCGTTGTAAAAACTAAGGGTATCACATTGACTTTCAAATCCATAAATGGCCCACTATCTGCTTGTTGGATGTCGCTTGAAAAACCGCGAAAACTCGCGAGCGGTACTCGAAAGAATGTTGCGAGCAGTTCTAATGCATTCGAATGGCTTTCTTTGTGAATTCGACAAGTGAAAAGCGAAATAATTGCAACAAAAGCTTAATGAATGCAATGTTGAGGTGATTAAAACCCAGTGCAAGGTCATTTCGGATTCATAATTCGTCTAATGAATCAAAGCCCTGTTTTGCAAAGTTTTATTTGCTGTGTGCAAACTAATTCTTGCGCTTTCGCCACGCCAGACATAGCAAGATCGATTAAAATTGACAATACATAAAAGTTCTAGCAACGGAAGTCGTGAATGCGATTGCCGTATTCACAATTGAAGTATCGTCGATTTGCCTTTTCCGCACGGCACATGCTACGGCGATTTTACGACATTTAAACCCCAAATCGCGGTTTATCGAATTTTACGTGCCGGGAAAGTTATTTAATTCCAAGGTAAATTGGTCAAAACTATTCTGTGAATTATAATTTGCGACTTTCACACGGCCATCTGCACACAACGGCATTTTTATATTAACGCGTATATGAAATTGAAAAACTTCCATCAAGGGGCTTGCGTTTGCAGGTGAAAAAGACAATAAAATTGCAAATGAGTTTGTGTACAACCGCTACGAATAAGATATAGTATACCCCAAAAATCTTTGTTTTTTACGCTTGTCTGCCTCTCAGCCCTTAAATTGCAACAAATTATGCCCCTAAACACTTATTGACAGCAGGAAAATATGCTATGTATGTTCTAATATCACAGGGTTGGCAAGCAAGATTTCAGCACAGTAGCACTTAGATTTGAGAGTATATTTGATCAAGCCGAAATCCGGCAAATTGTCCCTATAGCGACATTTACTTCGGGCTCCATTCAGAAGATGCATACGAATGATACGAGGCACGATTTTAAACGCGGATGTCTGCATTTGATTTTGAAGCCGTGTCAATTTTCGATACGGCCCGTAATTACACAGTCGAAGGCTCTAGGAGGCTGTGACTATGACTATTACACGGTTTAAAGCGTAAAAAATACCGCATCGCTTTTTTTTCCAAAAGGTTGTGATTTAAATCAATCGATTCAATGCCGATTATATGCCACGATTACACTGAGACGCCATGAATATCTGTTTGAGATCGATTTTAAAACTGTTCAAGAGAGTTTACAGTAGGAAACAAAAAAAAAACACAAAATGATACCTAACGTCTAAGGGGATGCGTAATGTATACAACAAAGGCATAGAGTAGCTTGTCCTTACCTTTGCCTGAAAGTTTAGAACGGGCAGCGAGGTCCTTCTTCGACTGTTAGAATTCGCACTTGAACCACGGCGATTCCTGAAACTGCTTCTGTTAGCGGCCAACGAGACCTTCGCTTCAATTTCAGATGGTTTGTCGGCCATCGGCAAAATAACCAGTCGAGTAAGAAACTCGCCGGCGAAAGCAGCTAAGTTTATAAAAATGTATCTCAATAGGCCGTGGCTTTCTACCGCGAGCGACTTGTCGAATATGTTCGTAATCAAAAGGGAAGTCGCGAATATATATGTCCCCTCGCCTCGGCTCTCTGGCAGAATGTACAACACCGATAAGATTACTACAACAGCTAATGATACATACGCTGTAATGCGATTGGAATCGGTATAGAAGTATTTGAAAATTTGAACCATGATTTCTGTAAGTAGAAAAACAGGCGTTATCCACAGCGATGCCTTGGAATCGAGGTATTTTTGCACGGTGACACTGCACCAGTAAAACAGCGATGCGGTCGTGAGCCCTGGCAGTAGCATTCGACTTGATACTTTGAGCAGCGAGCAACTGGTGAGCAATATTTGTTCGGGTATAGTCGCAAATATTAATCCACAGAGGATACCTGACAACAACACAACCCCCAATTCACGTTGGGTTAGCTTTAAGGAACCCTGATACGGCGATCTTTTGCGCATATCGCCGTCTAATTTGTCCGAGCGGTTTTCTAAAGTTTGGAGTAACATGGTCGCGTATCCATTAGTCGTCGCATTCGTATTGTTTGACTTCAAGTTATTCGAGGCTGTTTTCTCCTTTTCCGGCAACGGCCCATCCATTTTGAACCTCGTTCCCTCTTCCTAAGGCATCCGCTTTAACTGTTCGCCTCTTTAAATTCGAAATCGCTTACATTTCGAAGCCAAATTACTTACAAAATTGCAACTTATTCTCATTCGAAAATTTAAAGCAACAACAATCGCCTTCCATCAGCTTAGGAAAATTTCAACCCGCTATGTTTCACGGTGAGGTATTGCTGACCTATAAAGTGCTACTGGATAGAGCAAATCAAGTTGATACTTCATTTTATAACGATAAAATATTTATCCATCGACTCCATACCGACATATACGTTTCCTGGTTTAATTGAATGAAACCCCAGCCAAAAAAAGGATTTTAAGTTGTGCGTGCTAGAAAGCACGAACATTGGAAGAATATTTCTTTTATGCTTCAATGAATGAAACAAATCGTGAAACTATTTAATAACTTCTTTCATTGCTTTTTAATTCACTCTCATCGTTTTTTATATTCAAACTTCATTCTCGACCGCCAAACTTAACTTTCTGTGAGTGGCGTCGACAAGTATGATGATGTGTCCCCCACAGCCATCCCCCCAAACGGAAAAACACCCATCCTCTTGGAGGATTGATTAAATTGGAGGACTATATTATTACTGTGTTGATATGTTAATTAATATGTTTAAAAGCTTATATTTTGAAAAATAATAATACCATTTCCGTTTGCTTCTTTGTATGATTTTATCATTTACTACACTTTGCGTATTGCATATTTACGTTTGATCACACTTTGACAGATTTTTAACATAGTCATAGTTATTACTTATTACGTCATAATTTGTCGCCCGCACTTTCCTAGGCTAGACAGCTTACGAAGGCACTGCTTTCTGTGGTGACTGTAACTAAAAAAAATTGTTTGACACATAGAGACTGCAACCCATACAGGAACAGCTTAACTAATAAAAAATTACGTTTTAACCCAGCGTAGTAAAACTCGGTCTCTCAAGACAACGAAATACACGTCATCCCAGATGTGTGGTCACACCACTCCGTGAATATTCAAGATGGCGGACGTCATTAAATTTCCGAGTTGAATATTTAAAAAAAAACTAAAACTGAAACATGAAAATGTCAGTAAAAGAGGTTACTAAGTAGTTTTAGTGTAAGTTTTGGGTGGTGTAAGTTCTTTCATTTAGGTCTGAGAACATGATTAAAATACACTTTCAACGTCTTTCAAAATGACTCAAAACGACTTTCAAAAATTACCTTACGATTTGTGCTGGTTATGCAGTAAAGTTCTCAATTTTTTTTCTCTGTTTTTTGTGTTTTACTGAAACAGGCAAACTTTTACTGAAATACTTCTCCAAAATGTTGCCGACAAAAAGCACACAAATCAGGGACCCATTGCGGAATTCACTATGCGTAAGCAATTCTAAATAGTTCCTCAGATAAATGAAGTCTGAAAGTCTGTTGTGAACAAAAGCGATAGCATTGTGTATTATTACTATAAAAATAATGACAAGTTATTGCATTCAACCGTTTCTAATTCTTTGTTCAATGGGATCTAGATCTGATACTTCTCCGTTCTGGGGATTCTGAGGTTAAAAGTGGGCTCAAGCCCCCGCGTGAGGATGAAGATAAATCAAGAGAACACTCACTATTATACCCATGTGGCAAATAAAGGTAAAAAGTCAGTAATGCAAGTTTTTCATGTCTATATGTAGTAAAGTTGATAAGACTGTGTTCCAACTATACGAGTATTTTATAGCGTTCCATGCGCAAGAACGATATTTGTGAAGTTAGTAATAGCGGGAAGATGCTTTAACATTATCGCGTGAGAAACACAACGACATACTGTATACTGTATTTTAGCTAACCTAGGACTTTTAGACATAATTTATAGTTAACAGTTGGTGTGATCAGAAGTTTAACGACTTAAATTGAGATTGAGATATACATGGACACGCAATTTTTTTATTTTATCATGAACGATATCTTGATACTGACCATAATCCATACCTTACCCATAGTTAAAATTGTAATCTGCAATGCCTAGCCTGGCATGGTAAATACGCAGCCGTCTACCCAGGGTCTGCAATGTCAGTGACCGGGGCGGATTTGTCTGATAGCACAGGGAGTGCTAGTTGGTCGTTGGATTAGGAAGTGTTCCCGCCCCTTTGAACCCCACCTAATATCACTGTTTGTTCTAAAATTTTGCGAGGTACGATTTTGTCTGGTGAAGCCATTAGCATCGTCGGGGATGTAATAGAGTCATATGAGATTGGAAAAACGTGCGATGAAACGTCCGATCTTGACGAGGTGACGGTTGTTGCCGATAATGACGTTATCGGTTCGGTTAAACTTGAGGACGACATAAATATATTTGACGTCACTGGTGTGAATGGCGAAGTCATTTCCAAACCTGGAATACTAGACTTTAAGTTTGACGATGTCACAATTATGTCCGGCGAGGTCATTGAAACAATCTGTGACGAATCAGATGACGTCATAACTAAATCAACGTTGACATTTGGAATAACCGTGGCCTCACGCAGTGACGATCCCACCAAATCGTTCCCGTTGACTGGAGCAATAGAAGAGGTGATGGAAAGGCTTGGAGATGCCATTTCATTGGTTAACGACGATCTTTGTGATGTTATGGTTACATTAGAGGGTGACCTAGGTGTTGCTATGGATACAGTAGATGGTGATACGGTGGTCGCCCCGGCGATACTTACCGATTGAATGTGGATATTTGTTGTTTGCAGGTGTTCTTCTAGCGTGTGCGCTGAGGGTGCGTCATTATTCTTTGCGTCCACCAACGATGATGTTATGGCTGGGACGGGTTCTTTTCCAAGCGAATCTGGAGCAAAAAACCTCGGATGTAAAGGCGGACTATTCGACCTAATTTTGCACATGGTATTTTGTAATGGACTTCCCTAAGACAACTAGTCCCATTTGATCGATCTTAATTGGAAAGAGCATGCACACGCAACACCGCGAATAGAAATCCACCTTAAGCATGACGGGGTTGAGCGTCAAGCATGACAGGATTGAGCGGACGATTGCCTCGATTTGAGGGGATAGAGCGATAGGTATGTCCAAGCAATTTGTTTTGGGAACATTCAGCTGCTCCCATGTGATAGACACGAAATCAGAAGATGTGATGCACCGTACATAAGAGGCCAACAATGAGTCATATAACCAGGTTTTACAACATTGTTGACAATCCCTATTTTGCACAAAAGAAAGAGAAAAATCACAAATAACTAATCAACCAACCTTGGACGACCAAAGAGCTGTTCTCCGTACCATCGCAATTCACCACAGGTAGAGCAAGGAACGGCCCAGCAATATCTAATCTGCTGTCACCCTTGGAAAGGAGGAAATACGCAAAACTAACGAATAATGCATTGCTGAAATTTCGTGCTTCATCAGTTACGAGACATTTCAGCTTGTGTTGTTATATGCAAATATGTCGCGTCACACATTACGTCAAATTTTCATGCATAACGATGCACCTTTGCTGTTATCTTGAAATAAGATCATTAGTAAAGAGAATAATGTCTGTTGTTCGCACAATACTTAACCTGCGCATTTTATAGCGGCAAAAATGTATATAAACTTATACCGCATCGATATACCACACAAGCCGAAATATCTCGTCATTGCTATTAAAAGTTCTATACTCTAACTTTTTTTCCGGTTCTTTCATCTTCGACACATATATGTAGGTATCAGAACTGAAAATGCCATTCGGTATAAAATATACCGCAAAGAAACCATGGATTGTTTGAAGGGACAGGGAATGCAAATTTATATTCATTTGCATGCATTTTTCCTCCCCCCATTGATGCTTTGCGGCTCTGACTAGATTCAGTGCCCCACTGGATTGAAAATGGCTAATTAGTTCGGAGACACTTTGTTTTGTTTAATGTAACGTCATATAGATTCCAGTGATAGTCAGCTCGAAATCGAGACTTGGTAGTCGGAGTGAGTATTATTACACCTATGTTGACAAAATTGCCGAAGAATTTCTAGCGTTCAAATTATCACGCAAATTTGGGCTGCCCTGGATTTCTACTTATTTGGATTAAGTATGTCCAAGTTCGTATGATTTGTTCACTACGGTACTGCATTCACAACCGTTAAAAACTTTCCGGTTGGCCGGTACTCAAACCAGTGATTAAGGGTCTCGATAGAAGCCACAAATGCAAGCTGTATTATAAGAAATCAACTCACTTGTTGTTCCAGGAAAGAGGAGCTGGAACTAGAGGGAACGGTGAGAACTTGCACTAATGACGTTGCTTTGTCGCCGCCGTCAAGGGAAGTGCCGATCAAGGACTCGGAGTTTGGAAACAGATTACTCGCTGAAGGCACCATTACGTAAACTTGTCCTAGTTAAATTAAACGGAGGGATGAGAACACAGGCACAGACACAGGATTGTTCAATGCACACACAATCCGTATCAACCTCAATGTGAAATTAAACACGATAATTATGCATATTATGAGATGACTGCCAAACACGATGTTTTCAATCATCTAAAATGTTATACCGAGCTTAAAAAGTGTGCTCGATTGATTCTATAAGTTGGTTCTCCCAATTTTCAGGGTATAATAATCCACCTAAAAAGGCTGAACCGTGACGAGATAACGAACAACGTACCAAAAAATTTTCATCTTTTTAAAAGGCACACTATTAATTTGCAGTATAACTATATACTAATAACCTTTTTTTATCCTTTTACAAAGTAGCGGGCAAAATTCTAGGGTTTCATGCAATCTGATTGGCTGTAGCAGCGGGCGATATCTTACGATATCTGACCATGCAATGGCAAACAATGGCAAACAAATTTTTTGCCCAATATATATATATATATAAAAAAAAAAATTTACCTTGAGCGTCCTGTAAGCTGCCATCTCTTGCCAATTCCATTGAATCATCAGTGCGTATACATATCGTTTTGACCGGTGACGTTTTCGACGCTCGCACCCGTCTCGGTTCGGCACGTTTACGTTTCCTACTTCGGTCATCTTTGCTGGGCATTTTCGGCAGGTTCTCCGGCTGCATGAGAAAATGAAACAGTAGTAGCTCAATTTTGCCTACATTCTCAAAATCAACGAGTTCCTTTTCAGCTTAAAGTAACGCGTGGGTGGAGAATGGTGTCAGCCAAGGGAAGGTGGACGGACAGTCGTACAGAAAACCGCTAATTATCGTTTCTTTTGATAAAGACATGCTTGGTTTAATAATGAAACAAATAAAATTCTACGAAGGTGTTGTGATGCTTAACCTCACCAAATTGGCATAGCATCAATTTCAAGCCCGAATGTAGCTATGTAAGTAATTGGTCTGGAAATCAATCCAATTTAAAGTTGATCATTAATGTGAGTAAACTTGGATTGCACATTTCCGTTTTTCAAAAGCAAAATTTCAAAGGCATTCACAGTTATTCATGGCGTCAAACCGCGTCATATAAAATCATCGCAAATCGACTCGACTACTTGCGTGAGTGTTAGCACGCAAAACAGTCCAGTTCCGCACTAAACTAAACACCGCTTGTCAACTTACTGGCGGTAAACTTTCCAAAGTTCCGGATTCAAGAGCTAACACAGCCTGGTGGATGTGATTTTGTAAGTCTGTTATCGTTGGAAAGAACAGCTTGTTCTGGCGGGCTGGCATACGCTCATCACCACAAAGAAACAAATCCTTTTCCACGAAATTTATCACGCCGTGTTTGACTTGGTAAATATCGGTCACCCCTCGCGCGACAAGTTCGTTGATCTTTTCCACGACTCGGGAGTCGAGCCGGGACGACCCGATGTTGGCTTGCGTGGGAAGGAGGGAAAGGGACTGGTGCGGGAAAATTTCGTCTTCCTCGTTGTGATATTCGTGGGCCAACTCGAGGGGGAACTGCACGTAAAATCTGGTGGGAAATAAAAATTATTTTTACACCCGTACCTAAATTTATTTGTATTCAAGGTTTCACAAAAGGTTTTACTGAATGTTATGAAAATATTTTTTAAACTCAAAAACCTGCATGCGGCATCGCAAACTGTGTGCAAGTATTGTTAGGAAAATGTGTTGTTTTGAAATTCCAAAAATATCGTCTTCAAAGCCCTATGAGAACGATTATATGGAAATCATGATTATAACGGGGTGGGGGATCTACAGGATGTTTAAAGTTTTTGTCAAATAAAGTATATCTGTGTTGATAAATGTATATCAAACGGTGTATCTGTGTTGGCTATTTCACTGAAGACATTTTTCTGGAAAAGAATGTTATTTTCTGTGAAGCCTTTCAATGAAGCCTTAGAAATTTCGCTGTGCTATATCTTCTAAATTTTATAGCATTTCTTAACACAGAATTAAATTTTGCTCATTCCTAAATGCTCTATTCAGCTGTGCTGTTGTAGCTTGTTTATTTCTACTTGCTTAATTCACATAGCTACATACCGTTCTTCTCCCTGGCTCTCGGGACAAGCGACCCTCAACGCTGTCAGCGCCCGTTCTTGTGCCAATCTCAGGCCGGGCGTGCCCTCGTAGCTTTTATCGACCTTGAATTCAGGAAACTTTCGAACCCGCTTGATGTAGATCCGCGCCGGACACGTCGGACGGTGAGCTGGCTTCACAGCTTGACCGTCTTCATTATACTCGACCTTAACCTTGTTGCCTTTCCTCCGAGGACCGTACTGGCATTCCATCACTGTCGCACGACGACCTATATCAATGCAGGATTTGTACATTTCGCTGTGCCTATTTAGGACCGTGGCAAGTGAATGTATATGTATGTACTGTATGTATGTAAAACTTTATTTAAACACGCTAACCTCGTCAACCAAATTACAGTTGTTTTCGAGGTTGTTTTCCGCGAGGGGTGACACACAGAAAAATATCGAATAGCTACATGCATTAATATATACAGGTTTTTTGAGGCCCAGAGTGGCGTGGTCATTCAATATCTGATATATCATTAGAAGTGCCTCATTTTGAGAGCACCTAGTGTCAACTTTGTCCCATCTCAGACTTTTCAGGACATCTATTAATGGGACATCGTAGTTTGCCCCACTTATATCAACGTCAAGAGAACTGGAACGTTTTATATTTTATTTTGGCAACATCGTTTGCGTTGCGGTCGAAATTCACATGCATGCGCGAGGTTTGAGGATGGCGCGGGTAAATATTATAGGTAATTTTTACACAAAATAGTGCAGACTGAAAAAAACACAAAAATTAAGAAAAAACGGCTGAACAATTAATCAAGAAATTTGTTGAATCTTGCCTGAGGTAAAAAGAATACTCGTCATTTTATTATTCTTGCCAGAAGTTAATGAACAGATAGATATATATTGGCATTGTTCACTATTGTTTTTCCAGTCGTTGTTGAAATGGAATGTTAAACTCGTGAACAGAATGTGCTGTTATGCATGGAACAGCTGTTAGACCAAATCATGGCATTTCAAACCAGGAAGTCTTGAAAATTCGTGAGTAAACCAACAGTCAGATTCAAGCTGCTGGGCTAACAGTGAAAGCAGCTTACAATCTGAGAGAAATTCGTGAGTTTAAGGTCAGAGAAGGGCGTCTACAATGACCTAGAGGACCTAATTTTCGAAAATTTTTCACTCAGCGGCAACCCGTGTTGCCTCTTGGATTTCACTATTTTTGCAAATATTTTTAGCTCAAAATCAGGTGTGCAATCACTGCCAAATATCATGTATAAAATTTGCATAGGTGCATGAAAATATTTGTTAAAAATATCTTGGGTGCAGCACTGCCCAACACTGCACTCTGGGAAGTGCCCAGGTGCATACTAACACACTTTTTTGGACAATAAAATATTTGAGCATTGGATCTAAAACAGAAGCATGTTTTAAAGTTGGATGCTAGCTGGAATGTAATATAACCCTACAGCAGTTTTTGACACCATATAACAGTGTGATAACAGGTTATACTGTGTGTGCCACTCTGATATCATGTAACACTTTCTAAAACAGCATTACTTCCCTATGTAATAATTGTTGGTAAAAAATACCATATATTGGGCACAAAGCAAGCTATAAGTGGGTGCTTTATTTCAGGGTAGAATAGAATGGTATTAAAACCTTACCACTATTGAGGAAGGGAATACCATCGTATGGAACATACTGGCTCTTCCACATGAAGCGAACCGATGGCTTTTGTGATGATGGTGACTGTCTGGTCCCCCAAGAACTGTGTGTATGCTCCTTGTGCATGCTCAACAGTTCATCCAGCTCCACCTCATTATGCACATATCCTCTATAGCTATCACCGATTCTTTCACATCCTTTCAGCCGAGCAGCCCATGGAGGAAGGTCTCCCAACTCTTGGTCACATAAATCATCTGATGCGGTTGTCCCAGTAGGGTCATCCATTTGAGTGCTATCATTTAAGACAGAACCATTATCCTCTTGTCTCTCTCTACCCAATACGATGTTTTCCATACTTCCTGCTGTATTAAGCTCATCCTTCTCATTTGAGCTAATAAACCCGTCCAATAAGTTATTCTCGGATGTCGTTCCGAAATCCGTGTTTTCTGTCATAGTGGAAACAATGGGTTCATCATTTGGATTCAATGCATCGCCCTGCCTCAAAGACAATATAGTATTTGAGCTTGCAGTCACAGGAATTTCATAGATTTTTCTATCTAGAGCTGAATCAATAGCGGTATTCTGTACTCCCGTTTGTACAGTATTGGTGCTTTGTTCGGCTTGAATAGTCGCAATATTCGATTGTCTAACTATTCCGGTTTCTTCCAAAACATTGCTATCCGTCTGCAGTTGACTCGAAGCTTTCGCTCCGATGCTCGCTTCTGCTAAAACAACGCTTTTCTCTTCTAAATTTATAGTTGGATGAGTCGGCTCCAAAATGGCTGAATTCGTTTGTTCCTTTGTGTATTCGCCCGAAATCATATCTTCTCGCCGACACACAATCTAGCATTTAAATATGCCGCGATCGTTAGTTTCTCGGCCAAAACGTGAAATCGAGACTCCTTTAGGTTAAAAAATATTTCGAATTTCAAGCCTCGACTGAAGGATCGAATGTTCGCCTCGACTGCGTGTTGTTGCAAAACGGTTACCTGTAAATTACCATTCTTACGGTCGCATAGAACCATGGGGCGGAAACTCTGATCTTGCCGTAGTCCGAGCAAACTGGAGTTAAGTCTAATTTGTCGTGAACAAGGCATTTTCACCGATGAGAAATAGTCCTAATCTGTATTCTGTATTTACGTTTGTCTTTATTTCTGTACATAGGAAAATTCTAAATTTTGAAATTTAACAAATATGCCCTTATTGTATGACTCCGAAGGAGAAGTTCCCTTTTTTCAAGAGGGATACAATTTAAAATTGCATATATAGACTGATAGACAGAATTACAATTCTAGCAAACCACTAGAATTATTGGACATTGTAACCAATCACCAATGATTGCATTTATGTTATTTTCTCTAGTTTATAGGAAAGTTTGGGCAATGTAAATCCACCTTCACACAAAACAGAATTATTCATGATATGCTCGTTTTATTCAAAATCCTTTCAACTACATTTAGTATAATCGTTGAGAAGGTCCCATGGAGCTCTTAACATATAGAGCACGAACATTTTGCCAGTTTTTCTTCAGCAGTGACACTAGGAAGTTGATAGCAAGGAGAGTGTTGTTATACAGCTCATCCTCAGTCATGTCAACATGACCTATGGCAACTGCAAGACAAAGAACCTGCAAAACAATGAATGAATGGAGTTATGTATATGTGTTCACTGTATTCTTTAGCTTAATGATTTAAACAATGATGCACATTGCACATTAAAAACATATATTTAGATTAGGTGTAAAAATCAATGAACAGTTACTGCTTAAACGAACTGTTCACTAAACATTTTACCTACTGTACCCAATACAAAAAATGTACCTGTATTGTTCTAAATTTTGCCAAATATATCATTGGCTTCCCATTTATTTTAAGACCCTGGGTAAAGGTCCGACCAGCAATCAACCACACTAATGTATGTTAGAATGGTTGAAACCTCATGGTCTACCAGTTACAAGGGCCTTACCAGCACTCTAAGGATGTGAAGATGTCCAGGACATAATTAAGTGATAGCAAAGCAATAGTTGGCTTGTCAGTTGCATATAATTTAAACTTTTTCTTAGAGTGCTGTGCCCAAGATCCTGGTGGATTGACCCACCTTCTTCATTTGAAATTTGATTGTGGCTTTAACATCCTGTACTTTCTGAACCATATTCTCACTATGGGTGATCATAGTTGGAAATTTGCCAGCTTTGTTCAGGCCTGGTCCCAATAAACGTGGAATCTGCTTGATCAAACTATCCGAGGCCAAGAACGCATCATATTTCTTTGCTGGAATATGAAAGAAAGTAATTTTGGAAATTTATAATTGACGTATTGGTCATAATCTTGAACTAATTTTGCAATAAATACTCCAAAAGTTTAAGTGGTATAACATGAGAAGCAACAAAAGCAACTTCTCCAAAGTAAAATTTTGATTTCAAAGATTATGACTAAGTTGGGAAGAGGAGAAAAATATTTCAATACTAACCAAGCTTTTTCACCAACTTTTTGTTTTTATTGAGCTTCTTTAATTGCTCAGCATCCATGCAAGGCAGATCATTTGCCTTAGCCTCATCACAATGGGATGCATCTCCAAAAATACAGACTTTCATTTTTGGCCTTGGAATATGTTTCAATCTAAATGACAATGAGAAATATGTCATACCTGGTCATTGAACATAAGGGCTATCTGCACTGATTTCATTATGCCAATGTTGGGGGCTCATCTCTGGGGGTGGTGTCAACAGTAGATGTGTACTGATGGGGCCCCAATATTATCTTAGAGCAAACAGCAAAGGCAAGGTGTAAAAAAAGTGTTGCAATTGAATATTTCAAATTTGGAAAAAAATGCCATAATAATCCTGGTATATGGCACAACTCCAACAGATATCAAAGTTCCAAGTCCCTAAATATCAATAAATGAAAAGATCAAAAACATTTACTCACTTCACAGTTCCTGAGAAACGCTTGTCTTTTTGAGGGTCATAATTTTTCAAGCTGATTTGGAGTTCGACTGTTTCAAGAAACTTACGTTTCTTGTCTTTGGAGTGCTGAAGAACAGCACGTATGCACTCGGTCAAACCTTCTCGATTTACTTTACTACGAAAAAAATGCACATTACACTTTCAACCTTGAGCAACAATTTTATTAGGTGAAAATTTTAAAAAGTTAAGAGTTTTCAAAAACATTTTTTAAGGATATAGGAAAAAAACAACATTATTTGTAAGAATATGTGGTTTTAATATTCGGATGGATGAAATTTAGGTTGGATTTTTATCGATAATTTCTCAACCTTACCTCATTTTATCAATTCGAACGAGGGACGAAAGAAGAAAGAACGCGCAAGAGTTGTCAATTTCGGTAGACTGGTGACCACAGAAAGGAAAATCCGTGTTTCCATTTGAGCTCTTCGGATTTTATTATTTAGCTTCCACTTTTAGAGGATTTTCATCTTTTTCATCAGCATATTTTCCCTAACGAAAAGGTGATTCAAGGCCACTCCAACCATGCGATTAGTCGTATAACGTTTATTATCATGGTATATGTAATCTCATAACCATTATAACCATATGGCTATACAAACGTCATATTTATTACAGTTCACTGGAAAAATGTCACACAGACACACTTTCTCAATTGTTAAAATGCCATTATATTAAAAAGGCAGAGAAAGAGCTTAGGTTAAGTGGTATGATAAATTACCCAAAAATACAATATTCCCCTTAAAAAATTCCATAATACCATTTATACTATTAACATACGGAACAACCTAAACTAATGAAGGTAACTCTTGTTGATAATCTTGTTCCTGTTACCATCTTATTCCATGCCATAAACTTTACAAAAACTTAAATCTTAAAGTTCATAAAATATCTTAAATAATTGAGCAAGTGAATTTCTTTTTAAAATCTCGTAACATGCTAACATTTTTTAAACATCTTTTAGAAAATACATACAAAAATCAAATGATGAGAGCATAAAGACTTGAATTAATTCTAAACAGAATTAATTGGTTACCATATCAGATGAAAGCCAAACATGCCATGCCATGCCATGCCTAGCCAAGCAATTTTTTTCTGTGACAGTATAACCAATTCTTAGTTCTGTTTCATTTTAACGCTTATCCAGATTCTTCCTATTAACACCAACATTAATAACGGTCATTCGTTCATCACCAGAACCCCACATATCATCCTCCAAATCCACCTCGATCTCTTGATCTTCAAATTCATGATGCGATGTCTCCAGCCTCTCTTTAACTTCTTTACATCTCTCTGAAGCTAATTTTTGCTGCCCAGCTTTGAATGCCTGCACCATGTACCTATCCACGCTTCGCAAATATCTATATCCGACATACAGATATGTCAAACTGCACACAAACCCGACCAATCCTTTTCCAAGCTCGTCCTTCGGTAGCCCGGCTTGCAAAACCGACCAGGACAAAACAGAGCCAAGATTAAACACTGTACTACCGAACAAACAATACAGGAGTCTTTCTTCGGTTGGGTACAGGCTCAAACTCGGTCGGTGGTATATGTAAACAGCGGTACCGAAATGGGAAAGTGCAAAGCAGCCATTTGTAAACACACGGCTGGAGTCTTTTTCCAGCAACTTTTGTACAACTGGTAAATGCAATGCGTTCGTTGACAGAGTAAAGTAACCAAACACTCCAGAGTATGGCACGTATTTAGGCCATATTTCATTAAAACGTTTCAAAATTGCTTTTAACTTTTCGTCGCTTGCATTCTGTTTGCCTCTCTCATCGGCCATTTTGAATTGTTGGAACTTATCCCCGGCATATAGGGGTGTTATCTCCGGTGTTTAAAGGGAACTATTTACTATTCTCCAACCGGCAACCACTGCCAGTTAACCTTGGTTTTTTATTTAGTTGAATGAAATTACTTTCACTCCTTTTAAATAAATGCGATTTTCGCCTTTATCGTATGCTTTGGGCAGGAAAGTATCCTTCCAGTTCAAAACCATAACCCCGCTAACCTTAATTACCTTCAAAAGTGTTTTGTTTAACCAGTCTTCAAACTCAAACGTACGACTCCCGTCAGTCCCGTGTACTATGAACTTGATATTTGTTGAATAAATATGTAAAAAATATTTCTTTTATTAATAATGACGTAGATATTCTCGCAATTTATATAGGTTTTTAAAATTTATCCGAAGAATTATATATTTTGTACAATAATTAGATGTGTTATGTAATTATAAATTAATCGTGCTTTTCATATAGATTTTCTCGTATTTATATGTCATGTACATAACCTTTTCTACATTTTTTTCTACAAAAATATATATTATATGTCTCATATATCAAATTAAAACCTTTCACATGATCGATTTCATTTCACCTCCTTGACTTTTAATGATTTCAATATTTCTGCACAAGCTTGATAGCAAAACACGTATTGATCCTGGAGAATATCAACAGTTAAAAAATATTTACTACTTCACCTGAATTTTTCACCCCAGTACCTAGTAGAGGTACAAGACTATTTTCTTGTACTTTTGACATAACAAGAAACTTAAATCTAACCAAATAAATTTTATATAACAAATATAATGGTGTTGCGAATGGTACGAAAGACGACGAAAGAATAAAATATAAAATAAAACTCAGTGTCAGTTAGCTCCTCCAGCTGAAATCGAACCGACGCCCGATCATTTCCTTACTCTAGACTATTAATTCCTAGGCACAACAACGTCATTGAAATACTGTAAGAATGTACTCGGGTGTTTGCGGGCATAGGGCAAAGACATGGCCGGGTCAAAGACGATGGCCAAGAGTTTTTCATAAAAACCAGGGGGGTTTCTTAAGTTCAAGAACATCAACTATGATATTCTTATTGTGAATCTTGAAAGTTTCAATATCGTATACGTCTATACGTAAACATACAAATTCATTTCGGATTGTTTACTACACCGTAACAGTGAATAATAAATTGTTATTTGATTAGACAGCTTGATTCATATGGACCATAGGCAAATAAGAATAAAATGTATCAATTACCTTCGTTTGTATCATTCCAGGGCGTTGCTCTCGTAAATTATGAACAATACGGTAGATATCGAACTAAAGAGAACATTATAAATTTCATCACTTAATATATCCTCTATGAGAACTTATCCTTCGAATGATCAAAGCTGTCTGGAGAATACCCAAACAACCTCGAAGATTTCTCCTCAGGTACTTACCTTCAATCCTCTCTCAATATGTTTCATACAAGTATCGATAGTCAGTAACGTTCCAGTTCGACCGATACCAGCACTAAAACAAAAATAGCGCACCTATTCACACCTAAAACTCCGTGTCTTTTCTACAAAAGGTGTTTGGCAATGTAGGCAAGTGCAAGGGACGAACCATTGGTAAACTAATGAGCAACAGCGATGCATAAAGATTTGACTAGTCACTAGTTAACAAGTTTCATCAACCAAAATTGCATATAATAGGAACAACCCCTACCCCCATTTCTTACGGACATTTTATTACCACTCTGGGACCGGTTGTATAAAAGGCAGTTAACTTTTAATTATCGTTAGTGGCAGAATTGGCCAATCAGGATTGTGTATTTTCGAGTTAACTACGATTTAACTACTCAAAAACTAGTTAAAAAATTTATACCGGCCCCTGGTCCTTCCCTCGCAAAAACTATTCTAGGGTTTCTATACATGGGTATTGTGATAAATAACGTACACTCAGCCTGACTCGGGTTAATTACCACATTTTTTGGCAAACCTTGAACTTATTACATAACACTTGGTGTTGTTCGAAAAGTGGGTAACTCGTATTATAATATTAGAGTGCGATTATAACTCACCTGCAATGAACGAGAGAAGGCCCAACGCTCGAATGGGCCCGAAAGTGCTTGATAAATTCCACCAAATCACAGGCAGACTAAAATGCAACAAGTAACAAAAATACAATATTGAATATACTATAAATTATATAAACTGAAAATTTATGCATAATTAATCGTGACCCCTCCCGTGATTTTCTAAGGAAATTTTCTTAGAAATCCGGACCAAGCATACAATACATTCGTTTAAAAAAGCGAACTGACATCTTTTAAAGGACAGGCATAAAACAGAAAGTCATTTTCTTCGCTGTGTTAAAATTTCATGTCATTAGGAGTTTTTCTTGCTATCTTTTTCCAGTCAATCATTCTTAATGCCTGCAATGCATTCTGGTAAAATGTACATGCCGCCATCTTTTTCGTTACGGTCAATAGACCTTTCCTATAATGACGTCAAACGCAGAAAGTCTGATGATACACGGAATTTGATTGGCTCCACAAAACTATCGAGCTAATCAAACTTCGTGTAAGATCAGACTTTCCGCGTTTGACGTCATTATGAAAAAGGTCTATTGAAGTTGGCATAAAACTGAATCGGAACCCGAAGATCCTCAAGAAATATTCACAATAGGGAGTATACAAATACATCGTCACAAGTTGAATATGCAAATCTACATAGAATTGGTATTTGGATTCCGGCCCCGCATAAATACCATGATCATCATAGAATATTTACCTTCGGTACTCCATGATCAGGCCACGCCAGGAAATTTAAATGTACGACGGTTAAAGACTTTTCCTCCTTAAGAAAAGTCGTAATCAAATTATATATAGTAGTGAATATCAATCAACGTCAAATTATTCAAGTGGAGATAAACTTTGTTCGTAATGCAAATGTCTCTTACTTGAAGATTTTCTATTCTGACGATTCTTTGAACGTAGTTGTTATATGTTTCCACGGACTCCAGATGTACTTCAAGACTAGAAGTAAAGGAATCGATCATTAACGGCTGATTTCAAGAATTCACAACAGGAGTGTTTCCAGTGCTTCAAAGACATTAGTTCCGTTAGTTACAGTGAAGTATTCAAACAAAAGAAGCTATAAATGAATTTTTTTTCTCAAATAATTGCACTGATGAAGGCCTGGGTTAACGGACCGAAAGCTTTGCAGTGTTAAATACTTACGTGGTGTACCTACAAGCCTTCCTATCTGATCCGATAAAAAAACATTGAAACGATATACATTTCAGATAAGAATAGGAAACTTAGCCAACTTATAGAATAGTTTATTCAGTGCTTCTTCAGCACTGACTGAAGCTTTATCACTTCTAAGCTGTTATTTAAAGAGAATTACTATGCATTACTCATGCAAAACCTACAGATAATTCTCAATGTCTTGCCACCTACGCGACATTGAAAATTATTCGTAGGTAACGTATTTTTTTGCCGCTAGTTTGTTGTCAATAATGGCGCAGGCTTCCTCTCTAAAAAGGAAATACATAATAAAACAATTATTGAATTCGGTTTTCGCATGATATCGAGAATTATCAAGCCTCAGTTTGCTTCGGCGAATAACGCAAACTTCGGCTTGAAAATTCTCGATATCACACTCAACCTCATCCAATAATTGTTAACTATTTACGGTTAACCTTATTTATCTAGTGTTAAAGCAACCTGTGCTACAGGAGAACTTGTACAATTTTATATTCTACATTTATACTGATTTGTTTATCAGTGGTTGAAAAGTTAACGTCGTACCTCTGGTTAACTTTCACCGGAAGCTCAGACGACTCGGGCCAGTAGCGATGACATTTCACCTTCCCACATTCCATATCTAGTGTTACCATAGCAATCACTTGACATTTCTGTTCCCAGACCATTCGCCAAAAATCGCCGGTTGTTATAGGCACTGGACCCTGCGTTGCAATGTAGTGAAATGTGTCCTCGTCGACGGTGATATTGATGTAGTTGGCGTTGATGTAGTCCGTTTGTTCGTCGCCTGTCAGGATGACTCGCGTTTTTTCATCTGAAAATATTTAAATCACATTAGTGGATTGATAAGAAATAGTGCAGTAGCTATTAAACAGGGTTTGTGTAGGGCGTAAAGCGAAAAATTCAGGAAGAAATAAAGGTCAATAATAGCTCAAACCAGTGGCGGCGCTAAGTTAAAATGAATGGGGTGGCAATTGGGGGGTAAAAGAAATATATTTTGGGGGAGGCAAGATTTTGTTGTAAGTCAAGCCAACATCGCATAAAACAATAAACTACTTCCGTGACATGAAAAAACGGGGGGAACTAGAGAAGACAAAAAAATCGGGGAAGAAAATTGCCCCCCCCCCAGCGCCGCTACTTGCTCGAACACTTTAAAATGTTACAAAAAATGAACTGATTTTCAAAAAAACGTACATGGCAATACATTCCTGTAGCGATTCTTTTCTTTGTTCAAAGCCCTCTTCCCACTTGGGCAATTGTCGATCGGTGTCATCTCACGCAAAGCCTGCAAAACAGCGAGTTTTTCAAAACATTGAAAAGACAATAGGATTACTATAAGAGTCACTGATCTGTAGTGATTGATAAATTATAATTGGATAGCAAAAGGATCGATAGAATTATCAAAATAAAGACAAGAGAGGTTCTTAATCACCGGATTATGACTGAATGCCGGAGGAAAACAGTCGAACATTCGCAAAATGGGAAAAACCGCATGTATCATGCAGTGGCAAATATACAGTGGAAAATATACAAATATCATGCAGTGGCAAAAATTGGTCACCAAAAACAATGTAAAAGCAATGGAGCAACAAACTTGATAATGATTTACCTGAAACTCGCCCGCTGCCTTTCCAGACGAAACAGCTTTCTCGAATTCTTCAATAAGATTCTGTAAACGTTGTCCAGAATACAGAGGACGCGTTCTGAGGATTTCGAGTAACGGCATCGAAGGCTCAACGGATTTTGACCTGATGAATAACAAAAAACAGATTTAGGGGCTGATTACATGAGCCCTCTTACCCGAGATTCAACGAAGCGTGAGATGACTTTGAGGTATTGAAATAAGTCTTTATGATACCAAACAAGCACATGCTATTGTTGTGGTGATTATACGACTGCCAGGATCATGTTATCTGCTCATTTCAATACCTCAAAATCATCTCACGCTTCGTTGAATCTCGGGTAACCGGGCTCATGTAAACAGCCCCTTAAACAAGTCGGCTACTTCAGATAAGAAAATCCAGTATTTCGTTTACCCGCCATTTGCTGTTGAGCTTGCGGCTAGCACATAGTTGCACCGTTTCAAACTATGGAACAACGCGTTTGAAATGCAAGCCGCAAGCTCAACTGCAATAGGTCGTTTCTCGTTTGGTCGTTTCTCGTAAAATCAAGTTTGGCATTGATATGCAAAACAGGGCAAATCTGGCAATTGCCGAATTTGCCAGCAAGGATACTTCACTCAGATATGAGAAAAAATTATTTTGAACTTCAGGGGCCGGTTGTATCAAGCCCGTTTAGCTTAAACGGTGGTTAAGTTCAAAATAGAAAGCAAGTCTATCGAGTATCGTTTTATTCAACAAACAAACTAAATGTTTTCAACCTTAATACAAAAATACTGTTTACAACTACATATTCAGTGCATAATATTCAAGTTGACTCATTCAAAAGAGATGTAAAAGTGTTATTTAATTTTGACTTATCCACCGTTTAAGTTAATAGAGTTTGATACAACCGCCCCCAGTGCACTATTGTCGTCTTACCCTAGCCAAGCTGTGTGCATGCAAATTGGCAACAGTTTTGGCATGCTGCAAATCTAATGCAATCTAAGTTTTCATCCTGTGTGTGTAGTAAGTTTAGTTCACGCTTCCTCTGGTAGGGTAAAATAAGGGACGAAAACTAGCGACATAAACAAGAAACGGTTTACAACTAATAGATCAGCAATCCTGATAAGCAAATTTTGTCTACTTTACAACTCATCCTGAAATAACACGGAACGGATACGGAAATTGCCATTTTCTAAGGAAATTTTCTGGCACAAGCTATTTGTTTACACGAAGCGGTCAATATTTTTGTAACTTTCCTTTTTCAACCTCCATTACCCTTTGGGGACAGTTATATGTAAATATATGGCGGAAATCCTGTTAACAATTATCCCTAGGGAGTACAGTCAAAGCTTACAGAGCTATATCGAACGGGTAATTATTGTGTATGGTTACTTTACTAAGTTCTAATCCTATTTCAATATTACAGATCTAGTTAATTGAACCAATCCATTTTATGCATTCAAACCATGCCAATATAGTCTTCTTACCTTCGACCGATTAAAGGTGACTTGGGTCTCAGTGGATGGTCAAATCTTCCCTTGTTCTCTTGCTTCACAACTTTTGCAAACCGTTCTCTCATTGTCATTGCTTGTACCTCTGAATCCCTAGGGGACGCTTTGTGGCCTACATTACTCGTGAGGTTATCGTCTGGAGGTATCGGGGTGGTGGGCACTGGAGGGGGAGTCTCAGGAGTCGTTGCTTGTGATGATGACATCGCTAGGGATGCATTGAGGAATGACTCAGGGATAAGAGGGGATACAGGTTTTCCGGGAAGACTCATACTTGTCTCGACCATGTTACCACCCATTGATACTCCTAAATGTCCTAGACTACCATCATTCGAAATGTTTATTGTATTATCCGTAGCAATTTCCGAATGTTTCGAACTTTTGTTCGCTCCCAAAGAGGACATCTCGATATTTTCTTGCTTAGATGAAGGTTTGGTCTTTGCGTAGTTTGTTTTATCTGAAAATCGCGGAGAGGTGCTGTCTGATAGGGTGCTACCAGGTTTTACCGGAATCAGTGATCTGTCGGAAAGGTTACCCACGGCTACAAAAAATGAGTAATACGATTATAAAATTAAACAACGTATGATATAAGAGCATGCAGAATTTTTGGTGGGAGCTATTTAAGGCCCGTTCACACGATCCAACATTGTCGGAATGTAGTTTCTGACGTATGGAATGTAGTTTGCTATTAATAAAGCAGTACTGTATTGGTTTGAGTCGATTTGCTGCCCATATACGTTGCAAGTCAACAGACTATAAAACATCCATCAGAAGTGAATTGGATCCGACAAAATTGGATCGCGTAAACAGGCCTTAAGAGAGGATATATATCAAAAGAGAGAGGATATGGGCTAATAGATTTCTCAGATCATACCTGGTCATTCTATTCTAAGAAACTCTCCTAGGAAGCTTTCCTTAGCACAGCATGACCCCCTAGGGCTTTGAGAAATCTATTTGTTGCAGATTTTTCGAAATCTTCATGTCCTTGCTTTTCAAAGGTGACATTAGTAAAATGCATGAATACTAAATTTTGAGAGCGCTGGCCAATCGTGCCGTTGTGTTCTGTTATATATATTGGGTAAAACCATTGGAAAAGCATTGTAAATCTATAAAGAGGCCAGACATTTTTAAAATAAGTTTCAGTTTTCGCTTACAATCCCTCTAAAAATTATTGTAAATATGCTACTAAATTTTCAAATTGCCTCTTCAATTCATTTTTCAACTTTCATCCGTGTATCAATAGCCTTTTCTCTTGAAGCAGCTAGTATGGTGTTTTACAAAATAGAAATCACACATTCTAGTCCGAATCACGGGGGTGCCTAGGCTAGCCAATTCAAACAATCTTCACACTTCATAACCGTTTTAACTCCCGTAACTAACTCTCATCGACCTCTCATCTACATTATGTTCAGGCACTATACGATTAAGTATCATAAATACGCCATACTAACCTGTCCTTACGCGGTCCGAATCAGGACTTGGTGTATATTGCAAGTCTTCTAATTCCTCCAGGAATCCATCCTCACTGAACGTGATAGAGGTCGTGTCGTCTTCGCTGGTAGCCACTGGATTATCGCTGTACTCCACGGGGTTCAGGTTATCGGTATCACTGGGGGAAATTGAGAAGGAAATAAATGGTAAGGAAATACAAATCTTTATATCCTATGCGATATCTCCCTTATGCAACCTGTATGCATCTACAGTAGTTATGCTTTGTGGCAAAAATAATACATAATGCAATATACGTGGGGGCACAAACGTAAAACGTCCCAACTTGACTCGGTTTACTATGTCTTCCTTAACCTGAGTAACACCATTCACTACCCGAAGGTTTTTTTACATTTCTTTTGATGACCATTTTCACAACCATCTGCCGCCTTTAGTAAAGTGGTACCTTTTGCTTGAATTTTTCGACGAGACATTTGCCTGCAGCTCAAACGTGTTCGGTGGTTGAGGCCAAGATTCGAATCTTTCCTCTTCACTATTGTCGTTCATTGCCGGATCCATCGCTGTTTCCTCGACGACGTCCCGTGCTCTCTCCTCGGCAGGCCTTGGTAACGAGTCTTGACTGTCCGAAAGGGGTTCTTGTTTTGTGTGCAAAGCATCTAGAACTATACCAACGTCCTCTGTGAAATCTGGTGTCTGCAATTTAAATAAAGCCGTTCCAAAATTAAACTCATAATTTATCATTTAACATGGAATGCAGGTAAGAAAGCTAGTCAAGGTTTTCAACGCAGAGGTATTTCAAAGGGGGACATGTTGCTTGTGTTGTTGCAGTTGAAGAACAATTGTGATGTATAGGCTATTTACGGGCAATAAATATTGTTGTACGTGCTGAGAGGATCAAATGCGTTTTGCAGCGGGGCGTATGCAGACCAGCCGTAACTCGTGAGGTGGAATACAATACAAGTAACCATTGTAAGGGATATTACGAAAATGAGGCAATGTTTTGCTTGCATTTCTAGAGCTTCAGACATATAAATTACGATTGGATAGTACTATTAAGGCCTAGGTTTAAACGTCGCATTTTGGTCGCGTCGAATCCAATTCAAACAATAGATAATGAGATGATAATGAAGCTAGAATTGCATTCGACGCGACCAAAATGCGACGTTTAACCTAGGCCTAACTTCATCACTACCTTCCTTTTTCACAATTTAAAGCGTTACCCATCTTTGCCCCTCATTCTGCACCCACTCTGGCCTGGCCAAGGGGGGTGCACATTCTCTCTTCTTATCCCTCCCCTGGAGATGCACCCTTCCCTGATACTTCCACAATACAACCTACCGTAACCGGCGATGCGGAAGTATCAAGAACTTCTCGTCCATTTTCGCCACGCGCCATGTTGTCGAGTTCCAGTTGCCTTGGCAATGACGTGGAAGGCTCTTCGTCATCTTCTACATCTTGAATTCTGAAAAACGAAAAATGTTACCTTTGAATTCTTTACTTTGCTCACTCCCAAGCAGCAGCATTACTGCGACGGAAAATTAAGAAAATACCTTAGTAATTCCAGGTCTATGACGCCAGACAGACTTCTCAGCAACGTAATCACTTCACTGTGATCCAATCTTTCTACATCTCTGCTGTTCACCTATGAAACATTAAAAAGAACAGTCATAAGGTAATTGAACGAAGGACTTGTACGAAAACTATTTATGGAACTATCTAGAATAAATTTGTGTCTTTTTGAAGGTGGAAACAAGACAGCCAACTCTTTAGATAGGACTAATCAATACTTCTAGCGTGTTTGGATCGACCAATAGCATTTTGTTTTAGTAACTGGTTGCCAACGTTGAGCATTTTATATGCAGCTTAAGCTCAGCTTTAGGTAATAAGTTTTATCAACATTGCTATTCAAAGGTTTCATCTTTGTCAACTTCTTTGAAGTTAGTTTTGTAGAAATTGTACCTTCGTTAATTGGTCACCAACTTTGATTTTATCATCTTCTTCAACCACGCTGTTTGGTTGAATACTACGAATAAATAATCCAGGAGTCTATAAAAATCAACAAAATATTAAATTCGATTAGAAATTCTTGAATTTTGATCCCTCGCGAATCTTCGGATCGTGCGGATCAAGCCCATAGGCGCCGAATAATCCTGATATTTTGTAAACAACGTATGCTCTAGACATTTTCCTTGTACTTACATTATGGACAGTTTGACCAGAAAATAAACTAAAGCCCAATCCTCGAGGTCCTTTTTCAAGAGATGTGATAATAACTTCCTCCTGAAATAGGAAAGAATAATTAATTATTTTCTTAGACCAATCAGACGGCCATTTCATTAGTTTCAATAAACAACCAACCTTTAAAAGCAAATCCTCGTCATCTGATGGGTATTCCTCATTCTCTGGTCCCTGCATTGCATCTCCGAGGTCTTCTTGCCTTGGAAATGATGACGAAATCCTCTCCTCGCTATAGCTTTCATCCGCTGACAGCTTTCTTAGTAATTCTTGTTGTGGGGGCTCGTGTGCTTCATCCAAGGATAAAAATGTAGACGGTGCTTCCTCCGAGTGTACATTCCCAGAAGGCAAAAAGCTGGGAGGTAATTGCTCCGGGGTTGACTCAATTTCGGGGGGTATATTCTCCGGCGATGTTTCATCGGAAGATAAAAAGTCCGGGTTATACGAATTCGCGTCCTGGGGAAGATTTCCCTGAGATTGGACTAAAGTCAGATTAGAGTAACGAGCCTGCCTTGTGTCCGAGGGTACTTCATGATCGGATTCCGTAGGGGAACAAAGGACATATTTCGATTCAGTTTCGTTGCGAAATTGTTTAATGACTAACGTCACCACTGGTCGAGCGCGTTCCAGACATGCCTCAGCGAATTTGAGATCAGTATCATCCACCCTTTCCCCGTTAATCTAGAGAGAGATAAAACGATAGCAATAAGACAGAGATCAAATCTAGTATTGAGATCAGTGTACATACCTCCAAGATAACATCTCCTCGTTTCAGTCCCCCATCTTTGGCCGCAGGTTCTTCGGGTATCACCTCAGCTGCGAATATCTCACCCTGCTTCCCTTGGGCCAATGTCAAACCAATAATACCACGTGTTGTTCTGATCACCGAGATTGTCTTAATATTAAGACCGTCTTTTGTTTTACTCTTTACCTAAACATGGAGAAGGTGTAAAACATTTCCTAAGAACTAAAATAACTTATACTACCAGGTGTCCCAGAAAAAAACGACTCCGGTTTGATTCATAATAGCTTCTAAACTAGCTAAAATATTGAACTGAAATAACTTTCACTAGATAGAGGGAAGACTAACTTAGATTTTGATATATTACAGTTGTATTTTACTTAAAAATTTACGAGATATCAATGTTCAAAATTGGTAGCACGATTCTGGATGTGTCTAAATTATGTAAAAAACGCCGTATCAAATGAATCAAACCGGAGTACTTTTTTCTGGGACACCCGGTAGATAATAATATATGCTAAACAGCTCCTAATACCGTTTTCGAATGATCAGGAATTAAATAGAATAATTTTAATAATAATTTCTTTTCAGCTCACTTGATTCTGGTGATGTAGTTTTGCTTAACCTCTCGTAGAAGTAATAACGTAATTTATTGGCCGTTAATGAGAGTTGTTTAGCTTTGGTAGCATATTAGATCGTGTGGTGTTCATCCCGTGTTCACATGCATAAGACAAACGTGGTCGTTGGTGAATAGAATGTCTAAAATAAAGTCTTATAAAGAGCTCGAAGTATTAAGTAGTCTTTGAAAGGCGGTCAATGGTCAGAATCATGGTCAGGTGAAGTAGACTGGCAGAACCAAAAGTACTCAATCTCCTTCTAAGGTTTGCAACGACCACCGTAGGGTTAACAGGACTTCTCAGTTGCCGAGGTCCATGCAACCAGTTCTAGTACTATATAATGTTGCAACCTCACGCTGTATATGTATTTTCACATTCTGGTAGCCTGGTACTACAACAATTCTCAGAAAGTATCGAATCAATACTAACTTTATCAGGTCTTCGACGAATAACGAGATGAACTTCGTTCCTGGTCGCCCTCAGGATATTAACTGCCTCCATGTGTTTCTTGTTCGTCGTATCTTGACCATTTACCTTGAAATATATCGAGATATTACTTTGCTGGGAATTTACACACATACATCACAGAAAACATGCCAGGTATGGCAAAAAGAAAATCTCTTCTCCAAGGACATAAAAAATACAACACAAAATATAGATACTAGTCTTCTGTTTGCCGACAGAATCGACTCGCTGTCTTGAGAACGTTTACTGATTCACGCAAGATCCTATATACACTCACCATGACAATCTGATCTTTAGGTTTTAGCCTTCCGTCGGATCTTGCCGGATCTCCGATAATCTCCCGAACGAAACACCCCCCGACAGTATCTGCTCCACCAGCCAGGGAGAAGCCAAGACCACTTGAACCTTTATGAAGGACAACATCTAAAACCTGTAAAATAAATTTCAAATCAGCCACACAGCGATTCATCGCAGGTTATTGTTCTGGCTGAGGGAATAAGGATCAAAGTCTATACGTGGTGTCCCAAAAAAGTACTCGGTGTGACTGAAAATAGCTTCTGAATGATTTATCTAAGTAAACATCGAAAGTCCTTGGATAGCACTATCCACCAGATGCCAATAATTTCTTTCAACGGTTGAAAAAAAATACTTAAAAGACGATACAATAACAGAAATCAGAAGAACAATGAATAAAAATAAGTTTAAATTTGAGAATCGGTGGTTCCATTTCAGTTAAACTGAACTACGTGTAATAAAGGCAAGAACATAAAGTTAACGAACCTCTTCGTCTGGTGCTAGTCTTTCTTTTTTCTCTTTCCGAAATGGACGACCAGAACTATTTCGCCTTTCTTTCTGGTTATCTTCATCATCAACGAAGTTTTGGGTGGTCATCGCTTCATCATCCTTGTGACCCGAAACGTTTTTATCCATCTGACTGTTAGACATGTACTTGTTGGATTCCACACGTTCAAATGCTTTACCGTCGACGATTTGATCATCGGACATGCTATCGGAAGAAATGCCCTCCTGGAACTTAATTCCCGATAGAACATTCTGATCAGAAGCAACGAATGAAATGCTTTCCGACATCTCAATGGTTTCTGTCCGTGGTTCAAAAACCCGGGGATGATTTCGTTCCGAAGTCGTGTTTCCATCCTGATTTGATAACCTTCTGAGAGGACTGTCTTCTACCATATCACTACTCTCTCTTTCTGTCCAGTTTCTATCCAGCGACGTACCTTCATGACCATACCTATCCACATTTGTCCTATATTTATCTTGTGATATTGCTTCTTGATCAACATGACCCCAATTTATCCTATCACTGTCCTCGTGTAACTCGTTTTTTTCCCGCAAAACCACCTCACCCTCCTGTTTTGGGTAGGAACTACTTTGAGAAGAACTTTCAAGGGGTTCGTGATGTTCATGGGGATTGTTATGCGCGCGAGAAGATAATGAGTCGTTTCCAGATGCATCTTGGTCAAATTTTGAGTGAATAGCTGATAGGACCTCATTCGGGTCCAGATTCTTGCTAAAACTACCACGCCTCAGCAATGCAGGTGGAATGGACGATGGATCCCGTTTGACTGTTAAAACAACACGCGTGGGCTGGTCCCGCAACACATTGATTGCGTCACGACTTGTTTTTCCCGCCAAAGAGACGCCATTAGCAGCCATAATAATATCGCCTACACGAAGTTTCTCACTGTTTTCCGCTGGTTGACCAGGAAACATCGCCTTTATTCGCAATTTATCTAAAGCAAGGAACGGCGATTACGTTAGTCAGTTCAATCACTTACTTTTACTATTCACTGAACGGCTAGTATTCAAACGCGGTCCGTCTGAGATCAAAAAAAGATTCAATCCAGTTTAACATTATAGATCACAAGCCTACCTCCATATTCTTCTCCGCAGTCAGTTCCTCCAACAAGACTCATTCCCAGCCCACCGATTCCTTTGATCAACACAACTTCGAACACAGTTCCTTGAACGTCGTTTCTAAGTGGCCCTTTGTCTGTATGGTCAGCAGTATCTCCAGGAGAGCCTTCGATCACTAGGACAGCGTGAACAGGCGCACGTTTGATTGTTTCAACAGCCTAGAAAAGTAATTAAGTGTTTTGCTTTATATTGGCTGGTATATTTACAAAAGTTTCTACATTTCCTTTAAAAAGATCAAATCTATCACAAAAGATGTATTCCCCTTTCAATCCCTTCCCATCGAAACTGATGTAACTTAAAATATACGATTTGGTGCAGAAATTTCAAGAAAAGGGGCTAAAAAGAAGATGGGGCTCAAAACCAAAAAAACAATTTGGCCTTTTTTGACCAAAAGGTTATGCCTTTTTTGACCAAAAGGTTGTATCATTTGAAAAAAATTAATCTGAAATTAAGTCTGTTAATCTGAAGTCCTGAATACCCAAAATGCATAGTAATTCACAATGTAATTTCAGTTTGATGTATAGCTGAAGTATTTTATCTCAGAACCCAGGCCCTGTTCGACAATTTGGACTCAAAATGCTGGAGAAATTATTTTTAATAACAGATCACTAAGAGACGCTTTCATTGGAGAAACATTTCCCACTGATAAAGCCAAACAGTTTTGAATAGTGTTCGTACGTTGCAACATAACTAGGGAGCAGCGTGGCAGCGTCTTCAAACAACTTCGCATCAAATGTGGTAAAACGGTAGACAAAAAATCCTCGACGTTTCGACCAAGGGCTTTGTCAGATGAGGTAGTATCATACCAACCTCTTCGACGATGGCTCTTAGGTCGAAACATCGAGGGTTTATTGTTTATTTTAGGCATTTGTTAAAGCACGTTTATTGTACAGTGTGCTCAGTTTGGGTTCTATAGTTTAGTGTAGCCTTGAGAAACGGTGTTGATGGTGGTGATTGAGGTTTCGCCCCCAAGTCAAAGGATCGAAACGTCCGGCAACTTACCAACAGTTCTTCTCAGGATTACACTAACTTAGACCATAAACATCTAATAGACGTAATGAACGATGCCATGGGTTCAAACGATATACTCTAAAGGATTTCACTTGCAGATTTTCAGGATATTTCGGAAAAACATTATTAAAACTAATAGATATCCATATGGCAAAGACTGGTTAGATCCAAGCGTTATTACAACAAAGCCAAACTTAGTGGAAAACACCGCGTCATTTAGTTGAAAAGACCACCGTACGTCCTACAACACGGGAGATGAGTCAGACCACACCCTACCTGTTTGTGTGTGACCCCTTGCAAACTGATGCCATTGACACTGAGAATTTTGTGCCCAACTTGTATGCGCCCGTCCAAGTCTGCCGGGCCATTAGGATAGAGCGATTTGACAAATATGCTCCCGTCTGTGGTGCTGGTGTTAATTCCACCCTAAAAAAATCACAACGTTTTCTGTTTACAACGCGTCTAATGAAGAACGCTCGTATTTAAGGTTCAGTACCACACTCTAAGCACGGTTTACATAAGAGCCTGGCACCAGTTGTACGAAAGTCTACATATGTCAACACAAAATCTACAAAACTACATTTTGCGTAGTAGGAACAAACCACAAACCACAAACCGCTGCCTTCAGCGACTTCACGTTTTAAAATTTGCACCATACAAACAGAACTATATCATACATGAAATGTTTTGGTTTTCGTACGCAGGGTCTTACTTTTCGACTTGAGCCCATGGCATGCATTAATCGAAACTATAATCAGTCCATTTGGTCCATTTATCGCAATTATCAGTACACGTATATACTGACCTCTTGACCTCGAGTACTATATTACATAACCTAGTAAAAATCATGTGACAAGCCGCCATTGATGCGGGAAACCCAGCAATTCTCTGATATATCACCTCACCTAATAATGCACATTTGCCTGTACTTGTCTGGGTGCTGCCTGTACTTGTCTACACCCAGTGCTAAAGCCTCCGCAAGCACTATATATATACGAATGTAGTTAGTTGGTACCCTTATTTAACCATGTTCTTTTTAATCTCAAACATAATATGCTCGACGTTAGGAATATTGGTGAATAGAGCTCGCAATACCGCGGCAGACAAACTCGAAGATGGTGATACCGCGAAGGAAAAAATACGAGACGTTATCATCGAAGACTTGAACAACATCCAGGCGAAAATCGACGGTCTCTCGAGGAAAGATCTTCTCGCAAGTTATTGTTTCTTAAAAGAAGGTGTAGTTACACTCAACCTGGCGCTTGACGAACCCGAAGGTGACCAGTCAAATAAAGACAACGTTCAAAATGGCCGAAGTAAAACAACTGAAGCAATATCAACGAGGAACAGAAGCAACCCTGGAGTTCTCAACGAAGCCATTGCACTATCGAGCACTATTCAAAAGCTGAACGACACATCAAACGGTCGAACTGTGTCTGCAAAAGAATGCTTTAAAGCCGCACGCGAGGAAGCTACTCGGGCGTTCTGTAACGAAGCGTTGAGCGTGCCAGATAGAGTCATGGCTGCAAAACTTCGCGTTGCGTCGAAGATTTTAGAATGTCTTCAAGACACAAAGGCTGCAAGGGTTGGTTGCATGTTGTTCTTGGAAAATCTTAACAGTCTTCCTACAATCGGCGAGACAATTTCAACATATTTTAAAGGTGGGATCAAATCCTGGGTGTACAAAGATTCGCGATTGGAGATCGTAAGGTCTGTAATCTCGTTGAATTTTTCTGTATCAGATTTCATTGCCAGGTACTCTGGCGAGTCACCCGACCTCAAAAACTGGCCCAGGTTTTGTTTGACTGAAACAGAAACGATCCATCCGCTTCTTCTTGGTCCAGATGTCATCAGGGAAATCTTCCAGCCGGAGCAAATGCAACAACCGGAGAATCAACACATTTCCGGGATAATAAGTCGTGGTTGCATGAATAGCAAAGGTCAGCTTCTATTTGTCTTGAAAAAAGTATAAAAATTTTAAACAGATCGGGGGACATACAGTCGTTCTGTGAACTCAAACGAGCTACAGCAAATCTCAAAGGCAATGACCAGCTCGTAAAGGCATTGACCGTCGATCGTCACGACAATGTTTTTGTTGTAACATGTTTTAAGGATTCTACTGACACCAGATGTGCATGTGTTTTGCTAGCCTTCGATTGCAGAGGCAATGAGTTATATGAACGTCTCTTAGACTTCATTGACATCGTTGTGCCCGAAAACAACAATGTGCGATGGCAGCGATGTCTTTATGGACTGAACTGTGTGGCAAACAACGATGGCCATATTCTATTTCACGTCCCCCAAAAAGATTATCTCTGTGTCTGCAATAGCAACGGTAACATAAAAACTCGCGTACCACTTCGACGTCAAGGTGATGTAGGGGCGTCGTACTCGGACATTTATAGTTTGCAATGTGTCACTGATCAGAACGATATAGTGATGTGTTCAGGGACACGCGTAGTCATTATCACGAAAGAGGGGCACGTAAAACGATCGATAACGGTCGTACACGAAGTACCGAGACGTGATGGTCTTCCAAAGCGGACACGCGATGTGCGGCAGGCTCTTTACAACCATACTACATCAGAAATAGAAGTTTTAGTGTACAATCATGATATCAGTTCTGAAAAACATCCACCGTGGCAAATTCTTAGCTACTCAAAGAACAGCGAAGTTAAATGTTTGCTTCTGCCAGCAAAGAGATCAGAATCCATTCGAATGTTCTTATCCCGACATTTTGCAGGCGCGGCCGTGTTGCTTCATGGGCTTTTAGATGGCAAAAAAGCGGCAGTGTTCATGGAATAGACCTGCATTATAATTTAAGCTGCAATTCAAAAGATAAACCGCAGATTGAATGATCAACTAATTACTGCGGAAGAATGCTTTAAAGCCGCCCACGAAAAGTAACCTTGAATTTGAAAAGGTCGGTGAAGGTACCTTCAATTTGCAAATGAGGATTATGGAAGCTACGCGTCGCGTCAAATATTTTTGGAACGTCATCTAGACCCAATGATTGTTGCCACCAGTTGCATGTTGTTCTTGGTAGAGCCTCACAGCCTGCCGGAGATCCGAGAGATGTTTCCAACACATTTTAAAGGACACAAAAGATACGCGGTTGCGAAATTTGAAATCCGTACTCTGTTTCGTAATTTATCGCGAGGTTTTCTGGTAAATCAGGTACGGGATACACCTGAACGGTTAGGCTGAATCTATCAACCCCCTTTATCTGAATATACTTTTCGATAAGGAAGAATTTTAACCGCCATAAAAACCAAGTCGTGTAGGCCGATGTTCGTCTGGTGTTACACCCATTAAAACGAACGATAAGGGTCAAAGGTGACCTCAACGTGCAAGGAATTGTTTGTTTGTGCAAGGAACTATAGAATGTCGATATTCATGAACAGCGTTCGAATTTAATGAACAAGAAACCCTACCGTGACGTTTAATCCAAGACTACCAGATACTTTATCCAATTCAACTGTAAATTGATTCTAAAGAAAAAAAAGACAATCAAATGAGAATGTCATCCATGCATGCAATGCTTTACCTCCCAGTTTTTCGAGTAAGTTACTAGAATGAAGATTATCTCAAATTCTGTATGAACTGTTGAAAAAGTTCAATAAACGCGTTGTGATGGGTGTGACGTTAGGTTACTAACAGAGTTAGTCTTGAACTATACAATCAAGTGCAAAAATAGTTAGACTATGAATTTTCTCTTTTCCTTTCCGCTTTTGTCTCTTCATCCAAGTGTATAGTAACATGCTTCTTCCAAAAACCCTCCTCAAATTAACATGTTCACAACATTGAATTAACGGGGATTAAAACAATGTCTCGAAGATTTTTGCACGAGATTGCAGCAGCTCAGTTTGTGAAGAACCTAGTTGTGCTAGGAGATTGGCTGGTAAAGCACAGGTGGGGGTTATTTTTCCTATAACTCAACGTGGCATTCACCCATATCATACACACACAATCATGCATTATGTAAACAATTTGAGGTCGTGCAGACAAAAACCACGAAAGCTTATTGTAAAACCTACCGGCCTACCCATACGATCTTTGGTAGACTTTAGTAGTTTAAACGCATAATATCTGGCAGAATTTCGCACAATAATACCACAGAAAAAAATGAACCTCTGCGGTTTTGAGATAGCTCAGACAAAAACCAGGGCTGATTATTGTGGAATCATTACAAATTTTTGGTCAAGCAGCCAGATGCAAATGAATCAGATGTTTTACCCAACACTATAGCAACGTCACCTGACTGATGTTGTAGAATATCACCTAAACTACGGGTAGAACAGCGACTTCAATTCAACTCACCGCGCTATCCATAATTATCCCAACTGGAAGTTCTTTTACATCGCTTTTGTATGACCACTTCATCACCTCTGATTCGCTTCCAATTCTAGGGCGACTGGGCGGGACGGCATTCCTAGAAACGCCATATTTTATTGAGGCACTTTCGAAATGTTGATTCCATGAGTTTGAACGACTCCGGCTCGGTCCTTCATCATCATTCGTGCCCTTCGACTCGCGGTTTTGCATGTCGGAGTTTGGTAACGAGTTCTGGCGATTCACCTTTTCGCCGTATGACGCAATTGATCCGGGACTTTCTTCGCTGACGTGAGATGCCCCCGAAGCTCTGTGATGAGCATTCCTGGAGAATGAAATTTCGCATAAGCAATTTACCATTTGTATTTTTATGTGATATAAATTCCAGGGTGCTAATGCGCACCCAAATTATGCGCGAACTCAAAAGGTTTTACGGAGACAACGTTTGAACAACTTTTACTTCCACGAAAGTAAATACAATCCAGTACAATCCACTGCAATCCAGCTTTACCCATTGTTTAAGCTCTTTTGAGCTTTTTTGATGATCCTGTTTTAAGACCTGCTCTACATTCTTCTTGACACGAACTCTTCTAACAAGGGAAGTTATTTCATACATGTGCGGGCCATTGCTTTTGTCATAAATCAAATAATACATCGTATGTAATATTCCAATACTTGCAATAGGCGCCGGCTTCATTTTCTTCCCTGTTCCAGACTCAATCGAGAATTCAAAACTAGGAACTTAATTTTCATGCTTACCTATTCAGTTTTACATCTTCTATTCGTCCATTAGCCATCCCGGGCAGTTTCACGCCGCCATAGTGATTTTCTCGGGTGCCCTGTTCTGGCGAGCTAGGATTCGACGAGGGAGCATCCGTGCTGTTCCCCGAAATCAGGCGCGTACTTTGCGGGCTGTTTTCTTGCAGGTTACCATCATCTTCGTAAGCAGACTCGAGGTTCCTCCCGACGTGTGCAAGAGTAACGCCATCGTTACTATGGTTACCATGCATGTTTCCGTTGGCTGTCTGCTCCTCTGCAAGGTATGGGGACATTCGATGATCGTGCGCTGGCGCAGGACGTTGTGTTTTGTCAACCGCTGGACTGTATATGACAGACATATCTAAGTTAAAAAATCCCAATTAATGAATGATAAATTCAGCTATATCTTAAATTCTTATCTAAGCAACAAACGAACACCACAGCTACGAAGAAAGCCAGCTACTTATATTTGTCGACTAAAAAATAATAGTTGAGGGGGATTGGGGGAATTAAGGCCGTGTAATACAAGGTGCAATTTTTCTTGCAACTTGCAATGGAATTCTACTTTTGGGTGATATATATTAGTGAACAGTTAGTTCTATATGACACCGCAGAAATTGGTAGACTTAGCCGTAATTCTCAATACTTAGACTTTAAATTCGGCAAGCTAAAAGATTTATAAATACTCAACAAAATATCTCTTGCACAAAAGATTTGAAGCTTGCACACGGCAAAAACAAATCATCTGAAAATGTCTGAAAATGTCTCAAAATGGCCATTTTACGGTGGCAGATGCATACAAAGAGCCTTCAAAAGTTTCCAAAACCGATATTGGAAGAAAAATTGAACTTGTTTTCAACTTATTTGATAGTATTTTCTTTGACAGCAGTTTCTGAATACTAGGATTCAAATGTGAGCAACTGATGAGATATTTGACTTCCAACACCAATTTCTGCGGTGTTGTTCTATATACATACATAGAGCTCGTTGTCCGTGAAATCCAATAATTTTGTTGTTGCCAAATTCACATCACTCCAAACTACACTTGCAGTGCAAATGGCAAAAAACTGCTCAGCCCAGACTATAACTGGCGCGTTTGACATACGCGCGCGAGTGTCACATGTCAAAGTCTGGGCTGCCTATGCGCTGTCTTTAATGCAGCATTTAAGGGGAAACCGATCACTGAATCACTGATCCAATAATACACTGGATATAAATATAGCAATTATACAAAAGCAAAACAATAAACTTCGAGAGACTCAATTGACAAAATCTGAATTAAAAAATCAGTTGACCGTGACACCCACACTTTTTAAAAAGGCTGTATGTCAACGTACATCAAACCAGGTGAAGCGTTCAAATCTCGAAATAGAAATTTCTGGTGTAGGAGGGGCCACGAAACGGACACGAGAGAATTTTATTTTTAGTTAAATTCGAAGGCGTGTAATCAATCATAGCGCGACAACTCCAGGCCCTAACGTAAAATAGGCCCTTTTCTGCGGAAAAAATGAGTTTGTAATGGAAAAATTACTAGTGTCACAAACTGATCACAAACTTTAATACAAGCATGCATGCAGTAAAACGATTTACACTGTGATATATAGCTGCATTCTCTAACAACGAAGTAAAACAGACCACACAATACAGCAATTCTGGTTCTGGGAAGGTTTCTCACGCAGAGTATGTATATTTATATAACGATCACCGTGTATCCAAAATCTCTGTCTAATTGTTTTGTTATCTGCGAGTTCCTTTTGAACAAACTCTCCAAACAGTGAGCAATTGTTTGTCGAATATTCCATATATGAGAGGATTCACTGAACACGACCCGGCAACTCTTAATACGCCGCCCAAATAAACTAACCAAGGATAGTCCATTAGTGGATATTCGCCCGCGATATACAGTATAATGCGCACGGACATTAGTAGATTTCCAACCCCATAGCAGAGAACGGTACCGACACAAACAAGGAAAGTTCGACGGTTCTTGATATAGTTCACGGCTGTAAAGGAAGAGCCGGAAGGACTTCGTGTAACCGGATTTGAACGTAAGCCCTTCATGTATTTTTCGTGGTTCTTGAGTGCCAGATATACTTTGGAATAAAGAACGGCCATAACTGCCGTGGGAGCATAGAAGAGGAATATAAAAAATGCAAAATGACATCTCTTGTAAATCATGTAAGCAAGAGAGTTGGGTTGGATGAAACACAATGGTACGCCTGATCCGTAGCCTGCGATTAGGCCAAGAACGTAGCCCAAACCACAAACCATATTCAACCTTCGTTCGCTGATGTCCGGGTTTAAGGGATAAACTGTAGCGCGATAACGAAGAGCTGAAATGACGAACATCATGTAGACTCCCGTGACATGAAAGAAATATCTCACCACTACGAAAAGGCAGTAAATATCGCCTCCTTCGGACCTCTCATTACCAAGGAAGATCTCGTATTGCATGTAGGTGAAAGTGAGCACAAGCAACCATCCGAGATCACAGATAGCAAGATGTAACACAATAAAATAGTAGTTATTCTTTAACAATCTTCTTTGTCTCAATACGGAGATGATAACCAGAATGTTACCGAAAATTCCAAACACAACAACTAAAGTATAGGAATATGTATAGGCGTCTGGCCTCCCCATTTTTAACATAGACTTTCGTATCTACTATCAGTATGCTATTCAATGTCGAACTTTTGCACAGTTCCTTTAAAAAGCAGAAGTTGTGAGATAAATTTACTTTAAGTGTAATGAAAACGGCGCTATAACAGATGTATCCTACCAATCAGAGATGAACACGTATAACGACCATATACAAACATGACGAATATTAAAATTGCTTTTTAGTTCGGGTAATAAATGCATATAAAAGTAAATATAAATTTATTACCGCAAATAAGCAAGATTTACAGAAGTTCGATGTTTTCCCTACAATTCTTTATACCAACATTAGTGGTTCTCCATGAAAAATTTACGAAACACTCAAGTCTCAAAACGTAGAACTGACGATACGAATGTTTGACTACGGTTTGTCACAGTTAATGATTTGTCTGACAATAATGTTCATCATGAAAAATACCAAAGAAATTAAAGTTTATGAATGTTCGCAATAAAAGACAGACATGCAGCTTTTGAGTTCTCTTATAGATATTAATAAATTTTCAAAAAAGCAGGTGCATTCCACGTCGTTTAAAAATTTTGGTTTATATCTTAAACCATAACCATGGATTAAACGATATCATTAAATTGAATGTATGTTGGCGGAATAAAACTTGACAATATCTTCATCTTGTTTCAGCACGCATTGTAATATTGACAGGAAATAAATTTAATAGGAACAACAGTTTATTAATGCTGTCCATAAATGACAGTCTGCAGTTTTTAATTATTAAAATTTATTGAACGTTGACCATAACAAACTCTCTCACCCCCACGTGCCCACTTCCTGGAGAGATTTTTTATCACGATAACAATTTGTCGGTCAAAAAAGTAGGTCTGCTGATTTCAATACCTTAATTATAATAGATCGCATGAACCCTAGGAAGGGTTTTTCTGAATAATTTTTACGGTCAGGGCTTTAGTTTATTATTTCTTAAGGTTCTTTATTTTCTTAAAGCTCTACGTTGATGGCGACACCCGGACGGTGATAATTTTTCGGGGGTTTTTTCCGGAAGTACGTACATTAAGTCTGGTTTTGCTTCAAAGGTAAGCTACTTCATCCAGTGTACTATCAGTTCAGTAAAACCGACATACTATTCAATCCAAATTTTGCCCTTGTTGCCCCTCTTAGTTCTTTCAGTATACTACTCCGTCATTACTCACCTATATCCTTGTCCGTTCGTGTACTCTGCGAGACCAACAGCTCGACGTTTACAGGCGTGTTCTTCAATGATTGTACAGCCTCGTCGTGGCTCACATACTCTAAACTCTTCCCGTTAACCGCCAAAAGACGGTCACCTAGATTAAAAGAAATCATGCAAAGCGAGGAGTAATGATTGGCAAAAAATACTTAGGTTTTCGGTATGGCGATGGGTGGAGCTGGCGAGTTAGACCTTGTCAAGATTCGGAGTCCTCTTGCACATTACATTAATTCAACTATAGCCTAAGGCAATGTAGACTATTTTATGTCCTTTAATGTAGATTGTTCTTTTTATGATTATTAAAAAAAGATTATGTCATTGCTGAATTAAGATACACAAACACGAAATGAAATCTGATTGGTTAGAACTGAATGACAATGAAACTCCTTTTTCAGTGCGGAGAGAATTGATGTGGAAATTGAGGTCACACATTGCTATTCGGTGAACGATTTAAATTCGGCAGGAATTTTTTTCTATTAACATGCACATATCTTTAAATATTTTATATTAGGGCGAAATGAATGTAGATTGCAAGAATTTTATCGCTTCCAGGAAATGTTGACAACTTTGAACTCGTTCGCAGGATGTACAGAGATAAGCCTACACCGGAATCCCGTACCCATAAAATTACGTTGACAGTATACTCTACATACCAACTTTCAATCTTCCATCCTCATATGCAATGCTACCGGGCGAGATTTTCTTGACAAAAATTCCAAAGTGAAGTCTTCTTGTGTCCTCTCCACCAACAACAGTCAAACCTGAAACACAGAGGTATAACCATAGAGGTAACAGCTTGCTTCATCCCATGCTGAGGGTCATTGGTAATTAGTTCATTCAAAAACATTCACTCTCAAATGTTTTGGACCTTTCCAAGGACAATATATAGACCTGCAGTTCTCGAAATTTGATTCACTGCACACAAAACAACGAGATTTAGCCTACGGATTAAACACTTCCATAAATCTACCTCCAAGTTCAAAATCTGGTCACTGAGTTCAATAGGATGCCTTATCATATTATGCATTAGTCGGTACCATGCTCGTATTAACAACAGTGCGTACGTAATAACCCTATCACAAACCTAGTGCGCCTCTTGCATCTTTCTTCAATTTAATCACCTTCACCTTTCGATCTGGCGACATAATTATTTCAGCTGCCCTCTTTTCGATGGCTAAATTTGGATGAAAATTAACCGTACAACATGTACAACGTATATGTATACACTTTATCACACATCGTTAATGGGAGGACTTATTCATACAGAGAACCAGTCTATCTTTTAACAGTCATATTAGCCACGCATACGGATTGAAAGTAGGTATAATACTATCAACGGATGTGAAATGCAACTGTTGAACATTGGAAGGATGACAACCCTAAAGGGCTACATTCACTCCTACGCATGGCTTCTTATAATAACTGGTGGCCGGCTGATTTAAAAATCGCTCGAGTTTCATATTTTCAGGTTGTTTGGGACACGAACTATTTTATATGCATACCCATCAAGAAGCATAGCTAACCACATTGTTTAGATTAGCAGACAGGTGATATAGTTTTGAGAAATATAGCAATTGAAAATGTAAACGTGTTTGTTAAATTACGAACTGTACGTCAAAAACGCTGCATGCATAAGGTGGCATATTAAGCTTCAAAATGTAAGTTTCCGATGATCAAAAGGCTTCAAGTTTTGATATTTTTTTAATTGGCTTTTTAAGTATGAGCGAAGAGGGGCAGTGTTAACAGAGTTGTCACACTCCTTAGATTACTACAATTATAGTTACCTCTGGGAGAAGGAGATGCATCTGAATAACTCGAGGGGGAAGGCGGCGTGGAATCTAGAAATGAGAAAATGCAAGAGGAGACTAAAAAAATGTCCAAAACTTCGGGTTATTTAGGCGATACAGAGCCAAGTGGCCGGTTTATAAAAAATATGCTCAAAAATATAAAACAGCCTACTTAACACATAAGGAAGATCATCGGGACCGTCGACCTGGCTACCAGCTGCCGCGTTCTGGCGAATCGCATACTCCGATGGAGCTCTACTAGGCTCACGTGATTCCAAACTGCTATCGTCTTCATCTTCATTATTATTCAGGAATTCCTCACCATTTTCACGATTACCGTTTAGATGTGGCCCTGGGCCAGCGGCTCCATACCCAACCGCCAAAGAGTTTCGCTTTCTCTCTTCGGGAGCTATTGAAAAAAAATCGGGAAATCGTTGCATGTATTCCCACGCGGAAGAACCTCGCTTTATAAATTTTACTTCTACATGACAGGCGTATATATGTATTCACAGGATGTCCACCCTTGATAGACATGACTTCCTATTGTCGAAAAATGGAACTTAGAACTGACTGGGAAAAGTCCAACTACGCAGTCATGTTGATCTGGCGAAAACAAAGATGTGCAACTATGAACTTCGCACTGATAAAGATCATATTTCATGAACTATGCTTTAAAAATTGTAAAATTTACGAGGTACCCACAAAGTAATATTCATAATGTTGTTATATTTACGCTAAACTGTAGGCCAGTAATATTTTGTACCGCTGCAAGTAGAGGAAATAATTCTAAGGATTTTTCCAGCATTTTCAAGGCCGGTTATTCCTCTCACCTGCTTCCTCCATGGCCAACAGTCGGACTTTCATTCTCATTTGAAAACGATGAAATGACGTACACAAATACAGCAAATACTTTGATCTTAAAGACAGAATACAAACACAATTAGACTAAGATGAATCAAACTAAGATAGTCCTGCCGCTTCTAAGCTGGTTGCGCTGGGTTCTAGCAAGGATTGTCCCTTATATAAGGATGCATCGTCGATGTCATCCGATCAATGGTTGCTATATGTACCCGCAGCGTATCGACAAAAAAACGGCTGAACGACAGATGCATTTGTAGAACAAGTATTGAGAAACGATTAATGGGAAACAACAACTCAAAATAATTGCCTTATGAAGTGTAAATATTGTTGTCTTTATAGTTTAGAATTTTCGATTTTTTCACGACATGTACAAAAAAGTAATAATATAGATAATCCTTCCTGCATTGAATGTTTATAGGTGAATAGCTCAGATCTAAAAGAGATACTTCATAAAATGAACAAAAATACTGTATATTGCTTTATATACCTTTTATAAGACGAACTAAGAAATGTTAGTCTATTTTGTTTCCTTTTAGGCCCTTCTGTACGAGGCTCGATGTGGAATTTCTTTTTCTAAACGTAGACACATACGATAAATTTTAAACCAAGACATGTATATGTGGAAAGAGTGTAGTTGGTAAAGTGTCATCGTTCTGCTTTTAACCGCAAAATTGTTGCGACATCTATAGTACTCCTGTGACCTATATGACAGAATACTGACAAGTGTAGATTGGCATTACCTTGAATGCAAGTTTTTTTATTGTCATCCAGGAATGTCTCTCGATTGGTTTTCTCTTGTTTTGTTTAAACTAGTAAAAAGATAAATTCGCAGTTTGCAGTGACTACAATTTATATAAGTTGCGAGAGATGGAAGTGCTTTCCATATACTTTCATCTCATCAAAAACAAAATGCAACACTACGAGAATTCTCGTAGGAGGGAAAAGGGGTCCGAACTGTAGTGGACTACAATGAATAAAGTTGGTGTGATTAAAGGACCCCAAAGAGACAAGACCAGATTGAGCAACACATGCATGAAAACACCAAAGTTAATTTTCGAATTTTTCCACCGAGGAAACAGAATCGCTGTATAAGCTACATTGTATACCCAAAGAAGCCATATATCATGCAGTTAAAAAACCTATCATTTAACGTTATCATTCAAAAGAGTTGTCCACACACAGTATAAACACAGTTATAATTTGGACTTACTTCAAATATTGTAACTCCACGAACACAAACACCCAAATATATGATTTCATTTTCTTTCTTACCCTAAAAAAAATTAAACGAAACGTTCTGACGAATGCATCCAATATACTCCGTCTCCGTATGTTTAAGTATACATGCAGTATATAAGAAAACAATATTACACGAAATTTGATTGCCTCGTTAACTTTGAGTAGCCACGTTTGAGGTCACAATGAGAAAGGTCTATCTAGGTAAAAGATGCAAGACTACCTAATCTGAAACATTTTAGTATATAACCCACTCACCAACTGTGTTTTATACAAATGCATGCCATATTCTGGTAACTTTTGTGACTCTTTGATAAATTTCACCTCGGCCTCATCTTGGCTCAAACCGCATTGGACTTTGTGTAAAGCTCGGAGTTTCTGCGAAACATGTTCCTCGCTCAGTTTGACCAAAATCTGAAAGTTGAGATGGATTAGACGGATGTAAACCTTATATAGCTTTAAAAAAACATGACCTTTAGCTAAGGTACATTTGCACGCAAACGACCAGTCCGCCTAACTTTGGATTTCCTCTGGTTTAAAGAACACACAAAGCTGAGGTAGTAAAAAAACTGGTACAAAGTTTCATGACATAATTCTCCCTGGTATAATTTGGCTGTTAGTAAACCACCAGGTGGAATAACCTTATACAAATTCTGTTGAACAATCCAGTAATGGCAACCTTATATCTCGGTCTGCTGCTATTTATCATCAGTACACATTAAACAACTTACCCGATGTGGTAAATAATGCTTAGGTTTGAAATAATTTTCACCAAAACGTTTCCTATTGTAGTCGCCGTACTCAGCCTGCAGGGCGAGCGAGGCCAGGTTTAGGACTGGGTCGGCATCGATGTACACGTGATCTTTGATTACGTCACTACGTAACTGGAGGTAGAGTTGATGGCTGGTTTCGTGATGCCTACATGCATGTAAAAAACGTGAACATGGAATTGTGAGAAGCGAGCTATATATTTGTACAATTTGTTTCAATTTTACACCTATACAATTCTTAACTGTCCTTACCTGAATAGAGCCAAATTCTCAACATAGAATTTAACTCTAAAATACAGCACATATTCTCCCGTAAATTTCTTTGACTGCAAAGGCATAAAAGAAAAATTAGACATATAGATTAAGTAAAACGCGTCATATTGCTTATGTTGCCTTCATTGTACTTATTCTTCTCAATAATTGCAGCCGTGTTTTATTATAAGAAAATATATCGCATTACGAAACGAAATGTATAAATTTCTTCCATAAGTTAACCAGATTCATAAACCATGCCTTTCAATTATTCGGCGACTATAAACGCATGGATAATTCATCGCAAATTTAATATGGAGAACAACAAAAACGCACCTGCTCTTTCCATCCAGTTGGAGCGTATTTAGAAAGTTTGGTATCAAAATCCAAAAACAAATGTTCATCATCTAAAATAAGAACATCTATTAAACAAATGGGACTTACTGCATGGACACGTTTTATATATTTTTCATTCAGAGAGAATGGTTTCTAAACTATTTTAGACCTAACCGAGATTTCACTTGACAATTTTTTTGTTCAGCACTATATAAAACTTGACTCTATATGACAAGTGTACTTGTCATGGAAAAAATGTCAAAAAGTTGCGCGCACAGACGAACAAATAAAACTGGTCACACATAAACTTGTCATAAAAAACTTGCTCTTCCGTAACCGGCTTCACGTACACACACTGAAAAACCTACACATACCTTCAATTCTCGTTAACCCAAAATAGATTTTCTCCGTCACACCAATATACTTTGTGATTTGTGCGAACAACTCTTGCACTTTGGTCGAAATCTGTTCGAGAAACAAATATTACTCACAATCAAGGGTCACCATAAAAAATATCGAGAGGCCAAGCACAACAGCATTGCCGACCAATGCCAAACAGGAAAAATTTCAGTAACCAACCTCAACGGCCATTTGCAGTCTCTGTTCATTTAGCATAACAACGGTGACCATTCGACGACCCGAAAGTTTCTTTTCTGCTTTTTTCTGTTCAACAAAAATTAAGGCGGTTGATTAAAAATGATCATATACGGAAGTCTCCTCCAAACCTGGCCGGTATAGACGTGCTTAAAAAATTTGTCGAGATAAAATCGAAAAAATATGCGGTCAGAGGAGATCATGCAGATGGTGCAATAGTAATCATGATGTTGCCGAAAGAATGACGGGCATTATCGAGCCCTATACGTCCCAAGACGTCACGTGCCGTCCGCCACAGTCGGACATGCCGGACCGATCGGTCGGGTCGCCAGCTTAGGGAAGACAAATAAACGTAGCCTGTGGGAATAACATTAAATTTAGTCAAACAACAAAGACAACAAACATTTTAACTGGAAAACAAACTTTGCTTCACATGTAATCGTTTTCGCCAGTAATATTGACCTTTACCGATCGCATAAGAACTCGTTTTAGTAAGGATTTGGAGGACATTTATTAGGGATTATGATGTCAGTCTTATTGTACAATATTCAAGATAGATATACTCTTTGGATAATTTGTCAAGTCAAGATTTCTTGGCCCCGGGAAACACGATTTATGCAAAGGCGACTCGAACACCAAAATCAAAAGAGGTCACTGAATTAGCCGCGTCCATCAAAAGGATGCTGCATCAAACTTTGGCAGGAATATTTTCGAGGAAAGTATTACGTTACGTACAGTACTTACCGGGGTTATATTAACAAACGATTGGTTTGGATCTTCTAAAACTTGCACAAATTCTGGGCCAAAGAATTTCTAAAAAATAATTAAGGATGACTGAAATAGTGAAAAGAAATGACAAGCACGTTTAAGGTAGACCTAAACAAAATAACTGAACGATTGCAAAGCCAAAAACGAAGACGCATCTGTATTCAACGAGTACAATCAACTTCATCTACCCACCCTTAATTTGGCCTTTGGGACTTTTTTCGCCTTTTTCCCACCGTCTGTTGTCCCGGGAGATACTAAGTTCTGTTCTGAACGGTATTTCCGCTGACCACTAGTGTTCGGCCACTGCGATTTCATATCCATGATTCCGTTTTTTTCTCCACCTCGATCGTGACTGTTCTGCTGCGACACTGATCTCAAGTCGCCAATGGATGAATGATGCCATTCTCTATACATAATATTGATAATAATAATAATACTTCAATGATGATAATGATGACGATGATGTTTAAACAATTTTTTGCCGAAGGCAAGGTGATAAAAACGATTGATGAAAATGTATCCTTACCCTGACCGTTGCGATCCACCAATATCTCTAAGTGATCCCGTACTTCCCCAATAGTCACTGCCAAGGTCGGTCAACGACGTGGCAGGGACGTAGCTCCCTTCCATTAGCGAGACCAGCGAAGAAGACGGGGCCGAACTTAAGGTGGACTTGTGGTGGTCTGAGAGGGAGGACGTTTCACTGGAGGCATCGCTGCTCTGGCCTGTATTTAGGTTTCCTGATACGTCATAAAAAGGACTGTTAGCGATAATAAAGATTTTATCCCGATACCAATTATTTCCAAATTTCCTATATTTCCTATATAGGCATCACATTCTATTATATTTACGTGCAATAAGTGTCTAGAATGTAAGCCAGTGTGGCTTTCATTTCGTCCAATTCAATTATTACCTAGGCGAGGGTTCCCGAGTCAAAGTAATGCTATAAAAATATCCTAGTATACATACCTAGTGATCCAGTCCCAACTCCCCTCGACTTCTCACTTCGCCACAGTCCATTATCAATCGAGCTCCCTTTACCGTTGTACCCCTTACCGTTCCTGTCCAAGGACTGCGTTCTTTCGTATGCCTTGCGCGATGAAATATCCATCGAGTAACAGCCGTTCATAGCGGGCATGCTGCCATAGCGATTACGTAATAGATCAATGGATCGGTCGGCAATAACTGGTGACGTCATCGTCTTCTGATGCCGGGCTTTTTCCAAGTACTTCCGGTACTTGTCTAAAGAGAAAGAGCATTGATCTTGGATGGTTTTTCGTTCCCGAAAAAATCTTCAAAAACTTTCCGATTCAACGTAGCAGATTTGTCAGCTCCGGTAAGAAAATATTTCCTTGGTCTACTTTTTACACAACTTTCGTCATGCAGGCTTTTGTTCTGAATAGTGGAGAGAAGTTTACTTCTTAAAATTTTACTTCTTCAACTGATTTACTTCTGAAGAAATGCCGTTAAGCTGTATGCAAGGCATGCAACCATGAGAGTTGAGCTACTTAAACAAAGTCCAGGGCTTAGCATTAACTCATTTCTCACCATCGAAATTCACAATGGCGTAACCCCACACTTGGAGGCCCGCGGTGAAATAATTGTGCTCTCGACCAATCAAGCAACCAGTAATTTTAACATTCTAATGAATTTGCATTAAATGACCTTAGTTCAATTCCTGCATTACGACCTGAGTATAAGGCTAAGTTTTTCCGGTTTGCTCATTATGGTTTTCAAAAATATCATAAAAGAAAGTGTTTCTATACGGGTTCATTTTTTATTGTACTGTGCATTCATTTTAACTCTTATACGTCATGTATGTTTTATCAACTGTATATAGTCAAAGTTATCAACTGTAGCTGTATAGCCTATACAGTTAAAGCCTAAATTATTATACATATAAAATATATATATATATATATATATATATATATATATATATATATATATATATATTGATTAAATGGTAAACCTAAAACGCGCCAAACTATCATAATTATCAGATGTCTTATATACATTTTTTGTCTTGGTTATACGCAGCCTAACAATTTCGTAAAACATATAGTAAAACATTAATGGCACGACACGGCTTAAATTCGTACTCGTGCCAAGTTTTGTTAGTGTTTTTTGCCCAGTTTTGTTAGTGTTTCTTTGCCCAGCTTTGTTAGTGTTTCTTTGCCCAGTTTTGTTAGCGTTTCTTTGCCCAGTTTTGTTAGTGTTTCTTTTCCCAGTTTTGTTAGTTTTCTTTGCCAAGTTTTGTTAGCGTTTCTTTGCCCAGTTTTGTTAGTGTTTCTTTGCCCAGTTTTGTTAGTGTTTCTTTGCCCAGTTTTGTTAGTGTTTCTTTGCCCAGTTTTGTTAGTGTTTCTTTTCCCAGTTTTGTTAGTGTTTCTTTTCCCAGTTTTGTTAGTGTTTCTTTTCCCAGTTTTGTTAGTGTTTCTTTGCCCAGTTTTGTTAGTGTTTCTTTGCCCAGTTTAGTTAGTGTTTCTTTTCCCAGTTTTGTTAGTGTTTCTTTGCACAGTTTTGTTAGTGTTTCTTTGCCCAGTTTTGTTAGTGTTTCTTTGCCCAGTTTAGTTAGTGTTTCATGCATTGCCCAGTTTAGTTAGTGTTTCATGCATTGCCCAGTTTTGTTAGACTGTTAGTGTTTCATTGCCCAGTTTTGTTAGTGTTTCATTGCCGAGTTTTGTTAGTGTTTAAGGCCGAGCGCTGATGAAATTGGTATGGGTACCCATTTTAGTCGTGCCGCGCGCCAATAAATTGACTAGTGTAGTGTAAACAGGGCTTTAGACTACTTGCGTGATTATTCACATGAACACTATTTTAGTCTTGTTTTTACTGGCATAAACAAATGCCGCAGGACCGGTAGGATGCGAACAAAACTGTGTTCGATACAGTGATGGCTGTTCCTCCTCTAACAGTGGTAAGTGCAAATATTCAATTTCATCGTTTACTGAACAACTAAGAATGAAGAATGCCGTTCTCGTGACTTTTCGACTCAAATTTGATACTGTGACGTTTTCTACCATAAAATCTAATTTAGACGTAGCAACGTTGTGCGATGCTCCCCAAGCGAAGCGAAAATGCCCAATATTTACGGTTCTTTTTAACTTCCCTTCTTCTGTAAAAACGGGAACACTTAAAACATTATTTCCACATGCACATAAGTATATCGTTCTGGTCGGTGGTACAATGCAATGAAAGGTAATAACGAGAATGTTCTTCCAGTGGTAAGATTGATTTGAAATGCCCGTTGCTGTCACAGACGTAAAGATAGTCGCTAAAAACCGTGTGAATTAAAATGTTACCATCTTTTGTTATCACGCAGGATAGGTTTCGCACACGTGTCACAAATTCTTGTCTTAACTGAATAAAGTCTAACACACGTTCGTATTGCTCATTGCCATTGGAGTCGAAAACGAACAAAACAAGCACATGCACACATTTACCTTCGCAATTTGTATCATCAAATCTTATGATAACGTAAACATTATCGTTATGATCGACAGCTACTGCTTCTATAATTTTTTCCTTAGCCTCAGGCATTGAGGTAGCTTGTCTAAATTCACAAAACCTTTTCACCTCTCCTGATCTGTATAAAGCACATAATTGGTCATTGCGATGAAACAGAAGTTGTCCTTTGCTATTTATGGAAGAAAACCGGAAATAATCTTCAATCGGTAGAATGACTTGATTCTCTGGTGTTTGAAATTCCGTCTCTTCAAAGACGATCTTAAGAACATCAATGTCAAGGAGTAGGGGGTGCATAGTCTCTTCTTTGGTAGGAAGGCGTATTCTGGGCCAGTTTCTGACGTTGGGTAACTCACCAGAAAATTTAGCGGTAAATTCTGACATTCCGAAGTTCAAAGAAATGACAGATTTTACGGTTTCCAAACGCGAAAGGTGGTAGAACATGGCTCCTATACCACCTTTGAAATGTGTAGAAAACGCTTGCCCAACTTCCTGAAGATTATGAAGCTCTTCCAAAAACAACATGCATCCAGCTACCGCTGACCTCGCATCTTGAATGCATTCTAAGATTTTCGAAGCGACACGCAGTCTTGTTGCCATGATTCTATCCGGCAAACTTAAGGCTTCGTTCCAAAACGTCCGAGTCGCGCCTTCACGCGCGGCTTTAAATAATTCCTTCGCGGCAACAATTCGACCATTTGATTTGCTGCCCAGCTTCTCGATGGCGCTTAGGAGTGTAATGGCTTCATTTAGAACTCCATTCTCGCCCTCGTTTTCGGTTGTTGTTGTTGTTTGACTTCCGCCTTCGTCTTCACGAACCTGTTTGTTCTTCGCGTCATAAAGTACAAGATAAAGGGTAACTATACCCTCTTTCAGAAAGGAATAACTCGCTAGTAAATCTTGTCGCGAGAGTCCATCGATTTTCTCCCCAATTTGGTCAAGATCTCCAAGAATAACATTTCGAAATTTCTCATGTGTAACATCCCCGTGTCTGAGCTTTTCGGCCACAGTGTTTTGAGCCTTGTTAAGCAATATGCCCAAAGCAGAGCTAACAACAGAGTTTACACTATTCGAAACGAAGTTGAAAACGTGAAATGACATAACCGTGACAGTAAAACTGGCGACAAAGGCACAGGCGCTGGTTGAGTAGGAACTGTCTTCACGCGAATGTTTGCGTGATAACAGAAATAAAGGTAAAACACCGCTATATGAATTCGTCACAGGGAGATGAGCTTGAATGAACTGTTGAATATGATCAGTGCTTCCACATACTGCAGTGATAATTCTAATGCTTTTTTCACATTGGATTCAAAAAAGGCGAATTAACCTCCACTGACACTGAGGATATTATTGCGGCCTAATTAAAGTATCAAGCCTATTGCTTTGCTTTGAAATATCTTATATGTGCTGATGGTTACGTTCCAAAAGTTAAAATTCAGCCCCCCCCCCCTATGTTTGATGTTTCATCCCGTTATGCATTCAATTTTTTCTTTCAAGCTTTCAAGATTTAGATTCTATTCTTTAGAACTTTTAGAACTCTTAGAACAAAACTCATATCATAATATTGGGCTGTCTGTTAAATTTATATTGAAATTTCAAGTGTTTTTGGAACTTTGCTTGTTTATCCGTGGAATAAACTGAGATCTAGAGAAGAGAAAGATTCCTAGAAAGGACCTTATTTTGTCCATTAAGTTCACGGTGATCTTAAGTATACTGTAGATGGCGGATTATCACTCAGTCATAATCTTATCGCCGCTATGCAGAGATAGGTAAAACCGGTTTTACAAAGCTAACTTGTCAATTTTTGTCTCAAATGTGTCCTTACCCATAACCGTTTGCGCACTTAATTTTTTGATTTAATATCTCCTGAAGTCACACATATAGAGCATTAACAAAAAATTATGCAATCCCACTCACCTAGCGTATGAGGTATCTTTGTCATGTATTTGTTCTTAGAATGATAGCTCGGCTGCTCTTCAGGGGAGATCATCCTTCTATCGTTTGAACCAATCAGCTCCTCGGATGTCGCTTGACCATGCGAAGTGCGATTAGCCAATGGCGGCGGAGGTAGTTCCAGGCTAGAGCGATACCTTGTTCTAAGACTCCGAGATGGATGCTTAAACGAAAAATTGTCGTATTATTTATCGGATATCATGTAAAACGTTTATCCAGTTTTCTATTGCAGTCTGGGCCGTAGGCATGATTGCGCGTCAGTAAAATATACTGCATATATCCTTGGTTCTGAAAAGTTTTCCAAAAAATCTAGACAGTGTCGACTATATCGATAACTATAGAAAAAATTAAACTTTGTGTGCTTCGCATCAGAATATAATCAATTTATCAGATGTGAACCCAAAACCTCTATTAACTGAAAATCAATGTCCATTTCCACCAGAACCCTTGTCCAATGCTTCTGCGTGACTATGAAGATCGGAATTCCAGGCGAGAATAGACCCTTTGCATGTTAAACTACTTTTTGATATGTGCAAAATAATCCAATCAAATCACCACAGCTGAAAAGAGCGTACCAAAATTAGTTAAAATGCAAAGTTTGGTTGCGAAATGTCGTAAAATACGGAAAATATAGCCTTGCAAAGTTTGAAAATTTGTATACTTTAGTTTAACGCACGCAAAAAGTTACCATTTTGGGGCCGAATGTGGTAACATAACGTATTTTACGACATTTCGCAACCAAACTTTGCATTTTTACTAATTTTGGTACGCTCTTTTCAGCTGTGGTGATTTGATTGGATTATTTTGCACTTATCAAAAAGTAGTCTAACATGCAAAGGGTCTATTATCACGACAAACACCACAGTTCTCGCAGGGAATGCCGGGATAAGTGTCACGCAAAAGTGTTCGCCGACGTGAGAACGCATAAGATCTATTGCACTGAAGATGCATATCCGTGCTGTACCTGATCATCTGAGGTGTAGCCTCTCGCAAAGGGTCTCTCTTCGTCTACTTCGTCACTTTGAATATGCTGAAACAATGCATTGGGAAAAGTTACTATAGCGTTTGGAGTGTCGTGAAGGCTTGCGCTTGTGTGCAAAAAGTTCACTCATGCTCCGGCATTGAGTATGACATAAACTTTTTGTTTTTACTTATCAATAATCAATGTAAAGGCTCTTTAACAAATCTCAAAATGGCGGGTAGCCGTTTTGTGGACGTTTCTTACAAAGAGATAAGCGAACAAATGCAGTTTTTGTGTCAATTCACTTGTGCAAAAATACTAAAACAATTATTCGCCTCAGGCTCGGTGATTATCGGGAAATATTCACCTCGACTTCGTCCTGGTGAATATTCCCCGATAATCACCTCGCCTTCGGAGAATAATTGTTAAATATTATATGGCCCTGAGCGTCTATAAAGGTCGGGCAAAACAGATGGCTTAGTTCTACATTGAAATTGCTGACAAGAAATTAATAATTGCAAACCTCAGGAATGTTATTTCCCAAAACCAATACGACCAAACGTTTTATGATCTTGCTGTAAAAGCAGTCACCATACTTACTTCCACAGGCCTATAAAATAGAAAATATTATCAAGGCGTTTGACACATCCAAAAAAGTCTGCATGATCCTGCACTATATCATTACTTAAGAAAAAACTATATTCGAGTAATAGATTATGGTGTTCAATGTCAGATACCATCGCATGATTATTTTAGCTAGAGTGAATTTGAATTTGAACGAACAAAAAAATCAGATCGGAGTATAGTTTTCATCACCGCGAATACAATACGTATCAGTAAAAGATCACGAGCCGGTTGTATCAAGCCCGTTTAGCTTAAACGGTGGATAAGTTCAAAATAGAAAGCAAGTGAGCAAGTCTATCGTTTTTATTGAACAAGCGAATGTTTTTTATCTTAATACAAGGATACTGTTTACAACTACATATTCAGTGCATATACTATTCAAGTTGACTCACTCAAGAAAGATGTAAGAGTGTTATTTCATTTTGACTTATCCACCGTTTAAGCTAAACGGGCTTGATACAACCGGTGTCACAGGAAATTTGGCCCCCCCGAAGGGGCCAAATTTCCTAGGAAATATGGGCCAAATATCCTAGGAAATTTGGCCCCCTCTTCGGAAATTTGGCCCCCCTCTAAAAAACATAGTTTACCTTACCATTTTAGAGCTAGAGAACTTAAGTGTATAAAAGTTTTAAGTGTATAAAAGTCTATCTAGCTGTACTCTTGTTTGAGTTACAACTTACAAACAGCACTGACGGATTTTGTATGGTGCATGTAACCTTGTTTTTGTGTTTGCCGATTGTTTTTAAACGTTTTTATGCAAATTTGTATTAATTACTCCCTAAATGTTAGCCGCATGCACATTAACACTTTCGCCAACGCATGTTGTCATCGCTTGCTAAAGTGTGGTTGTTATTCTGACGAATTTCATATTAGGTTCAGAAACTTGTTGAATATTGAGTCAAAAGTTCGCGATTTCAAAACTATATATATTTCATATATATATATATATATATATTGAGAGTATAAAGTATGTTATTGAGGGGGACCAAATTTCCGAACTGTGAAATACGTGATTTGTCCTCCCCAGAAATTCTTAATTTGGCGACCTTATACATACATAGGAAAGGTTGTTTTAGGAAATTACCACTTATTTATTTCTCGATTAAAGCCTCTAGTAATGTTATGATAATCCTAAAGTTATGCACGTGCACATTAACAATATTCGTCTTAGCTCTTCGCCGAGATGAAAAGGTTTTACACAAATAAATGAAGCAAACTAAGTATGAATACAAACAAACATTGATCTTGCTTTTAGAAGAAGCTTCGCGATTCTCAAACTCATGGCAGTAAAGTATATGTTTTCGAGGGGGCCAAATTTCCGAAAGGGGGGCCATATTTCCTAGGAAATATGACCCCCAGGGGGGCCAAATTTCCTAGGAAATATGGCCCGGGGGGGGCCAAAATTTGGGGGGGCCAAATTTCCTGGGACACCGGCCCCAGTACGGCAGCCGAACCTCGTCGCTTTACTTATACATGCAGTAACTACGAAAAGGAAAATTCATGTTGAAGATTCAAAGGAAATCCCCCCTATCATTTGCTGGATGTTTATCTTCTAAAGCTTCATCGCTTCCGAGCACTTTTACCACTTACGGGAACATGATCGAGTAGACGGCGTCAATTCAAAGAAAAATGTTACTCAAAGGAGCAAGAAGGATCGCATGTGCTATAAAGTATCACTCTCAGTCAATCCTACGACCTTCAAGTTTCGACGCTTAAATATTGTCTCAAGTCCAAGGACTGCATTCAAAAGATTCACACAATGTTTAATGTAATATTTATTATATTTGCAAAATGGTACCTGATATACGAAACTTACCGCTAAGACTTGCCTCAAGGAGTATCGACTTTTTGCCAGTTCTTCGCACATTGACAAAAGTAAGTTTCCCAAGGATACACTCAAATGCCCCATCTGCAAACAAAATTCGTATTCGTGATGCTGCTCTATATATCCAGAACATTGCTCTGTGGACATGCAATCGCAACAGCACGTGTCCAGAAGAGCCTGGTTGCTGCCAATTTCTTTCTAGCGCGCAAAGTATGGTAATCGAACCACAAATAGATTAGTAAAAAGGGGAGTTTTGTACTATAACTGATGTACTTTTTTCCGGCAAAATACGAGTCGATATTCGAAAACGTAAAATCAGTCTATGTGATTAGTAGCACTTTCACATGGTTTCACTCAAGACTAAATAGCGAAACGCTTGCATGGTGGTCAGCTTCACACATATTGCCGAATTATGCCTTGTGGAAGTGAGCAAATCTCTCATCTACTCAACATTAGGTCAAAACATACAATGAATATTTTACTCGATTTGATAAATATTTTTCTATTTGGAGTCGACCACCAAGTGCTAAATCTGTCACGTGACTGAAACCGAATTGACCAATATAAAAATTGCATTCAATTTCCCTATAGCGATCATGCTTTTCGCGCCAATTTTATTCGCTGACCAATAACATTGCTAGATTTCGGCTTCAGCTTCGTAGTGGAATTAACACGAATTACACGATAAACCCAGAAGGCAGAACTGGAAAAAGACTTTTCATAAAGATGAGAGACGTTAAGATTTAAGATTTTCGTTTATAGAAAGATTTCGGTAGGTAATGAAATGTTTTTGTTTAAAACAACATCAAAACACAAGTTTGTGTTCGTTTGCACTTTGTACCAAACTTCGCCGCATCAAAATTGCCGGGAAAAATACATGCATAATGTCAGAAATTATGATTGTAACAACAGTTATAAAAATTGTATCCTAAATAAATTTTGGTTTTTTCTGAATGATTTACCAAAACGGGAAGTTCAAACATACTGTTTTTAGCATGAAAACAATGTTTCTTTGACGTTGCTTTTATAGACAAAAAAATACACTGACTTTTTTATGACTATTTAAGACTATTTTACGGGTTCATTGAAATCTTTCAGTTTCGAAGTTTACTTGCCAACTATCAAGAAAGGGGAATTTCCAGAAAAAAAAGGGAGGACAAAAAAATGACTCTTTTCTTTAATTGCAAAATCAAATTGCAAATTGCAATGCAATAAAATACAAGTTGTTGGTTAGAATATATAAATGTGTTCATAAGAATAATAATTGGTGGAAATGAATGAAGCATATACAAATTAGCCTAAACTTATTCAGAGGTGTACCTTAGATTTATTCAGAGCATATTCTGCAGCAAAATATAAAGTCATACCAAGAGAGTAGACATACATCTAGAAATGTGGGAGAAAATAATAAAAATTTCATACCCACACAAAAAGGCAACCATTCAGAGTCTTAAAAGCATAGAACTCACAGAAGGGGGGTACATGATATCTTACTTTCTCTACAGCACCATCACTGGGAGACACATTCCGAGAGTTGAGCTCTGGAGCTCTATATGTTGGATTTTTTGTCTTTTCTATAGGAGAATGAAAGAGTCTTGTCAATTTTAAAAAAATACAGCCTAAACCCTAAAGACTGATGGTACTGAATGCAGAATCTTAGTACCTCTACCAATATGTTTAGAGATTTTGACATGACCAAAATGGGACAAGACTAAAGTATCAGGTGAGATGACAAGGGATGGTTGGCCATGTTGCTTTCCTCTCCCTAAAAGAAGAGAAAAACATATATAACTGCTTTGATGTATATCATTGAAATTTACTGATACATATTTACTAATTTATTTGATACTAGAGTATTTTAAGACCATCTATTCCACCTGCAACCATCTGGTTGACATAAGGGTGGCCATCTTAGAAATTGGATGTGGTTGAAGCTGAGCTTAAGTACTAGAAAATGGTATTTATTTCCTTATACTCAGTTTCCCCCTTTCAACCCTTAACATGCATCCTACACAAGTGAACATATCCTTAGTTACACTCATTATTTGGTGTGAAGGGGTGAGTGAGCTGTAAGCACACAAGCACTTATAACAGTTAGGCTTTTGTATCAAGTATGCATCAAGTAGGCTTTTGTATCAAGTCCTCCACTATAGCTATGCCTTAGCAATCTACTCAGTTTAACATCAAATATTTACATTGACTTACCATCAGACAACACTCTTTCAATTGCCTTCCCAGCATGACTAAGCACAGCCCATATCTCTTCTTCATTCAAAGGTGATCCTTTCACTTCGAGAATCTCCGCTAAGGTCACCTGATTTGCTGCCAACACTGGCATATTCTAAACACAATTTGTCATTATTTAATTGAACATGTTTACTGAAATGGCTTTTCGATGAGTCTAGAAACAATCTGTAAAATTGTCTGTCACTGGATAGGGAAAAATATTGAAAAAGGATGCAAATGCCAAGTAACGAGCAAGCAGGAGATATTGGAAGAATGCCTTATAAAACCAATAAAATAGAAAATGGTTATGCATCTTGTCATTGTAGGCTACAGTATTAGGACAAACTTGTCAAATTGCAAGCTACAGCAAATTTTTAGGTAAAAAGCTAGCACATCGGCGGCAAAATTGTCACATTTAATAGGGCAGTAACCAAAATGAATTTTTCACCATAAGCACAGACTTTTGGAGTTTTGTTAAAAGATAAATTTCTAGATCAGATTAAGTTATATAAACGTTTTCAGAGTTGAATAAATTGATAGTCTTCTTGTATACAATTGAACGCTATTACAGAAAAAATGTAAAGAAATGGAAGAATCATTGAACACTGCATGACAACAATACGAGCGTGATTCGGAGAATTAAAGGAAAACAACAATATAGTTTTCCGCTTTCCGATACAAGCAGCTAAATCTCGCAACGATAGCAAGGCTATAAATGACTAAAAATATCAATGTAGCAAAATGTACATTTAACTACGGAGGAATACATTTCGACTTAGAAAACACATGCATCCGAACCTATCACAATATATAAATATTAACAGATTATACCAATGTGTATACGGCAGTTGTAGGAACTTTTCCTTCGTTGAAACTAAAGAATATTCATCGACATTTTCGCTTTAGTGAATAGTATTATAAGTCGGTTAAAAACGAGTATTAACGAATGCAATCGAAACGGACAAAATTCGATGGATATTCCAGCTTTCGTAGCAGCTTCTTAAGTGACAAAAAGCATAGATTAAGCACGTATTATGTTGTATTGATTTAAAGTAATTACTTTAGGCCATTTATGTCGACATCACAGCGATAAAACCGGCGCTTTAATCAACTTTAATATTTGGACGAAGAAGCTGGAATATTTAGACATACCTTTTAGCATCCCATACTAAATCACGTTTCCAAGTTGAAGTTCATTGCGATCGTAAAAAATCTAGCCGTTATTTACAATAGCGGTTCGACACTAGACTAAATAGAGCACACGAAAGTGTATATAAACACTAACATGTCAAACGTTATGGAGATTTATATTCCCTCGCAAAGATACGCGTTTTTACTCCATGGCTACCCGAAACCCGAACTCGAACAGAATGTTGTTGACAGCGAATCGAAGCGGATTGGTTGATCCGGGTCACGTGCATCTTGATATGGGATAATATCATAGCTCAGTGTTGCTAAAATTAGATTCTTGTTCCGCGGCGTCTTTCATGGTAGTGTGCAAAGACTTCTGTTGTGCAACGAATAACAGCTGAGAGAGTACAGATATGTATCTTGTCGTCGGCCGGCACTTATGACGTTTGCGTACCCACGACAAAAGTTAGGTTGCTGTTTTTGGAACCAAACTGTAATAGCAAGTGCTTATAGCTTAGCGATTATAAACTCGTACGTTAGAGCCATCAAAATACAATTTCGATCCGTATCGCTATTCACCAAAAAATTTGGTATCAATACCACCAAAAATCCCTGGTATCAAAGCGGTACCGTATCGATTTAAGAGAACTGGTATCGCGTTTTTCTAAAACCCGTTGGGGTAAACCTCTGAAAAAATCTCTCCACTTCAGCAGTAACCAACAATGTATTTTACAAAAACTTGAACTTTTACAGTATTTGATCAAAACATTTAAAAAATATCCAATTTGCGCTATAATTTTTGATCGAAGTTATAAGGAGAAAATTAATCACCACAGCATAATTTTGCATAATGCAGAAAATATAGTCACGCGAATTGCCAAATTTTGCATATTTTGGATTTCGTGCCGAAATATGCAACTCCGGCCGTAATAAAAAAGTATACAAATTTGTTAATTTGACAACTTCGCATTGCTGTATTTTCCGTACTTTGACAACATTTCGCAGCTAATTTTAGTCTGCTCTTCCAGAGGATATTATCGCCAAGATAACAAAAACGTGTCTCAATGCCTATAGCATCCATTCAGTAAAGTCGTCCATTCAGTAAAGTCGTCCATTCAGTAAAGTCCTCTCAGCCAATAAAACATAGTTCAAGATAAATAATGATATTCGTGAATCGTGTGTTATTCGTGTCAGTTTCATCAGTCCAACTTACAATTTCTAAAAGAAAGAAACAAATATAAACGCCCGTGCATAAATAGTATAAAGCGATTATTTCATTCATTCATTCATAAAATTTATTTAACCACCCTAGCCATACACAACATAGGTACAATTTGCTGAAACTGCATCAGTGGATTGGCAGAGATAAGAACCTATACCGGAAAGATTACCCACCCATTTCCATTTCCATTTTTCTTCACACTTTTTTCAATGCTTCGTAGAGGACGTCCATATCACACTTCACCTCGGAAATAAGCGACAAAACTTTGTCCTTTCTGTCCAGAATTTCGATGTTTTGCGTGTATGGATTGTAACGCACCTGGAAAGGTCGGGGGATTTTCGCGGCATACTCCCTGAACGAAACAGAAAACACCAAAACTATCATCAGACTGAGGAAAATCTTCGAGAGTTTAGTATTCGAACAGGACGCTGATCTTGCCGTAAGGCACGAGTCACTTCTTTCTGATTCCGGTAACGCAACGTCACGGCGAGACAAGTTGCACGAGTCATTGCACCGTTTAACATGCCTTGCAATGGCCAAAATCGTTGCAAGACAAGTCACACAAGTCATTGCATCGTTTAACATGTCTTGCAATGGCCACAATCGCGGAAAAACGTAGTTCAACAAGCGTTGCACAGAGTATAGAGCTGGCTTTGATTTTGTAGAACCTGTTGGTTCAAACTAAAGTCAACTTGACCCATGCAGCAGAGTTTTTCGTACCTGACTTTTTCTTTAGCTGACTCAAAGCTATCGGCGACGAAGTAGATTGGTTGATATTGCGTAATGGGGTATTCAGTCTCGGCTATTTTCTCTGGGTCAAATTCTCTCATCTCCGGCGTATCTGTTAAACAATACTGAAAGGAAATTCCAAAAAAGAAAATTATAATTTTTACCTATCGTCATCTGAACAGTTGCTAATTTGCTCGAGCCAAGGATTTTGTACTCGCTTTTGCCAGGATGCCCATACCTATGGCCAGGTTCATGCATTCACTTATTTTGATATCTCACCATTTCTTTCACCTTTCGTAAGAAATCGCTAAGGTCTCAAGATTTAGTCATGGTTATGCTAAAAAATCATTGGCCATTCTTAATTCGCTATGCATAATGGTATGTCAAAATAAATATCCCCGTTAATAAATATTATGTCGAGAGAAGACTGGTAACTAGACAAACCTGAAGTTCACCGAATGAGGAGAGAAGCCCGGCGCCATATGCTTTAAGTTCCCCGTTCTGGCGACACATCCCAAACTCGATGGTGAACCAGTACAACTGTAAGAAATAAAACGGTGAAAATCGAACACAGGATAATCAATATTTCCAGAGCGAGTTGGTCCCGTGAACAGCAGGGTCATCCATCGGATGTTTTCGCTCGAAATTTTACGAGGATCCTGCAATTACTTACAAGGCCGGTGCATGAACACTCTTTTTCTCTACAAACACAAACTCAAGGAGGAATTTGGTTAACTAATCGGCCAATTAACTAGTCGGTCAATTTGTTTTTACTTAAGAATCAAACTATAATTCAAACAAGACACAGATTGAGACTGTAAATTTTCGACTTATTACAAAGTCATCTTCAGACAGAAAGGAGACGGTTGATTCTGAAGATGTCTTGTTTGTTCGGAATTTGCTTTTTACTTTACTTTTTTAAATTGTCGGCTGGTCATGGTTTTTTTGTTTGTTTTGTTTTCACTTTTCAGGTAAGTCAAGAATGCTAAAGCCTAAATGTTTTATACTTCGTGTAAAATACTAAATAATCTACCTTTTAACGGAGGTAGTCTATATTTATTAATAAACAAGTTTGCTGATTGATCTAAAACGAAATTCCTCTTTGTTCTAAAACACAGCGAGAAGCAGTGAAAATTGCGTTCTTGCGCTGGTTATAACCTTTTTCCTTTCTCTTGCAATCAACATATACACATGTAATTGCCGAGTGATCATTTGCTACAAACCGCGAAGTATTGGTCCGGTCCCTATATAGCCGATTTTCCATTACGTCTTTTCATTCGTTTCGCCTGCGCGGGCAAAATGAATATGTAATCGAAACAACCCTTCAATCTCCTAGTAAAATACGTCATTCCATCATTAGAAGACGTAGGTATCTTTTAGACCATTATTAGGGACCTTAAGCATGTATAGGACGCGAACGCGACGACGACGGCTATCAATACAATGGGTCATTGAAAAGAAATGAATAATTAAAGACCCATGATGAGTTTTAGACGTCGTCTTCGTTCTGTTTACAACGGGAAAACGTCGTTTTTTACGTCGTGCCTAGCACGCGGTTGCATTTCAGGACCCAGCGAGCCCTACCTCAAATAGGCTCTATAGAATTGTCCTTAAACATAAACACAATATTTTTAACGCCTTATATCTCACTAAATCGGTACAATTACGTAATAATATACAACAACCACTTCGCCATAGCATTTATTTAAAGGAGAATTTCAGCCGCGTCGTCGTCGTGTTGCCGTTCAATATGCTTAAGGTCCCTATTATCGAAGGGATTACGACGTCAGTGAGAGAGGTTTATATTATAAAGAGAATACCGTTGCCAATTTTTTTATCCATTCATCGGGAGCGCCCAAAGATGCTAAACCAATTTCCTACAAAAAAGAGCAAAATTGTGGAAATGCTATACGCAGAAAATTTACTCCAAAGTTAATTCACATCTCTTTGACTTTGCGTGATTATTGTTTGAGCTTTTATTGACGGCTTCCTACTAAAAGAACTCGCGGAACTGATAATTAGAGCTCAGATAATCATTATTTTCAAGAGGCCGTTTGCATGCAGAGTATAAAAAAGAATCAATGCATGTATATGAAATTTACCTATATAACTATATGCATCATATTTACATAATTAAAAATAAAAATAAAATTCACACATGATATATAACACACTGATGAATAAACTATATATTTGCCTATTGAGAACATTAACCAAAATGAGCAGGTATATACCTGGGAGAACCGAGCAAATGCTGGATCAGCAAATAATGGCACGTGACCAATCAACTCATGACAAATATCCCTTAAAAAATAGTGAAAAAAAGATATTATGTCTACACAATTGCACGCATTTGTTCAGTAAAAGTAAACTCACGGCTCAGGTGTGTACAGCGGCTTTGATGAATGTCTAATGTACTGAGTGCTGTGAAAGACACGGAATGCCAAGCCAGCCAAGAAGTCGCGTGACGAAAGCAAGCCTGCGACGGGGCGTAGAGTAAAACCAGTTCGACCTGCAAAATTGGGTGAAAGGATTCGTTAATCGTGACGCTTCAGCGCAGCACTGAATCGCGTCGACAAAATATGATTGCTAATATTTCATTATGGTTTTCAGGGTTTCCACTGACAATGCAAGGAAATTTGCTTCCAATTGACAACCATAAGGGAGGGAGGGATTTGTATTAATAGGATATATTATATGCATTCTTTTCAAAACTTCTTTCTCGTCATTGCTATTCCCCTATGAGGACAGCTATATGCTAATAAGTTGTGGAAACCCTGATGATGCCATTTGGTTGCGGATTTCCGGAAGTCAAGGACAAACCAAGAGATTTCAGGAGTTCTCGAAAAGGTGTTCCAGATATTATTCTGTATCATTTAATTTTCAAGCAGAAAGCGTGAAATGAGAAGTGGCTTAAATTTTTAGATATCCTAAATGCCTCTAGAAACCTTACTATAAACTATATATTGAAAAACAACAGACAAGCACGAAATAAAAAGCAACATTAAAAATTCTCGCTTTTAAGTGGACATATATTATATGTAAAAGGAAAATAATTCCTATAAAATTATTTACCTTTCAAATAATTTGACACGACTTGCAATTGCGGAATTTGACCTTTTCTGTTAAAAAGTAAAAAACTCTTAGTAAAAAATATCCTGAATCGACTAACTTTATACTGCTAAACCCAAAAGTTTGCTTTTGATCATTTTTGAACGTTTTCGTGCACGTGTTCTGCCAAGAAACTAAGTACAATTAGCCTAACAAACATAATTCACTCATGGGGTAGTAACATAACAGCTAGCCTTCCACATCTTTGCGACTTTGGATTTTACCACAACTTCTAACAATGTCAAAGAGCAGCAATAATCAAAATATGGTTTCAAAGTGGAATTATTTATCTCTATAATCTCATGCAGGCTTTTTCGAGGAACAAAGAAAACAAAATGATTGATCTGGCTTTCAGCTTCAATTCCCAAAAACTTTTAGTTTTACTGTTATAGACCTGGAGGTCTAGTATAACCGTACAAGTTTGTGAGCATTAATTCAAGTCACTTACGCCAAGAAAAAATTAAATTATAAACTTATACTGAACTAAACTAAAGGTTTTATATAATAGACCTTATGCATAATGACGTAACAAGCCGTGGGAAATTTTGAAGTTTGAATAGCCGTGACTACTAAAACCAGGCGTCACGGCTTGATACGTCATTATGCATAAGGTCTACTGAATATAGTTCTGCAAGCTCTGATAGTAGTCCAGTTACAGTAGCATCCATGCGATGAAGTCTCCGCGCATCTATATTGTTTTAGAGTTACCACACTGCAGGAAAATCTTTTCTTACTTGTAGCCACAGCTTTCCATCAACATGGGCCAGACGTCGTTGTGTTCCTTGCAAGCGTGAGTTTTAAACAATCTGCTGAGTTCACCAAGAATCGTGTTCCTATGAAAATTAAAAAGCGATAATGACCACACAGTCCCGTAACATTCCTTCTAAACATTTTCCGCGATTTTGCAAAATCTCGAAGGCTTACCATGTTTCAATTTCTGCCTCCGTGTAGTTCACTTTTGGAATAGGTTCTCCACTATAACAGTGAAAGAATATTTAAGATTTTCTTTCGAACACTTTTTTGTATTGAAGGCGATATGAACTCGCTAAAGTGTAGGACAAGGAAACACGTTGCTGCAGTGTCAGCCGGATTAAGAATGGCGATTGTGAATTAATCGCCCCAACTCTCACTCAAGCAAACACATGATCCATCAATCCACTTGCATGGAGACTGCATAGAAATTTGATGAAACGCCACCCAGACTATTCGGAACGAAAGAATATGAGAAGCTATCCAGTGAACATTAAGCTTTTAGACCCAGAGTGAGGGGGGTTCAATTAGATGATATATGTGGACATGTCATTTGACGACAAGATACTTGAAAAACTGGGCCACTAAAAAGGCACTTTGCTCTCTGGCTGTTTTCAGTGAAACAAGTCCGCCATATAGGAATGGCATTATCAAATACACGGATCAACAGGAGCAAGACTTTGTCTGTGATTGAAAAGGATTACATTTCTAGTTTCAACAAAAGCATGGATGCTTTTCAATGCCATGCAGCAACTCGAAAGATGTTCGGCCAGTCACTTACTGTCTATATTGAATGGCAATATCTGCAAATTCTTTTCTCCGTGCTCGATAGACCTCGTCTGTGAAACCCTGAAATGCAATACAATGATTTCAACCACTCATGCATTTCTCGCTTGCACTTCATGCCCACGTCATGACAAGTTCATTTGTCCTTGTATACAGCATGCCAGGGGCGGATTAGCGTTATGAGTGTCACCGGGCGATAGGCCAAAAGGGCCCACCTGATGACGTCATTGAAGGAAGACAATATTGGGATTTTTTTAATCGTTGTTGGGCAATAAGCCTCGTTTTCGTGCAATATGAAGGCACAGCCACTAAGTTTCGAAATTGGTATATTTTACTTATTTACATAATGTGCGCTTATGTATGCTAAACTAAAGCCGCTTTTAGTAAATTATGTCACCTGAATATGATGACATCGACGGTCTATATTTATCTATAACATGAGTCAGCAAAATGTTCGGAATGTTTGCCATTGTTTGGTATGCATTGGGCTTGTGTAACACGGGTAAAAGTGCAACTTACGATACAATACTAGTTTAACTCTGTCCCGTACTTGCAAGACATAATTTCGGTTTTCCTGTAGTTCCAATCGAAATCGTGATTTTATTTTGTTGCTATTATTTCCAATAGGCTCGATCGCAAACAGGTTTTGAGACATTGCAAGCTTATAACAAGCACCCATAGCCAGGGCCCCCTTATTTTACAAGAGTGGGGGCCCACCGGGGCATCGCCCGGTAGCCCGGTGGGCTAATCCGCCCCTGCAGCATGCCATTAAAGCAAAAACAAAAATTTCCATGTAGCTTCCAAATTCGAACAATGCATTTGTAAAACTAAAAGTAAAAGACTAAAACTTGGCGCAAATATACTGTATGAGGATAGTCATGATAGTGAGATGACTAACGAAAATCAGTATAACTAATAAATATAATAGAACATTAACATATGGACAAGTGTCGCTAGTGCGCATCATATGAAAACAATGTCAATGATCCCAATTTTCAAGTGACCTACAAGACCTGGAAAGCGCTTTGCCCTTCCTCAACAACCGGAGGCGGGCTTTATGGTAAGTCTTGAACGCTGCAAAAACCAGTGATTCACTCACGGGATGATCTGCATCCAATTCAGCGCCATAGCTGCAAATTCTGTTTGCAAACTCATCCAAATCTGCAATATTCTTTGGAAACCAAGGAACTATGAACAAACAGAATAAAATTGCAGCTCGTATTATGGAATAATAGAACAAATAACATCACCATATTGGAGATATTGGATGAAGAGAACATTCAAGACAGGTGTTTCATTTCATACTTCAAGCAAAACGAGAAACAAGAGTTAAAAAAGATTGAATGTTGCCGTTGGCAAGCTATGTAGTGTGAGAGCAAGTGTGTGTTTCCTATCAATCATGCCTGCAAGACTACATATATCTGTATGTGACAGTGTACATATACTACAAAGTGTGTCATTTAAACTAAAGCCCTGCTTTTTCTACTTTTCAGCTAAATTATTAAAGAGTCTTCAAAATGTAAGAGTAAGAAACATCCATGAAGTGAAATAAAAAAAAGTTTGGTAGTTGCCTAATTTACTGAAAAATTGCACCATGTAATGGGGCCTAAAAGTTACTCATTTTAATCTTGTTGAACAAAAGACAATACTTGTATTGAACCGAAGCATATCATGTGCCTTTCTTCCATAAAAGTTGTGTACATTGAATAGTAATGCTGTAAAGGCATTGAAACAAAAGATTGCACTAATGCATGTCCCATACTTGCAAGCATTTTGATTGAAACCTTATGTGATTGAAACTTTTTCAGTCAGTCATGTCAAACTTACCCTCTTCATTCTCGCCAGCAAACACTTTAACCTTTTCCGCCTTTTCTTCTAGTTCTTTTAATACTGGATCCAATGTTGCTCTTGATCCAGAGCAGTCAACATAGAACTCAAAATAGGTAGATTGACCGTTGGCAGGCCTTGACTCGATGTGGGTTAGGTTGATGCCATTGTCCTTAGGTATTTGAAATAGGAATTTTACATTTTAAGCATGTGTTCAACAGTGACACTAGAAAACAATAGACCTTATGCATAATGACGTAACAAGCATAATGTGACACCTGCAGGGAATTCTGGTCGTAGTAGTCAAGGCGGAAAATTTTGAAGTTTGAATTTTTCGCTGGGACTACTAAAACCAGAATTCCCTGCAGGCGTGACGACTTGATACATCATTATGCATATATAAGGTCTTTTCAGAGAATTGGAAATGATAAATATGAAAAGACAGTTATCCTGCATACAGGAAATGTTTTCCTAAGTAGTTCTATATTCCTCCATGGAAAATAATTGATCCCAGGGTCTTAGCCAATAAGGCCATATCCAACAAAACCAATTTTATCATTATAGAATTACACCAGAAGATCAACATAAACATTCAAGGCTAACTTTAAACTTTAAGCATAAGATTAAAGAGTTATAATGATAAATAGTTGGTTATTTGTAAGATTAAAATAATAAATATTGGGCATTTTAAACAATGGCTTGGTTTCCATAGAGAATTAATTGAAAAGCTTTTATAATTAGGAACTTATAATGACAAAGGTCTTAGAACTATTTTTTAAATTTATTTTAGTATTCAATATATAATACTGTAATTCAATACAGATCGAATTTCTCATTGGCAATGTAACATTACATATCACATGTATTTCAATTGTATTTCTTTTGAAAAAGCACGTTAATGCTGGAAGCCGGCGAAATTTGCAATTTAAACCAGTCTGGACCACTTCGATATAACATCCTATAGCTCTGCAAACATTTACAGTTCAGTCGTGGTGATAAATAGTTTAAGCAAATTGCTATTTGAATTGATTTTATCTAGTATATTACGAAGGACTCTAATGGTGTAAGAAAAGTCGGATTTTGTTATTTTTGTAGTGGTTCAGCGAAGAAAACTAATTGCGTGACTTCGAAGGCATATGTTAACACAAGAATTTGATGACGTACCACACTACCACTAGACTCTTTTCAACCAATTTGGGATACGAATCACACAAATCAAAGTGGTTAGAGGAAAAATTATGATGCAGAAATGCTCTATACGTCAGAAGTACACATATCCGACAAGAATCAGACCCAAAAAACCTAAATATTTGCATTGTCTAAACCTCTTAATTAATGTTTATATAGCGTTGCGTTGCAAACATCTCAAGCCCAATGAAATCACAAACCTTAAAAACTTTTAAAGCTTCATGGAGGGTACCGACTTCTTCTTTAAGAGCAAAAACCAACGATGTCTTACCATTTTCGAATTTCTCGCTTGGAACGTAAGCATAACCACCATCCTAAAAAAACAAACGAACAATCAATGAAATATCGTACGGCTCCATTCGCATTTTTTGAAAGAAAAGCATTGCTCACTTTGCTATCATTTAGTTTAGCCTTTTTGGCCGGGATTGGGTCCTGTAAATCCATGTTTTACGCTGAGATTTTCGACGATGGTTGTCAAAACATTAAAAGCTGATTACAAACGAAATAATTTGCAAAACAAGAAAAGCGTGTCGATTCGAAGTATTCCCAATTTTCTGATGCAATCTCGTTTGTTTTTTAAAGAAGACGTTCGTAGGTGGTTAGTGGGCGCGGTTAGGGCGGTTAAAACTTAAAATATCACTCGTACCCAGAATTCCGAAGCGCGATCAACACACTCTCCTCCGCAGAGGCTTTTTGGGTAATCTAACAATAATTGAGAATTATATAATACAATTGAGAATTATATGATATAATTCGTAGTAGCGGGCGGACGGGAGGGAGCTAATAATAGTAGCGGTGAGTGGCGGGCGGACGGGAGGGAGTCGGGCGGTTGCGGGTTGAAAAATGAAATTTGAGAAGCCTCTGCCATATAATGTTTCCAATATGGCGTCAAATTACATATCATATTATAATTACGTATCATCTCATGAATATTTTTCAAAATAAATATGGATGAGACTATAAATCAAACAAAGAATGTTTTGTCGTTGACTACCAGACCATTTCAAGAAGCGAATGTTTCCGGTAAAGTAATCTGTTCTAAATGTTATGAAAATACGAAAGAAATAAAATTTTATTTAGAAGATGCAGGTTTAATTCAACATTTTCGGGTGAAACATCGACATATGGCCCTTGACGAAAGACTTGTTAAAGAATGTAGGTTGCTATTTCAAGACTTGCATGGGCAGGAAACTTTCAGTGTATTGCAAAAACTAGCCAAGATTCGCGGCGAAGCAGTAAGTTAATGTTTATCTCTTTATACTTTTGTAATTTTGTCAATTTTAATTTTTATGAGCAGTAAAAGCACAAAACCACAACTGCACAAACTGATCTTTGCGCACACAATAGGCAAAATATAAATATCTATTAAAATATTTATATTTCAGAATGTGAACTGTTGCAGTTTGCAAAAGTACGAGGAGTTTTCGGTGGAACACATTACTGAAAATTTGGCTAACAAGATGACTACTCTTAAAGTTATGGCAAGCACGAGACGGGAGGCAGCAAAATTATATGGCTTATATTTGAAACACAGTGGCATTCTAAAACATCTTAGCGGGAATCCTTGTCATGTTCGAGTTAAAATATCTTCTAGTGTAACTGATCACCTTGGCCAATGTTTTAAACTTTGGGATGCATGTGCAAAAATTTATGCTGAATGTTTTGTTTCCCCTAAGAGGGTAAGTTACCGTTTTTAAAATTTGCAACATACATTAATACTTGCCAGGGTTCCTGTAGCATGTGGATATTTAAGTTTAGTCTTTTTAATTGAATACTCGTTGGCGTTGCTTTAAATTGTGCAGGCATTTAAAATTTCAAATAATTTAAAATAATTGTATAAAGTAGTATTTCTTGTTTGTATCTATTGCAGTCTATGTTATTGCCAAGACATCAAACACCTGTGCCAGACAAGTGCTTGCAAATGCAAATTTCTCGAGAATGTAAGACACCTTTGCAGTTTCTCCAAACAGTTTTTGGACATCAAGAATTCAGACCAGGCCAAGGTGAAGCTATTGAGTTTATATTGTCTGGAGAAGATACAGTTGTAATTATTCCAACAGGTGGTGGTAAAACAGTTATATATACTCTTCCTTGTCTAATGACACCTGGCTTGGCATTTGTAGTATCACCTCTTATTATGTTAATGAGTGACCAAGTTGCAAGACTACAACAATGTGGAATCAACACATGCTATTACAACACAATGCTAACTGATAATGAAAGACAGAATATATTACATAATCTGAAACAGCCAGATTGTCAATATCAGTTTTTGTTCATTAGCCCAGAAGCTATTGTAACTGAACAATTGAAACATTGCTTGAGTCAGATTAGTCATGAGAACAGATTGAGTTTTTTCATCATAGATGAAGCACATTGTATTAGCACATGGGGTAAGGAATTTCGCCCAGCCTACCAGCAGCTTGGTACCTTACGGAGCTACAATGTTCCAATTATAGCACTTACCGGCACAGCAACAACTGAAACTTTGGATGCAATTAAACAAACACTTGAGATGGATAACCCAAAGGTAGTGAAGATGCCATGTAGAAGAGAAAATCTAATCTATTCAGTTGTTAACAAGGATAATAAAGCTAAAGAACAAGTCTGTAAAATAATTGAAGATGATTTTGCAGATGTATGTGGTATAATTTATTGTGCTACCCAAGCAGATACTGTCGAAATTGCATTTACTCTAAAAGAACATGGTGTGACAGCTACATACTACCATGCAGGGATGGAGGGTGGACAAAGGATGCAAAATGCTTTGCTTTGGCTAGAAAACAAGGTCAGAGTTATATGTAGCACAAACGCATTTGGAATGGGGATAGACAAAAAAGATGTTCGGTTTGTAATTCATCTAACTCTTCCTTCATCTTTAGAAGATTATATACAGGAGTCCGGGAGAGGAGGCCGTGATGGACACAGATGTGATTGCATTTTATTATTTCGTTTTGGTGATAGGATGTTCCATTTAAAGAACATATCTCAATTGTCATCAGAGCAATTTAAAGAAAACAAGCATATTCTTCTTAATGCTATTACAAGTTTTTGTATGGAGCGTTCAATTTGCAGAACACAGTTTATTACAAAATATTTTTCAGAATTGCCAGGTGGTGCATGCAAATTGTGTGATATCTGTCAAAAAGAAATTACCCACCAAATCAAGGATTTCACAAATGAAGCAAAAAGCATACTGGCATGCTTGACAAGTATGGTTGCAATCCAGAGCAAAGTAAAGGTCAGCATGCTGACAATGACGTATATGGGTTCCAAGGCGAAAGATATTGTTAGTAGTGGATTTCACATGGTTCCACAGTATGGAAAGGGTAAGGCCAATTTCCGAAACATTTCAGTTCTTACACACTTTGTACATTTTTTGATCTTCAAAGGATTTTTGAATGAACATGTTCAGCATGTAGAGGATAGATTATCATCAACATACCTAACAATTGGGAACATTCAGAATTTATCAAATGACTCTTGTAAGGTGTTTTATTGATGGGCATGTAAAGTAGTGGCAACAGCATACATTTAAACTGCACTTAAGATTAACTAAATATATTAGTAGGTAATTGTATATATTAATGCATTGTTCACAATCTATAGTAAAGATGGTTGCACACAAATCTGATTCTGGTTTAAGATGCAATTTGATGAAAAATAAGGGACACCACAAATCACACCACTAATTGTTTTAGGATGCAATTTGATGAAAAATAAGAGACACTACAAATTACACCACTAATTGTTTTTCTTAGAATCGTTTTATGTGCACCAAACTTTATAAGAAAGTTGGGTGGTATGTCACTGCCAATGACCAGTTGCTATATATATAGTTTTGCCACTGCTGTGTTTTCCATTTCCCACAGTAATATATACATAAAAGTAAACAAATGCCAAGTTAGTTACACAATTTCAAGGGCAACTGTGCAGTTCACAAAATTGTACTATATGGACAATAAAATCCATATGTGATATGATTGTGATGCTTAACAATCAGAAGTGCGAGTTTTCCCCCAAATTTTTGCACGAAATGTTGCCACACATCTTTATTGTGTAACCCTTGCATTTCATTTCTGCAAATGCACTGGTAGATAGATCTATCTCGTAAACTTATTGTATCATGATGTATAAAATCCTTATCCATAAGGATTTTATACCTCAAATCAGGAAAGGAGTCATACAGTTTTGCTTTAAAGCCATCCCTGATCTTCTCTTTACCTTTCTCGACCACATCAATCAAATTCTTGGGGACTTTTCCACTTGCATCACCTTTACCATCGAGGGAGTAGCATTCAATTTCTTTCCTTTCGTTTTCTTCAAAAAATGCCTTTTGGACACAGAACCAGGCACCTTTAACCTGGTCTGGTAATGGATCTTGGACAGAATGTCTGGCAGTATGGTGTACATCAAATCCCTCTTTCTCCATGTATGCCCTTCTTATGTATTTCAAACATATTCAGGTTGGCCATTAGCCGCTCGCACATATGAACTGTTGTGTGATTAGACACGTAATTCTTCAATGGCTGTACTAATTCGGATTCCACGTAAGCGTCGAGCTCTATTCCATTACCAGGTTTCCCAAGAAGGTTGACACAACAATTCTTCTGCAGCAAAATTCTTGTCGCAGCTGGCCACTTTACTAAGAAATTAACAATGTGCCGGAAAACTTCGGTGTAATAGTTACGGAAACCTAGTTGAGCGTACATGGGAGCCTGAGCTTGATATACAGCCTCGCGCGCATAACCATCTCCATTAGCTGTTGCCGCGTCATACATTTGCTGGAGGGGACCATACAGCAGAAATGAAGTAGCTCTGTGTTTAAAAGCAACATCATTTTCACATGATTTTGATAGCCACTCTTTAAATTTGGATAACAGCGTAGTGGTTGTGCTGCCCGTATTACGTAGTTGTTCTTTTGAAGGAAACTCGTTACTTCCCGTAAACTGAAGAGCTGCCGCAATACCGTATGCTCTACACGCATCGTTGATACCTTCTCTAACTTTTACTAGATTATTTTCTTGAAATTTTTTCTTTTTAAAAACTTCGCGTGTAAGTCTTTTTCGCTTAAGAACTTCTGATAACAAATAGTGAAAACCCGATGAACCATGCACCTTATATACCATTTCGCAAAAGTAGCCTAAAACAACAATAACAACAAAAATTTTTAAAAACTTGGTTTGAACCTTGTGATATCGTGAAGTGTTTGTGAAAGTTGATCGTCCAAGATGACAGCCGCTCAGGTTATCAAAATGCCAGTTACAACTTACAACACCATCGTTAACGCTTTCCCAAATACTTCACAATAAATTAACAATTACGGCATACCCCTATATGTAGTCCGTTTGGGAGGTAAAGTAGTAAACTTGAAGTCTGTAATGTAGAGCTGGTACATGTAAGACACATAAAGTATTGACATAGACATTTGTGCAATGTAAGCGCTAAAATAATGAGGGGTATCTGTTTCCCATGTTTAAATAAACCTAACGCTCATATTGTACAATTATCTACAGTATGTCAACCTTAATTGAAATAGCTGTATATATGAGTGTAATCATGTGTAATTTACTTTGTTACCTTTGTTGTGAAGGTCACCAGGACATAGACCAACCCACTGATACGACCTCGACCTGGACATAACCGCGCTATTTGTTTTACACGTTCCAACGTCTCCTACGATAGGCGTTATAAATCCGGGGACAGTTCGGTTGAAATGCTGGACAGTTCTTTTAGGATGTTCATTTGCGGTTAAACTCTCCTGAAATGTTGCATCGATTGAACGAATGAAATCATCCTCTTCGTCTGACAATACCTGGTCGTATTCAAATATTTGTTGAATGTCCTCAAGATTCAATTCTTTAGCCATGCTGAGTGGTGACGGAACACTTGTAAATAACGGTCCAGAATATTTTGCTCCTGATTCAACTAAATACTTGCATATATTACCGTTTTTCCCATGAACAGCAAGGCTTAGGGGCGTCAAACCACATCCCTCTCGGCAGTTTACATCCATACCAAGTTCCACAAGATACTTTACAAAGTTCTGATGACCTTGTTCAACAGCTACATGTAAGAGACTCCGTTTCAAATGGTCTTTGACTGTTGTTAATGCTCTGTTTTCAAGGCTCGAAATAGACATCATGTAAGTCTCTTCAGAATTTGCAGTGTTAGCGCTCATCATTTCATGCATTAAACCATTATACGCTTCCCAGAATGGTTTGTCTTCATTCTGAAAGCGATTCCTTTCTCGTTCAAGAGTAACGGTCTCTTTTGTAGAAGTACGAATACCTGGAGCGTCTTCTTCATCAGAAGCAAACGAAAAGTCATCCTGCGAATCGTCTTCTGTAAGTCCGTCGAAGGTTTTCCTTGTCGATCGCATTTGACTTTCGGTCCGCTTCATATTCTGCTCGTGACTCTTTTGGCTAAGTAGTAGCTCGAAATGCGCCCTTGAAGAAATAACATCAAAATTACCAGCAACGCAGTTGAACGGTACACATTCTGCATTTTTTCCCCCTTCTGGCAAACTGAAATCCTTTGACAGCTTGTCCAAAATACTCATTGTTCCAAAGATTGTGCTATTATCTTCCAACGACAGTGGCAATATGTGTACATTGCTCTTCGAACTGTGGGATGCATTCGGTAGGAGATCCTTTTCTACTGGTATATCTAGCGTATACTTTTCAGTGCTCTCGAAATTAGAGGCAGTGGCTATATATGCATCTATCTGCTTCTCAGTCATTTCCTTAAACTGATGCACAGTGAATGGCAGTTTGTTCAAAGCAATATCTAAAAGTTCCACTAAGTACTTGTCAACAAATGCATTAAATAGTTTTGCCTTCTCGTCGTCACTCTCTAAAAAAATATCGTCTGGCTTCATGTCCGTCGCTGAACCTTGTGGTGTTATGCAAGATTCCTTATCATTGAGTACTTCATCCATTCCATCTACATTTGGTATTAACAATGCTTGACCAGTAAAGTTCCACATTGTTGGACCAGCACTTTTGAAAAGACGCAAATGTTTCCTCTTCCCGCGGTAGATGTTTATATTGTCAATCATCAAAATGACTGGAACATTCACTGGGGATAACTGGGCAATATCTTTCTCTCGTTTCTTTTGCTGCTCGTCAAAGAATTTCATGGCCTTCTCCCAGCTCACCGTTAAGCCTAGATGATTCATCATGGTGACAAATCTGAGCCCTGCTCCAAATGATATGCAAAGATATGTAAACATGAGCCTAAAATCGTTGGTAAGTTTTTGATTTCTCAAGCTCACCAAAATAGCTAAAGCATGGACTGCACTCTTGACACGATACTCACTGACAGGTCGCCCATTTTTCTTGTGTAGAAAAATAGTACATAGCACATTAAACAAAAGTGGACAATTATCTTTAACATCTGAAGTCAATTTGGAAAAACATCCAGTGAGGTCACATTCAGTTAATGTTTTTGAACTAAGTTCTGTGTTCAAAAATGTAGAGAATACAGAAATTTCTTTTTGTAATTGATCTACTTCAAAAGTACAAATATTTTCACACTGAGTCTGTTTTGATGTTAACTGGTTAATTGCTTTCTGAAGTAGACTTGTTAGTAAGTCATTCAGTTCCTGCAGTCTGTTGTGTGCTTCTAGTTGCTTGTGTAGCAATGCCTTCACAACATCTTTGTTTACATTTTCTTTTGATAAATGGTCATCAACATTCTTTCTTGCTAAATCAAGTTCATTAGTAGCACTGGATATCAGTGTCTTGATGTTTGCTATCTCTGGACTTTCGTTTAATTCCAGTGAGGGAACATTGCTTGTGGACACTGGTGCAGAAAACGATTTAATACAAATATTTTTATAAAGCTGAATGCGGTCTGGTCCAGTACCTTTTCTAATGACCATTGAGTTTGGAAATGCCAATTTGACAGCATTTGTGGCCTGTATTTTTTGGTAGTTGTTCAACTGTAGCACCTTCATAACAGCTTCTTGCTTTACCTGAGCACCTTCTCTCTCTTCAAAATGCTCTAACAACATTTTGACATAGCTCTCCCTTCTTCTTTTGTAAAATACTCCACTTGGCTTTGGCAGTTCGCATGACTCTATTAAAACACAATAAAAAAACAAAGTTAAGTATACAGACATAAAGTTAATGTTACATTCAATTAATATTACTGTACTTTTACATTTTAAACCACAGTGCTACTATCTTATTGTAATGACAAACATTATGATAGCTATAATGGAAAGCTTCAATTTGTGCTAATAGAATGTGCATCCACCAACACACATTAAGTAACTCAAACACAATAAGGTTTAGGTGTTTAGCTGTATACTGTATATAGCAACTGGTTATACAAAACATATAAACTAAAATGTTCAGGTTATGAAGAAAAAACATTTTTGTAGATTTTAATAATACAATATAAATTTAAAATATGATAATTAAATATTTGAAATAAATTTTCAATTTAACATTTAAAGGTTCATTAATAATTAACAAAGAGGGGAGGGGGCATTTCAACCCAGCAGTTTAGGGGAGGGGGACTGTCAAATTACCTAAAAATAAAGCAAGCAGTTTAAGGCAGGGTTTGCAATATACAGTACATAACAATAGAATAATTTATGAAATAATTACCAGATGTTAACAAAGGACTTCCAGATTGCATATTCATGATCTTTGAAGGTGGCTCATTTTGTCTTTTTGAATCTGGTGTCAAATCATGCTTCCCAGCTACAGGTACTAGTTGCCGTTGTTTCACCTTCTTTGGAGTACTTGTCAATACAGCACTCTGTATTGGCATGGGCAAACAGCCAAGGTCTTCATCACCAGCCTTCTCAGCAGACATAGGAAAACAAGCAAGGTCTTTACCATCATCTCTCTCAAGTGGCATTGGCAAACAACCAAGATCTTCATCATTATCTGATTTATGACAAATTTCAGGATAATCAATTATGGATAATAATTTGTAGTTTACAGATTTATACAATGAACTGCCAGTATAGTGTAAACCACTTGCATTCAGTGGTGTAAACAGAAAAACAAAACAAAATATACGATAAAAATATATAAATACAGTAGCCTGTAGCTGACGACGATTTTAATATATGCAAGCCAATGCAAAATTAACATAACTACATATGTAAATACTTTCACTTCTGAAACTTGCCAAAATATCAAGGCAATCGAATGATATTAATTAATCTTGCATCAATATTAATATAAACTTGAGTAAATTATAACATTTTATGCATTTGTTAAAATTAAACTAATATATTATACTTACCATCTAGACTCATATTATGAAAAGAGCGCTCAATTTCTTCTATATCGCTATCGAACTCAGCCATTATAATATCGATTGTACCAGTAAACCGCCAAAACCAAAGAACCGCATTTCACACCAAAGAACCGCACGTTATATGGCAGAGGCTTCCCTTCTTTTTTTCCCCAACCCGCAACCGCCCGACTCCCTCCCGTCCGCCCGCCACTCACCGCTACTATTATTAGCTCCCTCCCGTCCGCCCGCTACTACGAATTATATCATATAATTCTCAATTGTATTATATAATTCTCAATTATTGTTAGATTACCCAAAAAGCCTCTGCGGAGGAGAGTGCGATCAACAAATGTTTGAAAACAAACCTGCAAATAATATACCAGGCTCGGGGAACGAGATTGAACAACTTAGACAGACCGTGTAGATGATTACACCAGCAAGCATGAAAGAACTAAAGGCCATGCTACACGGTGCAATTTTTCGTGCAACTTGCAATGCAATTCTTCTTTTGAGAGATGTAAATTTGGCAATTACCGAACTTTTGTCTTTATTCAGTGAAATTAAAATAGAGTTATTAAAGTTGTTTATTACAGTTCACTGTCTTTATTACACTCCATGGCGACTCTTCACTAATTTACATCTCTTTAAAGTAGAATTGCATTGCAGGTTGCACGAATGGTGTAACAGGGCCTCAAGTCTTATTCGGTTATTTCATTTCGGTCATTTCGCTCAGCAAATACTTCTATTTAGTTACGGTGGCTATGAATGGTTGGTTGTTGGCTGATGCACGATGGTATGCAATGCAAGCTAAATGCTACTTCAAACGGCTCCGCAGAATATTTCCCGGAATAAGTCCGATGTTTGTTAGGTGTGGCCCAGATAGAACGTCTGTGTTATGACGCTGTTTGCGGGTAACGCGCCCAGTTGACCATGCAGTCAGGAACATGCGTTCTTCGCAAAGTACAGGTCAACCGTAGATTTTGCCAAACTTTAGTGCTTTTAGTGGTGTGCAAAACGCATTTAAGAACAATTGATATTGCGGCATCTCAACTATACTCATACGAAAGTGTTAAAAGCGAGGAATATATAATAGTTTGGAAATTGGACTTTTTTTACTACTAGCTTCATTCGTGAAGACTAGTACTTTCCAGAATATCTGTTAACTATCTTAAACGGATTTCATTGTCTTTTTATTTCGTGTGAATATACATAATCCTTCATGAGACCTGAAGGCTTAATAGCTATATAGGCTTAATAGCTCGAATGGTGATTGCGGTTTGCGAAAGGTTGAAAGTTCAATTGTTACGCATGTTTGCTGTTGTGAAAAAGACGGGAGTTGGCCGATATTATCAACGTGTTCTGTCGAGATTTTCACGTCATGCAATGATACAAAAGGAGGAGTCCTTTAATGTGATTTAAAATACCGAAAGGCCTGTTGAAATCGCACGATTCGATTGCCAACTGTTTTTGAATAATGCCTTGATGTGTTCATAAAAAATCACTCTTACTAGTAGTGCAGGCTGTAGCAAGCAATATAATTATATAATTCTCAAAAAAATTCAAAGACTGAGCAGTACGAAATTTTTAGGCGGTGCATGTATACATAACATACTTACTTGATAATTTTATTTGACAGTTATGATAAATTTCCAAAGGTGAATTTTTTACCGAAATACCGTATGGCGGCTGGTGTAATATACTAGACAACACTAAAAAGACGACGATCTGAACAACTCCTAAAACCGGAAAGAATGTTGAGATAACGATCGTGGGAATTACAAATTCCTGTATTTTGTTGTCAGAAAGAGTTCACACTGAACCCAATTTGAAAAAGCACTAATTGCCACAGCTTAAAAGTAGACGATGTTGAAGCTTGAAGGTCATGCAGTTGATATGTTGTGGAAAACAACTACTGTTACAAGGCGGCAATTTGTTCTTGAACCAATCAAATTGCGAATAACTTCGGGAGTTTGCATTTCGAACAGTCTTTGAAAAGCTGTCTGGTGAAAAGGCTTGCATGCATGGTCTCTCTTTATAAAAGGAAAGTTAGCTTTGTACTCATGCATATATACAAAAGAAAATTCCTGTTTATTTCCTGGGCAGAGGCTGTTTCAAAAATCTATATTGCCTTTAAATAAGTCATTATAACTACCGATGGTAATAAGGCACGGTAAAGTACAAGAACAAGTTCAGTTATAAGTACAAGTACATTAAGTACAAGTTCAGCTAAACGGTGTTACATTAGAGGCTGTGACACTATTTCAGTTAATTTTTTGAAAAAACATGCTTGTGGCTTGCTTAACACCCCCCCCCCCCCGCTATACAAAAACCATGCCCCATGAACTGATCCCTGATATATTTAAACATACCACGCTCCGCGGGGGGTTTACGAGTCATCCGTTAAGGAACTGAGTTGGTGGAAGAAACTGTGAGTTTCAATTTAGTAGGTATCGAACCTGGTTTTTATTAGTAACTTTGGCATAAGCCGGCGTATAGGAAAAGCAAAGCCATCGTCACAACAATACCGAACAGATATAATTTCAACAGAAAATCATTATTTGTGCTCTGTCATGTTTGATTTATGTGGAAGCCGGCACGATTGATGTCTTGTGCTTATAGGAAAACCAAGCATTTAATGAAATAGCATGCATGCCAAAATGCAATTTAGACATTCGGCCAGATTTAACGTATAAGTTTCTATACAAATTGTGGTTTGGTTTTCAGCATGCGAATACCATCTCTAAGTGAAGAGAAACATTCGGCAAGCACTTCGTGTTTCAATGACTCTTTCGGTCATTTCGGTGATCAAATCACATTAACGATGGACTCCACCTTTTGAAATGAAAATGTGACGGGATCGAAGCCCAAAATATGATGAAAAAATCAACCAACACCTCTTATTACAATCGTCAACACATGAATGCAAAAATTACACTTTCAACCTTTGCCTTTGGAAACCGCAGTTACCAAATTAAGCCTTGTTGTCATTATCTTTATGATCGTACGTTGTTTTTCGTCGACACAGTTTGTGACTAACCTGGTGGTTACTGTCGGGAGAAATATTTCTTTTTCAACGAGTGGGGGCAGTAATTCGTTGAGTATCATACGAAAATCAAAAATACAAAGCTACAAACCCTATATATTTAGGTTGAGGCCTTATATAATTCCTGGCTTTAGAAATTTCGAATATTTCTTCTGTTTTACCCAAGAGCCGGACTGTTTACGGGTTTCCGAGCACCCACATTTCATTTGTGTTAATTAATTCTGTCAGTCGGTGAAGCTTTTGTTTTCGTCACGATGCCACAAATCGAGATGGTATATAAATAAGAACACAGATGGTATACCGACGGCATTTCAGTAGCAACTCATAAACAACCTTATGATAAATGCTACCAGACCTGCATGTTAGCATTATTTTAAACTCTGCAGTCTACTTCTACTGAACCATTATCACTTTACAATTACATGTCTATATTCCCATATGCCTTGATACCGTATTAAAAGTATCAACGTTCTCAAACAAGCCTTATACAAGGCCATGCATGTTATAAACGGTGAAATTTTTCTTTGCAACTTGCAATGCAGTATTACATAAGGATGTAAACTAGTAAAGAGTCTTCAACTATCAAAATGTAAGTGTATGAAACGTCCATGGATGGAATAAACACAAAATTGACGAAGGTTTCGTAGTTGCCAAATTAGAATATTCATCTCTCGTTCAGAATAGTGTTGCAATGGTATAGTTATGGAAGTCCTTGGTTAGAATCATGAAAAGCGTGGCCTTCCAAAAGGAAAATGGTATAATCGCCTTTGCTTCTGCCCTAAAGAGAGTCCCAAAAACAACGTGGTTACCTCCGTGAAATTCCTTTAAACATCCCTGGGATGCGACGGACTTTGGAAAAAGCAATAGATTCCTATACCTCTCAGCAACTACCGCTGACCCTGACGGCCAGACCTGCCCGAGAAACGCAGGAAAAAGTTCCAATCCCAAAGTTTGACATAAATTTTCTATCTACAGACAGCGTCATTCACTCAAATGTTTAAAAAGAAAATGCGTTCCCATAATTTATATTGTCATCAGCCGGTTGAACAATTCGATTGAGGCTAACTAAGCGTTGTCATGCGCGGCCTCTCGTTGTCATGCGGGGGACGATTTCCCGGTGCTCCGAGGCCTAAGGGGAGGCACTATTTGATAGAGATCTACATGATACAAATACATCATGATATATACAGTGAAATAAACCGTGCCGTTGGCGAAAGAACCAAATTTTTTGTCATTAATCTGTATCTGTAAATAATCTGTAAAGTTTATTATTGAAAGACGTTACACACCCCTCGTTACTGAAAAACTTCGTCCTTAGCGTCTCTGTATTGAACTGGCAAGGCGAAAGCGAGATTTTCATTGAGACTGGATAGATCACTCATCTGTTGTGAATCTACCTCATCCGCAGGCCCTTCTTCGGTTATATTTTGCGAAATCGCCCGAAATGCTCCCTAGCCGCCTGCGGAGGAGGTAGATTGTGAATAATTAAAGCCAATGGTAGCTATGTCGAATTTTTCTCCCTAGATCTAATTTGCTATCATGCGGAGATGTCATAAAGAAGCTCTATATATTCGCTTCTTCCTGATAATCGTTTCAGTGTTAGTTGGAAAGGAAACGTATTCCCCCACTTTCCAGATAGTATTTTTTTTTATCAATGGCCTCTTTATTAACCCTACTTAACATGGCCACCATGCATAAGCCTTATTTGCCGACCATGTTGAAACGTTCTAAATTTAAATGAAGAATGATTTGTTGGAAATTGTCGTTAGCAAGATAGGCGGACGGCTAAATAGCGATAGAAAAAATATTATTGCTCTAATAGCCTAAATATTTGCCAGATTTAGCGTAGTTCAGAATTTGGCTGACACATTCATAAATCCGACCTTTTGAAAAATATTACGACCTCAAAATCGGATCACTGTTTTCGTTATCCAGTCGGCTTGAATAGTTTTACCCAAGTTACAGTGAAAAACGTTCCTTCCTGGCTGCAATTGTAAATTTTATTTCATCGTACTGCGTTTCGCTATATTATAGTTCTAATACCGAAGAAAAACAAGGATTACGTTTTTGCATCCTGTTTTAGTAACAACGAGAAAGAAACCAGACAAAATAGAATTCGCAAGGGAACTGTCTTTTGAGTGTCGTTGGTAGAGTTTTAATTCGGATCGGCAAACATTTGCAATGTCACTGATGTCGTGTAATTCCCGGATTAGCGCGCTTTGGTTAGAGCTGGATAATAATAATACTATACAAAGCATGCTCATATACAAAACAAGTGTTATGAATGGCGTTTAGGGAACCGAAGCGGTTCTTGTAAAGACTGCACAGATTCCATATATCCTTCAAAATTTCAACAACCAACCGCCTTTCAGAAAGTCATCGGACTGCAGAGATTGAAAATCCAATAGCTATCTTCTTGTCAGTACGCGTGAGCTTTGAATGATGCAATACAAACCAGTCTTCTCTTAATTTAAAGTGTTTTTAGTGTTTTGCAATTGATTGTCAATTAATATAAATATTGAATGAGTGGTTTGCATGTAACGAACGCTTGTCAATGCAAATTTTGAATGGGTTCAATGTTTTTACCGGCGTTTGAACATTTAAAGAGATGCTGGTGTTTTAATAGCAATTGCTTGTCAATATAAATAAGTTGACACTTCGACACATCGTGAACATCGAATCTGTCAATTAATAGCAGCTTGTGGACAAAAAAACGGCACTTTAAACGCGGAACGTTTCGAGCGCTTAATTCGTGCCATATATGCATAGTTACATACACCGCGCCCGACGTTGCAATTGAAACCATATACAAGATAAAAAACATGGCTTTTATTTACAATATTTTATTTACATAGAAATGGCAAAAAAGAAACACTGAGATCACGCTGGTATTGACCATTTATAAGCTTCTAAATGGTCCAAAATTTCAAGGCATTGCTTTCTCATGCGAAAGCGAACGCTCTGAACTTCAAAGTCGCGTTAGTTCAAAGTTACCGTTGACTTATGTCAATCGGCGAAGACATGCGATAAGTTTATTATCCATCATAATGTGAAGAGTCTGTCAGATCCTTTAGGCAGATAAGACAACAAATTATTTGCGCGTCTAATGCGCGGCTAATTATATTGATTTGCGCAAATTTGAATAATATGCGCAATTTAAATAACATGCACGGGTTTGCGCAAATTGCGCAAATCAAGCAAAACAACATGCTTTTTAATCAAACAACCCAGAGGCTTGCAGTGACGCATGCGGTGTAGACATTCGAGGAATTTTATTTGGTTTTAGCGAGTGCACGCAATCACCAGTACATGTCGTATGAAGTGTACTACAGTTGACAGAATTGTTAATGGTGATGATTCCTATCACAGGTCATGAGTGCTACATTCTCATGTTATAATCTAATTTCTAGGCCAGACAACTGTCATCAAGGCTCGCTTAACGCCGCAACCATTTTGGTATGTGACCGATTTTGGCACATATCCCATGCAAGGGAATTTCCGCTCGTGACATTCCTGCATGTCAGCACAACATCTCAGCTGGCATTGCCCCACGAGAAGGGAAGAAAGGGTTATAGCGAGTGTTGAGTCGTGTTGCACGGGACGTGAGGGGGTTAAAAAACTACGTCTAGTTAGCTAGAAGTACCGTAAGAATTTTTTCCCACTGATTTAGCGATACGAGATGAGAAGATTTAATTACTTGTCACAAAAGAAATCATTCAGTAGAATGATCGGGCACCTTATTCTCTCATTTTTTCAGTTCTTTTCACTAGCTTTGTTACTACACCTGACACTATAAATCGGTGACTAAAATCGTAGCATTGCAGCTGGATTCTAGACTGGCCACCGTTGTTGTCATTTTAGCTCGCATTAATTGCTGAGAGAACCATATCTTAATGTATAGCCGTATGAACTCAATTTGTAAGACATTAAGTTCATCGAGACTGCCAGACTTTTATAATTTTTTTTCGGTCCACGACTCCACGACGCACGCCTTTCTCCCACGTCCCACGACAAAATCTCAGACTCGGCGAAGGAGTAAACTATGCGCGTCGCAACTAAATGTCCACACGGGAGATTCGCTTTCCTGCCTTCTGAATAATTATGCTTTACAAAATATCACGGCTAGCGTTCTATTGAGCAAATTTGTCGTGTATGAAGGTTCTAAGCGCTCTCAATTTTATACAGTGAGCCTTCCACACAGGCGGCCGTGATTATCACGGTCTAAAAAGCCCTCAGACCTATCGTAGCATAAACGCTTTTTTACACTTATCTGTTTCAAGTAGCTGTTGACATGCTTCAAGTACTTTGTAAACATTATGTTTCCTTCTTCAAGTACACGTCAAACTCATCGCGATTTAAGTCGTCATAAAGCAGATCTCTAAGGTGCTCGAACGCACCCATTTCTCCGCGTTGACCAGTGGGAAGATTTGAGTTTGCGTGAGGAATTGTCGGACGCTGTGCGCTTTGGCACGCGATCACGGTCGAAGGCCTTCCATGCGATTCCCTTGTGGCGATGGCGTCTTGCGCGCGCTGCCACTGCTGACTGGAGCTGGCTGGAAATGCGTTGTATTTCTCGGCCAAGTGTGGGGATGTCGTAGCGGACGGGTAGCTATTATAGTGCGCTTTTTCCTCCGAATGCATCCCGTTCCCTTCGACATGCGGGCTGGTAAGATTCGTGTACGTCTTCTTCACGTTCTCTACTTCAAATCTGGGGCTGCACTGCCGTACTCCGCTCAACTGAGCTTGTGGGGAAACCGCTTGCGCGGTGTACTCCTCGTCCGTTGTGTAGGCAGGCGGCGAGAGGTACACGCTACTGCCACAGTGCGGGCTCTCGGGGCTACCGTGAGGACTGTAGGTTTTCTCTGGTGGCCGATTTAGATGGAGTTGTGGGCCGTGCGCACTCGGCGACGAGGCAGCGTGGTTTTGATAGTGTTGCGGAATCGTTGTATTCGGTGACATTGTGTGGGTGGTGTGATGATGCGCCATCCTAAAGAGCACATACACAGAGCCGTTTAACGACCGGGTTTGCACAAGTTATTATAAGGATAATGCCGTAGCAACGCGTCTTCCGTTTCACAGATCATATCCGTCTTAGCGTCTTAGTGTAAACACAACTCACAAAGGCAAGCTTAATTTTGAAGTTTTTGATGTAGCAAAACGCCGATGTCAAGAAAGAAAGATCCTTTTCTATAAGTTCTCCGCCCGATTTGTTAAATTTGACCAGGCGGAGCCCGATAGCGTGATTTGCCCTCAATTTGTGAGATTTTTCAGCATAAGACTTACCGTTAAGTACAAAAGTCGAATGTAATTTGGCGTTTTAATTAAGTGCTTACAAGAGATTACATCCTTACATAGCTACTTTAATGATGGCATATTTGGACAGTTGGGAAAGTGCGAAATTTTAATCTTTCGAAGAGGTTTAGTGACGTCAGTCATATACGGTTTGGCAACGACCGATATGGTTCGCGATAAACCAGCTTTGAATTTAAGTCTCTAAAAGACCGGATTTGCAATTAAATTGTCACACACTCAGAACAAATTCTACAGGTCGATTCGAAAGTGCAAGCCAGCATTAATTAAGGGCAGTTATATAGTTACATTAGTCGACCTAGCACCATGCAGGCTGATTATGAGTCCCGAAAATCTTTTCTTCCACCAAATCTAAAGCCATGCACTATATCTCTTGATTTTTTCGTTCGTTAAATTTTACGTTCAAACACTCTAACACAAACATTACTCGTATGAAAAACACAACTGGAAAATTGGTTTATGAACACCTAAAATTTAGACGTTTCAATCGAATAGCCAGGGATAGTGTATTCATATATAAGTTGGTGAATGGATACCAAATTGCGTGGGAAGTCCCGAAGCGTACTTAAGTCGAAACGTATAGTTTAGCTTTCGTGTAGTTTAACCAGTTCATAAAGAAACCTGTCCAGTGGCAGTAGGTAGCCGCGAGTATATTGATAGACAGCGGTATCTTCATGTATTTGGAATCTATCGACTATCCTCACGCAAGCAACCATATTTAAAAAATGCACGCAATTACGCAATCAGACGAAATTTGGATATCAAAGTAAACAAGCCTTACATGTCTTCAAAGAGATTCATAACGTGCCAAAACACTTTCATTAAGAAAAAACTTAATTTGATCTTGTAAAGTTTAGGAGAATCTAAGAGGTTTTGGTGGTGCAAACCAGTCTAATGTTTTTGAAAGTGGTTTGCACTATCATGCAGACAAAGTACATTGATAAAAAATAGGATGATGTGTAAACCAGCACCAATTCTTCAAAACAAGGTCATTTTGATAGTATAAACTAGTCCAATTATACGCGGTTTTTATGTTTGCAGCTTTCGCACACTTGACGTTTTTCAAGGACATTTACTAAATTTAAACACGAATTTTGTTTCTCTTACCCATTATTTGGTGATGCTGGATGATTTGGCATGTGGTGTGGTACGGCAGTATTTGGCGAAGGTGGATGACTTAACGGTGGTACCGGGCTATAGATGTATCTGGGGGTAACACTCCCTCCTTCAACGTATTGACTGGGGTCTGGAAAATGAAATCGACTGGTGGGGGGAACTACCGAGACATTAGGTACAGCGTTGAAGCCGTACGGTGGTCGGAACGAGGCATAGGGGTGCGGGAAACCTCCACAGCCCATCTTCTTCGCGGTCTCTTTCTTCGGAGTGTAACGATAGTTGGGATGTTCTTTCATATGCAGGATCCTCAACCTAAGATGATAACGAACAAAAAACTAAATGTCATTTCCAAAACATAGCTCAAGCGATTACTGAGTTCTCTTAGACGTCCTGTAAGTGGCAGCTGTTCTTGATAAAGTGTCATGCGACTCGTGGCCACAGGAACTGTGGACTAAACACAACAACTATCTCAGCTCTCCCCTGAGGCCAACTTGACGAGACTGAGTTTGTATATGAAGAAAAATAGATCAAAGCACACTTATATAAATTGTGCTCGAAGCATATTTTATATTTCCTAACTCTTCTGAACAACAGCAGTTCGATAGTTCGAATCACTAACGCAATCTTGGGTGCATGCATGCACTGGTGGTGAACTGATCTGTGATCTGTCCATTTGGTTAACGAAGAAGTCTAATGCTCTCTGAATAGATCGGTTTCCCTTGAAATTAACTGCCTCCTTAAAAACATTTTGTCTTAAGTAGTCTCTTCTGAAATGAATTTCTCGAGTGCTACTGCCTGCAGAAGTAAACCTAAACTACACAAATATTTACCAAGTCGATATTTTTACTTTTTGTAGATTTTCTTATACATGCATATACGTCTACGGAAATTAATCCCTTAACCTAAACTAAACAACTCTGAACTGTTTCACATTTGATATACCAACTCCAATAAATCTCGAGTCTAGATCACCTTCTTATGATCACGCAGCATTGCTACACATCTTGAAACTGCTAGAGTACTGCTTAGAAATCCTCATACCTTTCGGCCTTCTCAACATAGGGCCGTTTCTCTTTGGTCGTGAGTTCATTCCACGCCTTGCCCAGCATTTTACTGATCTCGGCATTGTGTAACTTCGGATTTTCTTCGGCAAATTTTCGCCTCATCACCTTAGCCCAAACCATGAAACTGTTCATAGGACGTTTCACATGCATGTCGTCGCAGTCTTGCGGGTTCCCGGCAAACTGTCCCGGGTGCCTTTGATGAGCTGTGTAACACCAATCGTTGTACCACATCATGAACGGTTCGAAGATCTACAATATAGGAGCCGAGGTTTTACTTTACTCTTGCAAAGGCGGGGTTCAGTGAAGGTAATTATTGCCAGTAGAATGTGCAAAGAGAGTTTTTTACAAAATGATTTCATGATTTTGTGTCAACGATTCTCAGATCTCCAACTAAATAGGAGTCGTAAATTTACTTCATTCATGCTAAGTCAGAGTCCAGTGAAGGTAATATTGTACAATGTGCTTTTGTGGTCTGATATCACATTATGAGCGGTTTACAGATCTATAATTGATGAGGGACCGCCATCGTTTTTTATACCCACACAAAGGCGGGGTTTAGTAAAGTAGTGTTGTACAATGTGCTTTTATTGTTTTGTGTCATATACATATAAACGTTCACAAAGTTACAATGCCCAAATTGGGTGCAGGTCCAGTAAAGCTACGAACAGTGATGTATCGTGTGGTTTTGCTGTGTGTGTCTGAATACCCGAAATCAACCCACTTCAAAGTCCAAACGTCATTCGGTGTAGTTTATAGTACATTCTACAATACAACAATATCCTTTCCCTGGAAAATATTGCACAGGTATACTGGCATGACAGTTGGTCGAATCTCGATGCCTCTGGAGGTTATTTTTTGCGTATTGTGTCTGTGTACACACAATTTAAGCACAGACGTGAAGGTCTAGTCTAGATATTACATAGAAGACATTCAACAAAGTGTTGCCTTTGGTTCAGGATAAGCCAGAGCACTGTGTGCATGGATATGTAACTGTATATTTTTGTAATTTAGAATTCTAAAGAGAGTTTACTCCGTAAATAAAACTATAGGGCGTATTCTTGCCAATTTATGGGTTCGGGTATCTGTTTGAATATTTTTCATCAGGAACGTAAGTTGATATCTAATAGAATTGTTATTTTGTCAATCTCAGTAAAGACAAACAAAGGCACAGGATTATCTGTTAACATCACCGAATCTTCGTCTGGTAGCATTCAAAGTGAGAAAAAGATGGCTCGCATCCGTCTCATACCCTGGCTAAAGCATTTTGAATCAAGTGAATCAAGTCGATTTAAAGAACCAAAACAACTTAAATGGCTCTCATGAAAGTTTGACTTTAGCTGACGGCCCATCCACAATATAGGCTAACAGGTTATATATTACCAAATGAAGAAAATAGAAAAATTTATAAACAGAGCTGAAGAAGCATGCATTCACAACCGGTTAAAATTACATTCCCGCCTTGTTAATTTTGCTTAATTCTAACAATAGGTCAATGTTCTCATGTCGAAGAATTCAAATTTGTTGTTCATAACAGGTTTCATTTAAGCTAGTATAGGTTAGTACAAATTCTTTAAAACCCAAATAATTGGTGTCATGAATCACCTTTGGTTTTTGATGAAGTATAATAAAGTAAAAATGTATAAACAGTGCATGTCAGTCTTCCAACGGTACCTTTGACTTTGTATCGACGGGGTGAAATTCTCATCCAAGTATGATTTAGTGGAAAGAATGACTCCAATTTACTTTTAAGTTGCTTACAAGAGAGTTACAACTGTACTCAAGTCCATGAATGGAATTTTGTAAAGTCCGACCATTTGTTTACTGATTGCACACACAAGGAACCAATACAGGGCCTAATTCAAAAATTATTTCCTTCCTTGATTGCTTAATTTGTTTTTCTATATAATTATGGGGTACAGTGTGGTTTATTATCGCAGATCATGCGAATTTCCCAAAAATTAAACCTCATATGGTTTGTCGAACTACGCCAATATGAGGCTGTTCGCACTCTCAATACAAATATCTGGCGAAATTTGTTAGCATATTCAAAGGCAAAGCATCGCTGCGTTTAAGATAAACAATATAATTATGTGTTATATATGCGCTCTAGCCTATTGCTTGAATAAACCCATGCAAAATATAGATCAATACAACGTGCCCATTTATAAAATACAAGAAGGACAAACCATGCCGTAAACAAACTTTATATATTCTTTAGACCTTCAATTGCTCAAAGTATTTGGCAACAAAATTATAAATAAAATTACATGTTAACAGATAATGCCTTAATAAAGCTTCGAAAGGTACTCGAAGCTTGTTGACGTTGTTTTATATGGTGTAAAAAATATTAAATCGTTGTTTGTCATCTACACATTTGTTTGCCAACTATGCCCCAGTAGGCTATGCTAGATTTGGAGTTCGCACGAGAATGCATCTCAGTTATAACTTCTCAAAAAAGTTACAAAGCCACTTTACTTAAAAATCAAATCTATATGACCTTGGGAAAAGGTTGAAGAACAATATATTAGTGCATGCAAGCGAACACACTGCAGAGACTACTTAGATGATCAGTTTCTACTTGTGGATAATATGCATATGTTCGCAGTTGATCCACCACTCATTTGAAGCTTCAGCGATGTACATGCAAGAACGAGCCGTTCAACATTGCAGGAACATTATCCGTACTATCTGTCAGAACGGCCACTGCTAGTCGGGGCATAGCAAGAGGAAAAAGCATTTGCTTACCCTGAGCAAGTTAAAGACGAAGTTGAAAAAATATTATCTCGCCTTTTATACAACGAATCCTTCGTTCAGTCTGAACGTCGATGATAACGTTGACAACATTGTGTGACAACTGATAGTATGCCCTGTCGTGAGCGAAACAGTAGAGAACAAGTAAAACTCAAGCTCACTTGCTTACCTTCACGCGCTTCGATATCGTGACTTGACGGCACTTCGATCGATCTCCAATTAATCGATTGCTTGTACGGCGAGGTTGTTCACAATGGTAATCCCAACACTTCGTCAGCCGCAATCCAACACGCGAAATCGACCCGTGAGTACAAAAGTTTCAACAGTTCCCTATTTCGATAATTCTTATCACATTAGCCGTTGAGTGGCGTTCTTAGAACCTTACAAGATTACGAAGCAACTGGAAGCTTTAGGTTGCGTAGTTTGAGATTCGAAAATCCACTTAGGATATACCAATCGATTTTGTGTGATCAGTTAACTAAGCTTAGAACAGCTTAAACGCCTAGCCTGACACTGCGTCCATTAAACACGGAGTGTCGCAACAGAATTGACAGTACAACTAATCACGTCAACTCTAAAACAGTACGCGCAAATTTTGTGAGTTGCGCGCGTTATGTTAATTCCTGATTAGCTCCGGCGAGCAACTGACTTCTATGTGTGCCTTGTCTCGGCTCTGAAGATTGTTTTTCACTTGATGGAATGTCTTATACTCCTGGCTCTCCGATCACGTCAGTGCCAAAAGAATCCTTGTGCAAAATTCCGGTTTCGCAGATTATGCTAATGTTTGTACAAATTCAATGTGCGGCTTTTAACGCGGTCTCTCCGAGTTCGGTTCAAATACTAAGTATATACTGTTAGTCTGGCAACGTCAGAGCTAAAACAGTACGCGCAAACGGCTGTATTCCCCGTACACTGGCGGACGCACTTGGCTAATTATGCTAATATCCAGGTCCTCGCACCAAACCGATTCCCCTTGACTTTCTCTCCTTGAGTATTGTGTATACTTTAAAGGATGTTAAACGGCTAATCTAGCAGCTGAATTCAAACGCGTTTAACCACCAGCGTGTAACTAGCGTGATGTACAACGACTCTAATGAGTCGGTCATATGCTCGACCGATAATAAATGCATGCCACGGTTAATCGAAGCGCACAGTGGGCCCGACTATGATTGGCAATGTTCGGGTCTTGTTCACAGTTGGAGGACGCGGTTGCCGTAGCGCTTATTGACATGCGTTCGTTTACAAAATTAGCGCAAAAACCCAACTGTTCGACGCAATGTTTACACACGAAACACGACGCAAATTGTGTAAATTTGAAAACTAGGCCAAGCTGCTCGCCCAGGTCGCGCACAATCTCGGGGTTCGCAACAAAATCCAGCGCACGGCGGTGCGTATTTTGCGTTCAAGGGAACCGCGAAGCTAGAACGCGGCGCTTTTGATCGAGGTAAATCATCGAGCGGAAGCTAGGGGGGAGGATCGAGACGCAAATTTTTTCAGGCTGGACCCTAAACTACGGCCAAATGTCGATTCGAATGCGAAATCACCCATTTTTAGCTCGTTTTTAACCCCAATAACCCAAAACATTTGGGGATTTCAAAAATGTTGCTCGGACTCTTTTTAAACTTGTAAAAACCATCCGAACCGCTTCGAACATGAAATTTTACTAAAGAACATGTTCGGCTTGCCGCGACTATGTGCCCATTCCAACACATTCTTTGAATTTATTTAAACGCCAAGGCTTGCGAAACCGACTCAGTATTTTCAAAACCGTCCAGTTGAACTTTTGGAATGCATTTAACACGTTTACGAAACCTTCATGTTGTATTATTAACCTTTTTCACCACATTTTCCAAACTGGAACGCTCAAGTAGCGGACGTTTAAAAATGCCTCACAATTTGCGGTTTAAGTAGAAATACTGGGTAGATTTTTCAGGGCTCATGAGATGTTGTTTTCAAAAATACAAGTCTACATTTGTTGTGTGGTTTTCGGACATATAATAGCATTCGGACATCGCGATAAGGTCGCATTCTTGAATTTATTTTTACCTCGAAGGCTTTTGAAAATTGCCGAATGAGTTTCGTGGCACCCGGCTGAGCTTCAAAGGATTTAACTAATCGCTTTAATGGAAGTATTTTGACAAGCCATACCTAGTGTACATTGTACTTTAGTGGTTTAAATACTCGGAAACGCTTAACAAAAACCTTTAAGAGTGCTCATTAACATGTGCAGATTCACACTATACCATTAACCCCTTGCTTTGTCGATTTGCGAGAAAAAAGTATCACAGGATCATAACATGACACTGACAATGCGAAGATATAAGCACTGCACAATTTAACAATTTGGTCAAATTATACTGCCTATTATATAGGCAATTGCTCGGGGGGATCTCTGAGGAGAGCCTCTTTAGCGATTGAGTATCGCGATTTTCGTGCACATAACAATTCAACCAGTTGTCTACTGACACATGAACTTTCTTTATCATAAAACAGATAGTTTCAGCTCGCTGATATTCTTCGCCTGAAGATCGCACTAACAAATTCTTGCTTGTGCATAAGTACTTGGAAAAGACTCAAAATACTTAAACGGTTCGAGTGCTGACGAGTGACGAAGGGAGTAGACGGTCATGAGACAATAGGATGGCCAAACACCGGCCTTCGGTATTCCCTCTCCAGAGATTTTTAAGCCCCGTTTACACTACACTCAATTCATTTGCACGGCACGGCTAAAATGGGAATCCGTGCCCAATTTTATTAGTGCTCAGGCTACCAAAACAAAGGCCGAGCACGGATGAAATGGGCACGCGTACCCATTTGAGCCGTGCCGTTCTAATCAATCGAGTGTAGTGTGCTTTAGTATATGAAACTTAACGGTGCTTTAGTATATGAAACTTATGAAACGTATGAAAATCTTAAATTCGAATTGCTCGCTTGACACGTACCTAATCGCGGGTACTGAGGAATATCAAAGCCGGCAAACATGCAAATGATACAATCGTATATACTTATTTAAAAACGTTTCACAATTAATATGCTGACAAGGCCGGCATTGCCTTACATGCAATTGTACTTCGTTAGCCGATACAGACAACGCTCGAAGCACGCCGCCATTTACAAGTGTGTCGTATTAACATGATTTTTGCTCTTAAAATCCGCAACAGCGCGCGGTTGCCTAATATATTTATTATCAGCCAACTCTCTTATCTGTTAAAGTATAATTGCCATTAATTTACGCGTAAAGTACACAAACCAATGTTTTTCCAAACAAACGCACGATAACATTTCGCGTTCGTTGTTTTTCGTCAGGCTGATCGCGGACGCGTCGCTATTCGTTCGACGCGCATTTTTGCATAATACGCGCAAACGTTAGGGCTAGGCATCTCGTCAGAAAAGACATTGTTTTAACGTGACGTGTTATAAATCTAATATTAAAGAAGCAAAGCTGTCTGTTGCGTTCGTCGGGCGAATAATCGAGTCGATGCGAAGATTTCATGTCGCTGTTCGAGGTAGTTTTGCAAAAGTTCTGAGACGGTATCGACGGCATTCCGAAGACAGCCACAATGAATAGCTTTGCCAGTTCCATGCAGCACATTGTTTTATCCGGCTTCACCATCAACAAGGGGTCATAGTCTTATTGATCCGTGTCACGAAGAGGGAAAAAAATCGAAACTTGAAATAAAAAACGAACTATAACTTTAATAATTGACATGCACTAGATTGTTCTATCGATTCCAAACAGTTCTGCCCAAGTGGTCTGGCATAGGATTCGTCTCTTTTTTTACAGTTTTGACTACAATGAAATCTATGTCAAATGTATTTATAGCTGCTATGGCTCACTCTATCATTTCTAGACTGTTCCGAGAGGACGACGGAGAATCATCGCTAATTGATTCTATGATATGGTGAAGAAAAAACCACGAGACCCAAGTTGCACTGGATGGTTCTTTAGGGCCGATTAAACGAATTCTCTCACGAACATTAGGCTACCAGAGACAGAAAGAATTTCTGTTCTCACAAATGCAAGGTAATTTCCGATGCATCAAGATTCTACGGCATTCTACAGCTACAAGGGTCCTTGTAGAGTACATATTTCTCTATGCTATAGTCATCTATTTACGCAGAGTGGACTTGTTAACAACAGTGAAAATAGCTACCAATTATATGTTCATAGCTTTATTGAATTGTAACGGCAGACGCTGTAATTGCATTGCGAGTTACGATGATTGAAGCATTTTTTTGGAGTGTTGTAGCTACTTGTTTAAATAATAATGAAATTTAAAAGCATCCATTTTCTCGATAATACGTTGATGAAACCTTTGCCCTTGCTACTCATGCAGTCTTGCATAAAGTAAGTTTATGTCATAACTTCACTTAGGTTTAAAAAAATATCAATATTTTATACTCCGGAAGTTTCTTTCGAGAGGTGCTCAGCTATATACTTCGGTTACGTCGTTACGATATAACGTTCGACTTTGTTGGTTTTCAACTGTGAAAATCCTTTACTTTCTCATCATCATGATTCATAATATACGCGAAAACGGCGAAGTAGTAAGTATATTAGTGCCTAGTGCCGGCGGTGACGTGAGAAAATGGCGTGATTCTATGATTTCTATCAATGTACTGCTTTCCATTCGAATTCCGTTACATCTGTATCGCACTCCAGTGGTAGGCACGATAGGCACGGCACTTAATATTTTTATTGCACTACTTTAAAACACAGGTATTTCTTTAAACCGTCAAGGTAAGAGATGTAAAGCCTATAACGTAAACAAACGCTCTTGTTTAAATTATGAACGGCCAATACATATCCCTAAATGGTGACGTATAGACTGCTTAAATGAAATCCTATTTAGATTCGCTTCTACGATATCGGAGTTCAGATGTTCATCGCTTCAAATTCATGTTCAGAAAACACTGAAAGATGCGAACTATCTTTAAAATACTCGCACCCACCGTTGTTATGAGAAGAATCGAAGAACGGATTCATTCATCCATAAGACTAAGTTTAAGTAATTTTTTTAAGCAACAAAAATCGAGTAGAATCTTAACTAGGGTGAAATTAAAGTGAAATTCTGGGAAGAGATTCGCACAGCGGTTAGCCGTTGCCCTTCCGACTTCATGTAACGTGAACGGAACAGAGATATTAATACGAACACATTCAGATCCGCTTTGCCTTCGGTATTTATGCATAAAAACAACAATGTATATATAGACTTGCGAGGCAGCAAATCGGCGTACATCGTCACCCGGTATGCAAGTAACGCAGCGAAGCTCCGAACCCTGAGTTACAAAGAAGTCGGCCGTTTTTTATTTTGGCGCGTGGATGTTGCTAGAAAAGACATTGTTCCAACACATAATACAACCTCTTCATAATGTGAACTTAAACTAGTCTTGCTCGGTAGAAACCCAACGGGGGGAGGGAAAGATATTTTACGAAATAGGAAGAGAATTTAATAGCTTGTGGATAAGGAGGTTAAGGCCAGATTCCCGTGGCGAGTTAATCCGAATTTGTTGCGTGCCATAATCCCTTACATCCGGATCTTGGGAGCACGATGATGTTTCGCTAAGGAATTTCGACCATTCACTGCCGGTGGTTTTGACACGTCGCTGAACGGTTGGGCTCTAGAAATACGTTTAAACCATTTCAAACCTTTCGCTATTACGCTATAGTTTCCGAATTTCATTAAACGCGATTGACCTTGTTCGGGCTGTGAACCAGCGGCCTCTGAGCGCAACCTTTTACTGGAGTGATCGGAGGGTCAGTGACTGCGATTTAAAAACAACAGCGAGAGATCGCGTAGCATATATAGCCTGAGCTGTTCTTAATTGAGAGAGGGGGTTGTATGTTCATAGATTATTGAGCATATATATGTGTTTACGCCGGGTCACATACCCTATCGGTTTCTAAATCACCAGCCGGGCATATCCTGAATGCCACCCACCCTAGGAAATGACCATAAGTATATGGTGGTAGTGAAATAATTCTATCATTGTGTATTATACGAGTATGCAATTATAAAAATGTTAGCAAAAAAGAGTTTAGCCAAAACTGTACATTGACATTGAACTCGTGCTTTACATAAGTCGCTGCCAATAAGAGTTCAGTCTGTCATATAGCTTTGCCTTGCCCCCCGTTGTGAGAACAATTTAGAATGATACAGAACCATAAATTCACGAAGAACCATCCAGCGTGTGTAAACTTAATTTTGCTTGGTTTCCTTTGGCGGCGAGACCTCCGCTGGGACCGATTCACCACAAACAATGACGCAACGAGGATTGAACTGCAATACAGGCTTTGCTCAACCGCAAGAGCTTATAGCATACGGCTGCATGCCAACTTTTGGCTAACTCGTTGATAACCAGTCAACTATAGTACGGACTAATAACGTCTGGAACGGTCTAGAGAGAGAAAATTAACACCTTTCGACCATGTTTTCCCTGAGACTGAGTGGCTCTCGCGATATTAGTCCAGGTTGTTCTTTTCTCTGTCAACACCAGCGAGATGAAGGAAATCTCCAAGAAAAGGCTTATTATCATAACAATAGAGTTGATGTTCTTGGGCATAAATGTGTTTTAGGCCCTCCTCAGAACACATTTCAACCCTCACATACTAACTTTAAAGGGCAATTTTTGTATAAAAAATTAGTATGCAATGGGTAAACACTTTAGTCATTCTTCTGATTGGCTTAGATTCTATCAGCGGGCTAAAATATATTTCAGCACGGCAAATTTATCATTTTTTGCCCGCAAAATACACCGCAATGCCAGCCAAAGTTAATATAATAAGGCCTATTTATTATAATTGAAAAATCATTCTCACGAGAACGGGACGAAAACAGCACAACTGCACAATGAAACATATATATTTAGTTTAGTTGCAGAGTGTTGTATAAAACTATGCTCCAGTAATAGCCGACTAAAGGTCTGTTCACACAATCCAATTTTGTTGGACCCAACTCATTTCTTATGGATGTTTTATAGTCTGTTGGCTTGTAATGTTTATGAGCAGCAAATCCACTGAAGCCAATGCACTATTGCTTCATCAATTGCCGACTATATTCCATACGCCAGAAGTGAATTGGATCCAACAAAATTTATCAGTGCAAGCTAGTTTACTTATTGGGGGCAAGTCACCATGCAAACTTACAAGAATATTATTCCCTTGTGTATTGTTTAGAACCCAACGGGAAATACTCAAGCAGTGCGATAAATTGTTTCAAAAAACAATCCCTTAAACGCACGCTCGAACCTACATCAGCGTGAGGGCAGGAAATTTGATTTTCTGTTTGGATTTCTTTCTATTTTGACAGGACGTCAACGACAGCCTAAACGCTTAAAATAGTACAGATGTTTTGCGAGCATATTTATCGAGCTTGCGTTGTGATTCTCTCTCGAGTCTCGTGTGGTGGAGAAATAAATTCCGTGGGCTTTTGAATGAAGACTCTCACTTGCCAATTTGAAGTACTCGTAGAGTTTCTGAGTTCACCAGAACGGTCCTGGCAGTTCCACCTTTAAAAAAATCTATCGCTAGGAAGAATAGCAATCTTTTATCCATTCTTTCCAAAAAAAAATTCCCCACGCAAATTCTGGGAGTCCTGGGCCGGTTTTTCGAAAGGGACGTTATCCACTTGATAGTGAATATTTCAAAGTTTAAAAACTCATTCACCCTTTGCCTTTGGAATAGCCAAGTTTGAAATTCACAATCTTAAGTATAATAATAATAATAATAATAATAATAATAATTGATAATTTGATACATGTAGCTTCATATGGCTTTTTAAAAGCATTTTCATCACGGTTGAAAAAATGTGCAAAACGTATTCACCATTCAAATAACATGCCATTTTAAAGAAATCGATTCTTTTGACAAGTGGGGTAAAACATTCCGCCATATTTTGCTCATTTATTCCTAACACGCATAACCTTTGACAGCGCTTAGAGAACAAATCTCTTAGGCATCTTAATTTTGCCGTAAGATAACATAATTCGAATAAAAATATAAAAACATCTTTTCAAGTGTAACAATATCATGTAAAGTCGAATTACTGCGAATGATTGCTCATCCTCATTATAAATCGAATTAGTTTACATTAGCCAAGGAGCGATATAGACATTAGTGCATAGCTATAGTGCAGATTTCCTCCTGCATAAACGGGTTGGGTACTGCGGAAATGAATGCCCACGCGATCATAAACACTTAAAAGAGATCTAAATGGATTAATTCAGTGAAGAAATGACGTGGTCTCGTGACCAGGAAATCGCCTTCTCCTCGGTGGCAACTCTTACCGCTGTTTTACGATTAAAATCCAAGCAACAAGTTCGGTTTTGGTGAGAAAACTACCCTGAGACGTTTATCTTAGTGTCTGTATAAACAACATTAACTTCCATTGCGGAAGCAAATACACACGCGAGCATACGTTTTACTGATAAAAGCAATTCTCGCAGCATTGAGCGTAGCCAAGACCATATTTATTTGGGGACCTATAGAACAATTAAAATCGGTGTCCCAAGAGGCTATTTACATAAAAAAGAATCTTCATGAACTTGTATTGTTACTTTTTCTTAAAGAAAATGGTTTTTGGTTTTGGGAGTGCCTAATCAATACAGTTGTTGTAAATTGTATGCTATATATATAAGCATAAAAGATATGCTATATAGATATATATTTCTTACTTTGTATACATAAACATAGCTAAATTTATAAAATCAGCTTCGATAAGCTGGTTATAACCGGGTTAGTGCAGGAAAGATTTTAAAACGATTTGGCTGGTATATGAGCAATGACGTATACCATCCGTTTGACCCGGCGGGATAAAGCACCTTTCGAGTACGAGAAATTAATACATATATATTTATATATATTTGCATTTACCTCTATTCTCATATAAAACTGTAATTAGATTAGCAAATGAATTTTTTTAAAAGATTAACGCAGATCACAAAACAAGGGGGATTTCCACAAAATCGTCGAAGTTGACACGACATCTAAAACCAGTTCCAGGAACATCTTCGGACGTTACCAAAGTTCAAAAATCTTGCAAATAGTTAAACTTCTAGTTGTTTACATGGAAAGCAATTTTGGGTTGTGTTAATATAGTTTTTCAAACTGAAATCCAAACAGTGCGTGCATACATGGAATACCATGCAGGTTGACACAAAGTTTTCGGGGTGGGAACATAAACAAATGGATACCTGCATGAGGTTGGCCGAACGAAAATGTCGTCCCATTCTTTGGGGGGCAGAAAAATCCTTATTGAAAATTCTATTATCATTACATTTTAGAAGAGATTAAGTTTGATAATGAGAACGTATACATATATATATACTTCCAGTTGGCTTGCGCTTATAGACCCTGCCTCGCAATCTGATGTAAAAATGTTAAGCATACAAACTATACAATTTCCTGCGTCCGATCTTCCATATAACAGAGCCTATAGTTTTTGTGTCCGTTCAGGCTAATTAGTTTAGTATAAAAAAAGATGTTTGAAAGAGCTTATCCAAACAATGTCCGATGGATGAGTTGACTCGCGCTAAAACTATAAGAAATCCTTGAATTCCGGTGGACGATTTAAAAATATGACGTAAAATTGATAAAAAATAATTCCCATAATAGCAGCTCACATATCGCACTTCCTAACTGCCAATTTCCCATCCCTTTTGTAAGGTTTTAATAGGTTTATAGATAAAAAAAAGTCCTAGAAGATTTATGCAGCAATTGACGTGCCGTCTTTGGCCTCGAGCTGAAAAAGCAGTTAAAATTTCGATATATACAAGAAAATGAAAAAATATATAGTAAAATTGTCATAACACAAGGGAAAATACAATATAGTATAAACCAAACAGGATGTACGATATGGAAAAACCAATTTATGTCGGTGAAACAAGCACGAAAAAATGCTTCCATGTTTACCTGATTTCAATTACACAAAAACCTTTTATTTCATTTGAACTTGGATATTGCACGCAAAAAGAGGGGATAATCTCTGAACAAGTTTAATCCGAAAATTATCGAAAGCCCATATATTGGATGGAGGTATTTCATGATCAGTGACAAGAGAGATTGTAAAAAAAAGTTGAAAGAAATGAAACCGATCATATACAAACAATCATAAAGATACAACTTTTTAAACACGCGTGTTTGGAATTTCATGCGATTTAAAATATCATTTTGAATTTTCCAAACCTAGTTATGTTGATTGGGTTACATTAAGCTATAGCGACATTGGACGGTTGGTTAGGATGATTTCTACACGTGAATATAACGGGAACGTTTCTTAAAGAATGAAAAGTATAATCGTTGTGAGATTCAACCTAAAATTTACAGTGAACTCCATAACCTTTATAAATAAAAAGCCCCACAAGACGCATGCACAGCAATATAGTTTGTAGTTTTCTGATTCAGTAAAAGAGGGATTCCATCTTTCTGCGGAAATGAATGCTTACAAGAGCTTATAAGCGTATTACATACGTATATGTATGCATGATTTAATGACCCTCGTCAAAAGGCAAGTATTATAACAGGATTAATCAGTTAATATGCACTGAAGGACTTATACTGACCCGAAAGAAACTATAATTTAAGTCGTTGTTATGCTCTCATTGGCTGAGACTTATAAGTTCACGTTTAATGTAATTTATCATATTCCCAATGCAGCGTAGCTAGTCGTTGATTGTTTTCTATAAAAAGCACGCAAAAAATCCATATTCTTAAAATTGTCAGCTTTCAATTGTTGTTCGACGTTTTGAATATCGATGAAAACAATTATTCAATTCGGATTTTCTATGATAGTGCGATTTTGGCTATAGCCTATATATGCTTGTTGTCCGACAAATCCGAGACAACGATGGTTCTCTTTGAACATGAACTTTCAATCCGACATAGGCGCGATTGAATTTTGGCCTGTCGTTGCGTGAGTGTGTTATAATTTAATTATGCGGAAACTAAGACGTTTCACATAACTGAATACAACAGCTCTTAATGCGTCCTTGCGTTGGCTCTCATACCTTGGCAATTTCCCATCCTCACCGAGCTTAATAAGTTTACATTGTTGTTTAATTAATTGCATTTAGTTTATTGCATAATCAAGGTGTCTCATAGTGTAGAAGAATCTGCAATCCAATTTAAAGTGCATATTAAGCACTCAATTCTACTTGTAGGTACTTTGCGGTGGAAGATTCTGGCAAGAAACTGGAAAGCATGCCGCTTACACGCGACCAAGCGTATGGTCGCGAAATGATGTCACCGAAATGACTTCTGGTGGGAGAGTAGAGGAATGACATTGTCACCCAGCCCCCCCCCCCCACAAGGCTACAAACCATGCGCTGTAATTAACAGTCCTTTTGAATACAGGCTAGTTTCCACTCAGATCTCCTTTGGATCGGAACGGACAGGAAAATTTCCTTTGTCGGTGTGTTCTCAGGTGGCGTTTATACAAAGGAAACTTTCCTGTCCTGTCCGATTAAAAGGAGAATCTTCCTGTGTGGAAACTAGCCTTAACATGCAGTCCTCTTACTATGACGCAATACACCAGCGACGGATTCACATTTTGCCTGACTAATGCCTGACATTTTGAACCATACTGCAGGACTTTTTAGAGGGATACGTGATTTGGTATATTCAACCTTATCAAAGTCGAACATACCATATTCCGGTGGTATATTTAACCTTACCAAGGTCCTCAGTTACCATGCAAGGTCGAAAATATACCATCTTCCGGGCATAACCAAAGTCGAATAAACCATATTCCAGTTATATTCGACTTTCACTTTTTTAATTGCGTTTTACTCGGTACCGACCTTTCCATAGGCATAGACTAGGCTTGTTCTTTGCCGATTCAGTCGTATTTAATTGTTTGCGGTTGTGATGTTTTGACTTCATCAGTCCGGATCTGCCCCTGCTATACGCAAAAGTAAATGCAAACTTGTCGTAGTTTGATTAAAACATTCATTTATTAAAACATTTACTAATAATTCTGTACAGCCGCTTCGATTCTTGGAATGGTTTAACAGTCTGAAAATTATTCGACTGAGATGTTGTGATTTTCAAAAATCACGGCAACTATTTTGTCTATTTATTAAAACGTCCAGGTACATATGTCCGTGAAGCAATCGAAGCCTTTGAATGGTCTCAAATAGGCTTAGCTACGGCTGAGTTTATTGCCATTTAAAAATTGCAAGGTTAGAACGCCGCGATTCTCCTCCTGGCGCATGCAATTTAGCGGCACACAAGAAGAAATGAACTGGACTCCAGGCCTACGCGCTTCGATATGGATGGCCTTCAATGTGCATTTTCGTTGTTCAAAAATGAAAGACGTCGACGCCATATTGGTTATATTAATTGAATACAATTAACTCCAAGTGAACTAGAACGATAACTCGGTCGCCGCCATAGAAACCAATTTATATGTGAATTGGATTCCGGTGCCAGTCTATTTCTACTATTTTGGTCTTCACGGTGGATGATTATGGCAAAGCAGAGACTGGAACTAGTGCCCAATTTAGGTACAAATTGGTTTAAAAGATCGTGGTTATTGAGTTGTCGACATTTCGATCTTCGTAGAGCTCACTGATCAATATTATTAAATGGCTGAACTTTATACAGTTAGCCGCCATCTTGATACTCGAATTACCCTACTCGATATGTGATCCAGGTTTATTATTCCAGCCCTAACTCTAATGCTAAACGCCAACGCACCAAAACCCTGACGTTAGCTTCTAACGCACCCTAATACTAATCCATAGCACAAACCTAGATGTTTGTCAGTTATTCTTCAAATCTCCGGCGCACACCGGGAGGAGAATCGTTGACGATGTTTTGTATCGAAGGTTGTATAAACCATGAGCTACTATGGTTCGTTACTGGGCAAAGTATCCGATTGGTTTTAGTCCCTTTAAAGGACAATGGCAACTGAAAAATTATTGTCTCAATTCAAATCGCTTCTTTAAAATCATCTACGAAATCCTGATACTGAATTTTCCTGTTTTATTGGAATCCTTGCAAAACTGACTGCAACGGGTTATGTTGAATTGTCCGGCATCTTGTGGCGAAGCCACCAACAGCGAGTTTCTGGTTTATTTTTGTCACTAGCTGTCAAGATCTACCCGCGTTATACAAAACCTGACGTCATCACGCTTATCCTCGATAATCCAAAATGGCGGATAACTAATTTCTTTATTACAGGTTACATTTCAATGTCACATCAAAAACCACAAGTTATAAAAGACGAAGTGAAAATCTAAATACATAATTTTGCTTTGAAATGCGACAATAAAAATTTGTTGCCATCGCTCTTTAGCAAAAGTCGGATCTAAACCCGTTATACTTATCATTGCAGAGGACTATCACATTAATGCTTTAAAGTTTTCAAAGCACGCGAAGCCTGAATTTTTTCTTCAATTTAGACGACATCTAAATATCGTCCAGCTCTTGTCTGGCATATCGGAGGAAAACGTGACATTTACCTGCCAATACAAGCGATATTTACTCGCGAAGTTTAGATATGCATTTGGCAGCCGTAAAATATCGAATAAAGCCACAAATCATGGTGACTTCTAATCTGACTCGTAATCCACGTTCCTTCCTCCGACGGCCTGACTAAACGATGCACAGAATGATTCAAATATTTTCCTACGTGACACGTGTTGTGTGTATGTTTCCTTACTTACGATGACGTCATACCGAGGTCTCCTGCCCGTCGCTGTCTTCTTTCTGTGAATTTTCATGTTCTTAAAAAAAATGATGTCAAAGTGTGAAGAGAAACGTAAAGAGGCATAAAAAGGACTTGGTGAAGAGGTCAATAGAGGGATAAGGGGCCTCCGGATTGGCTCGGATTTCGTTTGCATGTAATGTAATTCAGTAGCAGCATTGAACTACTACCGAACTACTTCGACCTGGAGGATCATCTGCTATTGTTCAAGTATTACGGAGAGAAAAACTGAATAGATACTTCTATCAGTAGCTAAACTTTTTACTCCAGAAGTCCTGCATAAGACGCCATTTCCTATTTATCAAATATTACACCAGGAAGACACCAATGCGAAGTTAATTTTTTTAGCAATTACTCTCTAAGCAAGCAATCGCTCCATGTTTCCTTTCTGTCAAAGAAAACTACAAATGACGTTTACAAACTAAATCAGTTCTCCACGAGCAGAGAGTCAGTAAGTGTCTTCCATTACAACAACAAGGTAAATAAACGGTTCCAACAGTTAAAAGTTCAGCATAGAGATTTACTTCTCACTGAACAATTATTACACACAGAAAAAAAAGAAACGGGAGAAACTGCTCAACTTTGCAGTCCAGTATAACTTTGTACTTCACATTAAAATCGCACATACCTGTTAAATAACTTGCAAGTTTAGTATTTCCCATGTCTGTTGCAATCATTGCAGCGGTATTTCCCTACCACGAATAAAACGAAAACGCATGTTAAATTTACCTCAACTCGCACGAAGCACAAAATTAAGGTCATGAGATGTATAGTTTCTATTTCTCTTACATTGTAATCCATTCTTGAAATGTCAGCACCAGCATGCACTAGCATCGTGCATATCATGGGTTGCCGAAATATGGCTGCTTTATGCAAGGCGGTCTGGCCACTGAAACGAGAGGAAATAATGTCAAATAAAACCACTGTGACAATTGACGTTGACAGACTAGACCATTTGATCCCCACAAGCGGAGGACAAGTTCGTGTCTTCCATTACAAAAACAAGCAAAGTTCGAAAATAAGTTAATTTTTAAATTTAATATGAATTAAAACAAGACGAGTGTCAAGACAGTCAATTTTCAATTTTATTTTCTTTTTTTTTTAACTTTCTACGACTTACGTGTCGTCCACTTGATTTAACGCAGAAACACAGACTGGAATAAAAAAGGGAAAAGAAAAATTACTATAATACGGTGGAAGCTCGACATCACTTTTTTGCACACTAGTTTGATATAGAAACCTTCATTAATGCACCTGCATGGAAAAAGGAAACCTCGGCCCATTAAAGTGGAAATATTACTGCGGAACCAGTCGGATTGAAAGGCGTTGATATTTACAAAAAAAACATGAAAAAACCTCATAAACGGTTTGAGAATGGAGGTCCCACAAATGAGGAACGACCAGTCAGCGCGTGCACGTAAATTATTAATTTGGGCTTACCATGACTCACGATGTATTCCACAATGGCTTGTCTACTGTTGATGACTGCATAGTGTAATGGTGAACGGCCATATATATCTGCACGAGAAAGGCTTACTCCGGATTGTTGAAAACGTTCCACCTACAAACAAAAAACGCGAAGTTAGAAAGACAGAAAACTACAAGAAATGGACACTAAATTAAAAAAATGAACAACACTATATACATGCAGGCCGCTGCTTCAACGCTCATAATAAATTCGAATTTGCTTCGCGTTGCCTTCAATCGGGCAAGTTTGATCTTAATCATTAATTTCTATTTTAAAAATATTCGATCATTTCTTGCTCTTCTTAACTGAAAAAGGGTATCACTAGGAAGCTAAATAACTGCTCTTTTATACAACATGAGGATAGAATAATTAAATTCAATAATCCTGCTTAAAGGTCTGTTCATTTCCGTGTCTTCTTTATATATCACGACACCCTGTATCACTCATTAAGCTCTTTTCGCCGTATTTTACTTGAACTGAATACATTAAAAACAATAGACGAGGCAGTCCAGCTCACGAAACGGGCATTATGCTTGGGTAATAAATTATAAAAACTGCAAACTTGAGATGTAAACAGCTTCAAATTCTTACTTTGCTAATGTCTCCCTCGCTGCAAGCCTTGATTAATTCTATAAACATGTTAAATACAAAACATAATAAAACTATTTTATAAGGGCGTTATCGAAAAAGGTTTACAGTCGTTTGAATGGCCCCCAAGTTGAAATTTTTGTCGTTTTTACAGACGTTTGACATTTATGGGCATTTTGTGTGTATTATAATAAACTTGTACTTTAATTAGCCATTTCGCAATCGAGCAGGGTACTGGGTCTAGCCGCGAACTGCAAAGCATCTATGGACTGTTTGGAGGAACAAATGATTTCAGACTTATATTTCCTGTCCCTCAAAACAGTCCATAGATGCTTTGCGGTTCGCGACTAGACCCTTTTCGATTGGGAAATGGCTAATTTTGTTTTAGTATGCAGGGGATTTATCCTTTTCATTGATAATATTTTTTGTCTAAATGTCTTACCTTGCGTTAAGGCATCCTCCTTGGCTATTCTACAAAAATATTCAATAATAATTTCTATAAATTTGACTTTGGCTCGCGATCTCTAAAATACTTCTTCTTCGAAACACATTAGGCGGGGCGCTTATTGGGACAGCTTGGTGATTCCATATTAATTTCTTCCAGGCATTGCAATAAGATGCATTGGAATGAATTGAAATGAAACCGAAGATTTTCATCACCTGTGCGCACCATTTCGTATTAAAGAAGAATTTTTAAGAGCAGAAATATTGTTTTTTTGGGGGGAGGGGAGGGTTCGCATGTGGGAGGTTTTCCGAACGAAAGACTGTTTTAACGAATTTTTATTAAGGGTGGAGCACACCTTATCAGGTTCGCAAAGCAATAATGCAGTATCGCCTCTTAATAATGATAGATGTGAGCAACTTCAACATGCTATATATATGATTTTAAAGCTTATGAAATGCTGGTTATGATTAATTATTATGAAATGCTGGTTATTATTAACAGAGTTATAGGGTTACATGTTATATAAAAATTTTCTTTTTCTATTGGGAGTATTATGATAACAATTCTTAGTCTCCATACCTCTCAGCCTCTTCCTCTTCGTTTATCTTAACAATAAATACTCCATCCTCCAGAATGTCTGCCACGTCATAAAGGCCTTCCTGGAACAGAATTAGTTTTTACGTAAATTTTTAATTTAAAGTGACGGCCACATCTAGTAAATTTTGAAATTTCGCATCCATTTTTATCGCGCAGCAGATGCACTAGCTCAGAATCTACAGCGGAGTTTGGATTACGTTTTGAAAGGTTTTAAATTCTATATAGGTTTTGACGGAACAGGACACGCATCATCTGGATATTTCTCGTTCACTTCGCTTTCTTCTCTAAAGTTTCCGATAAACAGGCCCGCAATAAATTTCGTAAAGAAAAATAGCATTTGGGTGTATGCGTGGAGTTCCGAGGTCGATTTTTTGCCATATTTTGTCCTTGTACAAAAAATGCAACACAGCGGATGACCATCACGAACAACTATTAGCACTAGTTAGACAAGTGAGCTTAGTCCTTCCCTAGAAATTTGTGAAAATCCACATCGTTGATATGTTATTGAGGTTCTCGAATAAAACTTACTTGTCCAGGGTCTATTCTATAAACTCGGTCGCTGTAGGAGGCTGAAAGAAGAACAGAGGAATATCACACACATTGTTGGTCATAATTTCTGGAAGAAATTTACAACTTCACATATTTATATAGCTCAACGGGTTGTGCTGTGGTATCACGTATACAGAGAAGATGCCCGTTCGCAGGTTAGAAAGTAGAGATACTGAGCGAACGGAGATGAAAGTAATGCAAAAACAATCAGCAGCGTAGATTGACGATTTTATTTAGACCTGACGATTTTATTTCCAGCGGCCACAAATTGAAACGACACAAAAGAATATGTTTGGCAAAAAATATTAAAAATTTTAAATATTAAAAATATTAAAATTTCTTTTCAATTTGTTGGAGATCTCACGAATTGCCACCGTAAATGAGTAAAATTGAAACATACCGTCCAGGAAACACCAGTTGCTCTCAAGTTTAACGCTCTCTTTGTTCTTAAAGTAAAAAATAGGATCTCGTATCACAGTTAAAAATGGTTTGGGGTATGTTTGAACTCAAAGTGATTTTGTCAACCGTGATGAAATAGGACGAGATAATAGGAAGACGATTTCGACGGTGTAAAAATAATGAAATTACCTCCTTTTTCAGTATGTCGTCGATGAGCAATCTTAAATACTTCAAGTCACATCGAGATTCAACACTAATTGTTGTCATGAGCTTCGCTAAAAAATATACGGAAAAAATGTTGACTACATGATTTGTAGATGTAGATGTCCCCAGAGCAAGAATTCTCTTACTTGAACCAATTGAGAATAACCGAACAGGTATAAATAAAGAAATAACAGGAACAGGTGTAAAGAAAACAATGTTTTTCAAACAAAAACGAACCACACTTGGAAAATACGAGATGTTTCATAATCTACTAGGGAAGGTTTCTGGATCATTGGAAACAGGCACAATGAATTGTTTAATTTGTTTCAACTCTAAATGATACGTCGAAAAAGTTGATTTATTCATCTTCTTCCCTCATCTAAATTTAGTCAATAGGAACGAAGAATTATCTACTTGCTAATATTTAACAATCACTATATAACAATATGACTGACCCCATATACGAATGAAGAACCACCAATATAATTTAGTTTCATAAAATAAAACGCTTCCAACTTACAAACTTCAGCAATCTTGTTGATGTCATGAAAATGTTTTTGGTAATCTTCAAATTCTGTCACGTAAATTTTCGCATTGATTGGCGGCACAGGAGACAAGGGACTCCTTCAAAACAAATTTGGGACATAAAAATAAGTAAAAGATCCAAAATATGGAGTTGATTTGTAATAGTGTTATTTTCACTCGACTGATGTACGATAAAGGAAGGCGCGATGAGCCAGGATAAAGGGTTTTCCACATACATGCACTTCTGGGGAAATTATCTACTGGGGGTCAAGGAGGGTAGATGATAATTCTTTTTTGTTTCTTTCATTCATTTTTGTTTAGTTCTAATTCTCTAATCCGATCTAATACGCTTTTGCACCAATTTGAGTTTGTATAGAATTAATGCACAATACATTGAGTGCGTGTGAACAAACTTTGTGTTACTTATTCTTATATTAAAAGACAATAAACTAAACGGACCATCCTCTCAATGAACACATCATTGTCTTGTTCGTTACAAAATAGCTGTTAAATAGCCGTCTTATTGAATGCACGAGTATATTAAGTCACCATTATAATAATTCACCATTCATACCCTAGGTTAGAGTTGAATCTGTACGGCGTTTTCTGCAAAATAATTAGGCAAAACACGTCGTCAATTACGCGTAAACACGGAGTTTCTGCAGCCTGACTGATTTGTAAGGGTTAGAAGGGGGGAAAAGGGGATAGGAGAGGATATAGGATGGCGTATCTAATGTTCTTGTTGAGAATGTTATCGAACAAAACAGGTGCTTTTTCGACTAAAATCGTAGCACTACTAAAAGGGGTTATCCAGGAGGGGGTGATAAAGGCATGGCTATCGAAAGAAGGAGAATACTACAAAATACGAATGTTTTTGTGAAAGAAGATTACTATGGACAGAACACACTTTCCAACAATTTTATTCAAGTCACCTTAACTTTCTGTATCATATTTGCTTGATTCCGCAGGTTTATCCTGATGACAGACGGCAAGAGACGACAGGGCTCTGAAAAATAGTTAAAACTTTCCCTAAATGACCAATCAGTTTTTTTTTAAAAAGTGCTCTAAATATTTAGAACGACAGGATTTCCAGACATTACATAGAAAATTAAAGTAGCAATTGTAAGGCGAACGAGGCGCTAAAAGAAGTGGAAGCGTTGGTACCAATTTCGAGACAAAGGGCCCAGTGGAGCTACATATTGTATCATTCAATTCCTAGGCACAAATTCTCATTCCAGACATATGCATATATGTATAAGGCACTAGGCACAAATTCTCCTAGGCACAAATTCTCATTCCAGACATATGCATATATATATAGGTCATACACTTCTTTGAATTCGACCTACCACCGTCGACTTGAAAGGGCAAGTCTTTATTCGTTGTTAAAACAGCAGACTGGCATTGCGCAAGTCGCAAGCCGTGACCACCAACGCGTGTCGTGGCCTAAAATGTTGTAGAACAGATCAATTAGCAAGATTACTTTGCTTGTATATATGCGTATACGTACGGAGGGTCAGTTCTAAACTGTTCGCCGTATACTCGATGTCCAGTAAGAAGAGTAAAAAATATAGAGAAGGACATATTTAGACCAAAATTCAAACCAACATCATGTCATTTATACCGGCTCGAACTGTTGGTTCTCAACCGCGTTCTCCTATGCTAGATTTCCACTATAAGTAGGGTACTCCGTACACGCATGCGTTGTATATCAAATGACTCACTAAAGATGTCGAGGTCAAACCAATAACCTCCAAAATGCCATCATCATGTCGCTGGCCTTTGAATTCCTGCAGAAAAAATATGGGTAAATGGTCGTTGCTACGTTTTAAAATGGATGACTTCGGATATTGTGTAACATGGCAACGACTATTTCAAAGGGGATCGACCGTTCTAGAAAATAACACTGAACGACCATTCAAATGAATGGCACCATCCGTTTACAAAAGCGAAAATTGCAGCGGCATTCTTTAGAAGGAATCTCGAATTACCAAGTACCCACCTCCCTGGTAAAATCCTGCCGGATAATAGAAAGCTAAATAACGAGCTCTCGCATACATAGAGCTAGCACAGATCGTTAGGCCAAAGGTGACGCGCTTAGCAAATCGCTACAGTACGCGCTACACTCAGCCCAGTAAGATTTCCCATGCAGTGTCAGGGTTGTTTTCTATACAGAGAATTTGGCAACGCGAAGCCCCAAGGATGGCTTTATCGTTCCAAATATCTAAAATATTGATTCGTACAGGTGCATCTTTTTTCATCAGTTACAGCCCGAATTGCTAAGTGCTATGCTCTCGTTTTTTGTGACCGTCCTAACTTTTAGACGGATTCACCAGTTCTCCTACGTTGAATAATGATGTACAAATGAAGGAATGAGCATGAGTCATTTGCAACCACTTGCTGTCAAAAACTGAAAATGGGAAAGCATGGCCTCGCAATTTGCCCCACTGGAAAGTTATCACTAATACGTTACCTCGTACTCTTTTAACGGACTTCCCCAAGGATACGTCCCTCCTGCAAATCTGTAAGGCAAGGATACAAGTCAAGTACTTTCAAGGTCAGTTCAGGATAGCGCTAGAAATAAAGCTAATGGCAGGCCAGGCATATTGAAAAATCATTTTAGCGCCTTAACGTTTTGTACAGTCGTTTATAGGCGACTGGACAACAATTCGTAATTATCAGCCTCGTTTTCATCCCAAATTTGCCGATGAATAACTAATTTGAAAAATTATACCGTAGTCCTTATCCTGTGTTTATAACGTTGCAAAACGCTGAAAATATGACGAGGTTAATTAGAGCCAGATCATTGGTCAGAATTTGGTCTATATTTAGGTATATAGTTTTTTTTAAATCGGATCACTGAATTCGAATGCACAAGCCAGTCTTAGTCAGTGAGTGATCTAGATTTCGTTCTTAATAGAACGAGTTAGTCAATACTTACGAGGATATATTGAGGAAAATAAGACACTGAGGTTTTAGCTCCGCTAACTTCTCACTCAAATCGACGCCATCGCACTGCAAAGAAAAAGGGAATAGAAACATGTAGAGATTTTCGGAGAATTCATCGGTATATATCGACATAAGTCTATTGGGTACAGTCATCAGCGAAAATAGCAAACGTCGATATGAATTTTTGAATTACCTCTAACTTAACATGGCGAAAAAGATCCCTCGACCTCCGTTGTATTACACTTCGACTACCATGCTAAAGACATAAATCATTCTTATTGACCAACGCCGCTTTTGTATAAGGGCTAACCAATTAAGAGTTAGCTCTCATAACCTAATCCCTTCTATACAACCTAGGCTCCAAAACCCTGCGGAATTTAAGAGGAATTTGTATTGCTGCATGGTCAAATATCACTTCCCCTGAACTGTCTTACCTTTCCGTAAAAATATAAACTGTACAAGCGATTCGTAAACCTATCAGGATTGGCCTCTGAAACATGAATAAATACACATATAAGGGAAGAAAGGCTCAAGTAAGCTAGTGTATGGCCGCGTTTAACTGGCGATAATTATGGGAATTCCAGCTGTAAACACGCAGTAATGTCGGATATCTATAACATTTTGACTTGTCGTGTAATTGAAATCAAATGAAAAAAAGCTAAAAATCCCGACAGGACATTGCCTTTTCGTGAAATTACGTGTTTTTCCGCCAAAACGCCAAAACCAGATAGCTACCGCACAGGACTTTCAAGTTTCAACAAACAAATAAGAAAGTGCTCTGGCATATCGCAGAACTAGATATGAACGCTTTATTTGAAACGAAAATCAGATGTATAGCCATGGCAACGGTGATTCACACCTACCTCTCGATTCGTGGAATTCGAGGCTTACTTCGGCGTCCGCCCCGACGCTGAAGTAATTGTTCATTACATTCAACGGTAACTGAAAGAAAAGAAGAGACTCACAAGGTAAAGACGAAAAACTGAAAATCGACAAGTCGGAAGATCTTGACTTGAATCCAAAGATACGAGTTTTACTGAGACAAAAATAAGTTGAGATGTTTATAGGATGGTTTGAAAGATGACAATATATTCTAGATTCGAGTTTATCTACTGTCTGTGAATCAACCGTCTCATCCAGGGAAACAGCGCTGCGAACCAGTTTAAACTAAGAGTAAGAAACTCATCGTTAATTATTATAAGACAATAAAATAAACATACATTTGAAACAGAATTCGGTTCAGGCTTTTCTCTTTGTTCGTTTCCAGTGACAAGAAGATTCCATCTTAAAATCAAGAATAGCAAAAATTACAAAACTGGGCACGTCAATCGACATTTTTGTCAGAGAAGTATTTATAACTACTGACCTATCAAGTTGAACGATCTGTGCGTCTTCGAGATGGTTCAATATTCTTTCCAATGGTTCATCGGTATAACCCTGTGAAAAAGTAAACGACATATGGTATTGTATGTATTTACACTGGTTATAACCCCGTCAGTTCTGTACTACAGTACACAAAAGATCATCCAGGCTTTATTTACCCAAATCAATGCTTGATAAACTCAACCTGAGAGAGATTGGGGAAAAATGACAACCACCTTCATATTGTACAACCTATCCGCCATACAGGAGCAAAAATTTACTCACCCCTCCCCAATTTAGTACTCTTGACAAATCGTTCCCAGTCCCCAAAGGTAATATGCAGACTGGAGGAGAAGGTGATAGCTGCAGGTTATCCAACTCCGAGAGAACCCAGCCAACCTTAAAGAGGATAACATTCTAGTTTAAAAGAAATTATGTCAGCAATATTTATTTACATAATTATATTTACCGTTCCATCGCCGCCACAAGCCAGTATCCTTAAGTTTGGGACTCGGCGATAAAGCTGCAGGCTACAGAAAACACACCATGCATAAAAAAGTATTAGATTTCGATGTACAAGTAAATTACTCTTCCTAAACTTTTTTGCGTCACACACTTATTGAAGGGGACAGTTATTGAAAGCCAGGTAAACGCTAACCTTTGGGTTAGATTTTAATTATGCTGTTTTGGTTTATGTGCTTCTGAGCCGCTGTGTGTTTTAATTTTTTTATAAAACATGACTTCTATCAGTTCAGAAAATATTGATGGAAGAAGATATTCAACTTTGTAAACAAGTTGATGTAGAGAAGTTGATGTACAGATTTGCAGACAAGGGTTAAGTTAACCGGCTTTTGAACAACCGGCCCCAGAACTTAGTAAAGTAATAGCCAATTACAGTAGCACGTCTATACCCGGGGAGTTAAAGTCAGAGTGAATAGAATATTTTAAGTTTTAAAAATTTCAAATTCTTTCCCACGGAAGTGGAAAACATTTCGCAAATATGACTTGAATTGACGGAAATAAAGTTCACGCTTGTAGTAACACCGGAACAGATACTGGTCCATTTATAGGTTTGGCTTTAAATATTAATACCGAGGTTATCCCTATATTACTGCGATTATCATTATGGCTAGCTATGAATATTTTAATCAACGATGTACAATACTCACCCAAACTTTGGTTCAACTTGGGACAAGTCAAACACCTAAACGAAACGAACAATTAATTTCAGGGAAAAATTACATTTCGATTATATTGGAAGCGAGTACCAATATTCCTACCTGCCGTGGGTTCAAAATCCATTGAAATTTACGAATGATTTTGGATCCCTGGGTAGAAAACAAATAATCAGAATTTGCTACGTAATACATTCACCGGGATAAGAGCTGTTGTTCGGTGACGATGTACTGTAAAAAGTCATGGGTTTATTTTCCACTGGGATGAACACCTACACTAACCGGAATAAATTTTATAAATAAAAAATTTATGTCACAAAGTCTTGCTCGCTTTCAGGTAACTTGTAAAACAATGGTTTATTATTGGTATACCGTAGCCGGCCAGATGATTTAGTCCCGCTAAATGCTAATGCTTTAGTGTTCATTGGCTGTGAATGCAATCAATTTCTAAAGAAGTGAAAAACTGACCAAAAATTTGCCTATGGCGACAAAATCGACAGGTTTGCTACGCTACTGTTCACTATTTCCTAGCACTAGTTTTGAAAGTTATAAGCAACACGCACAATAATATGTAAGGCATATATGGCGCGGATACAGTATGTAATCAGTTCACTAAGCAAAATTTCAGATGGAGGAGGCTATAGAAGAATAATATCTGGAAATTGATGGAGGAGGCTATTGATGTTATTATCTGGAAAACATTTCTTTCAATTTTGTAGAACTAAGACGTTGGTTGATTAAGGTGGTGCCTTTAATATGGCCGACATTGGCTCGAAATATTCAAAGCGAAGCACCATGCATATTTACAAATATTGCCTTTTTGCCCACCTGTTTACCTCCACTTTTAGGATTGATAAATACAAGTAGAGGGCTACGAGCGTCTCCGGCGACAGGTCTGACCTAAAGAAAAAAATAACCTGAGACAAGTGTTATTTTTCAGGTAGCTCGATACTGGAATAGGTCGGTCAGTAAGTTGCTTAGATCAAATATGACTGGCCGATTCGTGGTCACGTGTTTTTCGGAAAAAATGCCATGCATTCCACCGGGAAAAAAGTGTTACCCGATCACAAAAACAAGTGGCTCCATGATCTTATAAACAATGTGTACACTTTTTCAAGTTCAAGAAATTGGACTTACTGCAAATGCTTTTCTCTCCTAGAAGAAAAAGAGAGGAAAAATTAGTCAAGACGGCAAATTCTGAGCGATAACGAAATATTAAATACCTATTAGAATTACAACCTAAACTGTAAGTGAAATGCTGCGAGTGAATATACGTAGTGCCTTCATCTTCCCCCAGTCATCTCTTGGGTAGTCTCCAGGATACAGTATAGTAATGGCAATATTACGTTTCAAAAAACTTGATCTTGTTTATATTATGATAGACGTATACAATATATCGTGGTTATGCTGATGAGAATTTTTACCGAGTTGAAAGTGCAAATATGAAGCATTACACGCATTTCGCATATGATGAAACCGCGGTACCATGATGATGGTACGTGTGTTCAAAAAATCATCCTGACACACAAAAATCGCTGAAATCGAGATGCACGTCAAGAATATGGGGAAAAATAATAAAAGGTTTATTAACGGTTTTTTAGGTATTTTTTTATTACCCTTCCTGACTTCCTTTTTGCATGTCGCTTTTTTATTGATGAACTTCGAAACTGGAAGAAAAATTTTCCACAGTGAATAGAAGAAGAATGCTTTTGGGGATTAAGAATGTCTTTGTTTAATACTTGAATGTTTATATTCCATCTATTTTAAAACCTGAAAGAAATCTTACCCGTTTTATAGGTAGTTTTACCACCCATGTTGGTGGAACAATTAGGTTGCTGTTCTGGCCAAGAGTACAGACATTTTCTTTTAACGACGCAGCACATTCGTTGTTGAAGTGATACTGAAAAATTGAAAGAGCTGGAAATTTGTAATATACCTTGACACATATATGGTACAATGAATTTATTTTATAAGCTTTGTCACAATGTATAACTCACAAGTTAAATACTATTATAATCTATAACAATATTTGAGCTATCTTTCCATATTTCTGCACGTGTTCTGGCCGCCCAGCTATGCTCACAATATTTTTCGCGCCGATTCGGTAAACGCTTGTATTCTATTGGCTAATCCTTAGTATGGGGAATATCTCGTTTTGTTATATTTTTCTGTTGTAGGCGGTGAATAGGCATTCTCCTTTTACCGCATATATTCACAATAAAAGCTATAAATTTATCTGTGTTTTGGTTAAGCTGCCGATGAAGGACCTTAGTCGATGAGGGCCGAAGTATCGGAACAGCACGTATACGTACACGCACGTAAGTTTAAAAACTTCTAAGTTGTTGTATAATTAATTTTATACCAGAAAAAGCACACCAAATCATCAACAGAATCCAACCCTACGCATGTATTCAATCGTTGATTTCATAAGTATCATTTAAATGCGCATACGTACGTGCAAAAAACGCGAGAGTGGAAAGCAGCCTTTTACTTACAGCACGTTTGCACCATGAACAACTCACAGCGACAATATCCTAAAAGAGACACCGATTGAGGTTAACTTGTTATCTGAGGTTGAAAGTTTTAATTACCAAGAAAATAAGCAGTCTCGAGAGACACTTTCTTTTATTTTTAATGCATGAGGGGTTATTTCCGACGTTTTGCTTTTCCGTGCAGACCTATAGGTTATAGCTACGTCGCATTTTGGTCGCGTCGAATGCAAACAATCGATAATGAGATGAGCTCATTAGGCTTTATTATCATCTCATTATTTATTGTTTGAATTGCATTCGACGCGACAAAAATGCGATGCAAAACCTGGGCCTCAGAGAAAATAACCGTATGTACATATATGATCGTATATAATAGTTACCTTAACATTGCGCGTGTTGTGAAATGACTGAAATATTTAAAAGAGGAAGTGAATAAAGTCATATGACACAAGCAAAAATCACTTTTTACAGTTGATTTCATAAAATTTTGGCCGCTCCAGTTGCGAACTATGTTTGGAAACTGTCATGTGGGCGAGCAAGTTGTCAATTCCGTTTTGTAATTCGCAACGAAGTTCCGAAGTTCAAATCGAACTTCGGAATTTCAAATCGAACTTTGCGGGCAATTTGGCTAAGTCTCTATAAAATGGCCACTATAAAATACCAGGGCAAAGCAATTACAATATATTTCTTTGCTGCATTGAAATTGCTTTTATAGAGGCCATTTTATAGCGATTTAGTCAAATTGCCCGCAAAGTTCGATTTGAAACTCCGAAGCTCGATTTGAACTTCGGAACTTCGTTGCGAATTACAAAACGGAATTGACAACTTGCTCGCCCACTAGACAGTTTCCAAACATAGTTCGCAACTGGAGCGGCCAAAGTTTTATGAAATAAACTGTAATCATACCTTTCCACAATGCGAACATTTTCCATGGTATTTTCTTTGATACACCCAGTGGTGGCGCGTTTGAAACTAAGGAAAATTGCAAGTTTTGATTGGAAGTAATAATAACCATACAGTGAAACAAGCAACCTGATTGGTTGAAACCCCTGCAAGATCTGACTATATGCAAGATCTCCGGTGCTGAATTGCGTTCAGAAAATGTAAATTGGTTGCCTCAGAGTTATTTAAAAATAATTTTTTTATTAGTTAATTAAAACAACTAAAAACTTGTTTGAAACAACCAATTTTCTGGTTGTTTTTGCTAAATAATATTAATCAAACAATAGTTCATAGTGCCGTCTGTGACGTAATTTAAGGGGTCTATAATGATATCTAACAATGTATCGGCATAAACGGGAATTGATTGGTTAAGTAATAATTCAAAACCATGTCGAACCAATCAAATTTCATGTAACAACCCCCCTTCCCATTTGACGTCATAAAAAGATCTATTAACACATTGGAATTGTAAATCAAACGACACCAACCTCTTCATCAGCCGATCTTCTGCTTCCTTCACGAAATGTAGCTTTGCATTTTATATTTACCTAAGAAAACACGACACTACCATAATCCGCTGGAAGTATATATGGAATACCAGCTCTAACAAAAAGCAATCGAACTTTGGTCCCTAGTTTTTTAAATATCGTATGTATACAGTGGCTTGGGAAGATTTGGGATTGTTTTACAACCTCCTTTTTCAAACGACCAAAATATTACGGGAAGATTCTATATGGTATGCAAGTTATGTTAATTTGCATTTTTAGTATGTCATAGGAAGAATTAATGTTATTGTTTTCTGTTGTCAAACTACGCCTGGAAAATATTAATAAAATCGAAAATCTCAAAAAATTAGACAGATACGGGGAAAATATAAAACGTTCTTCACTTCAAGGAAATATACAGTCCTGTACTTCCTATGTCCTTTCATTTATGAATAAGATAAAGCAGATTACTTCGTTAAAAACCGATATGCCCTGAAGAACCAGAACACAAATGAGATGGCTAACACAACGTTACATTTCACATGCAAAACATACCCTTTCTAAATTATCCATACATTTTATGTGAACTGCAACTTTACATGCTGCATAAAAAAAGAATAGAATATTTTGGAATCGAGTGGAAAATTATCAATATCAAATAATCTACTATTATTGAGGAAAGAATGTAAAGGCCAAATATAAATCGAGGCATAGCACGTCAAAGAAGACGCGAAAAAGAGTGGGCGAGCTCCATATGAAATTAGTGTAATATATATTGAAAAGAAGTTGTCCTCTGAAATGACCAAAAGGCGAAGGCCGCGCGCAAAAGGTACGATGATTTAAAACCAATCTTAAATATTTAGGGAGCTTACCTGTACACTTTAGTTTTGATCCCGATTTCTGAAAGTAAATACAAACAAATAAACATATCGTAATAGGCCCATTACGTATTAAACAACATCTTGCATGGCTAAACTGGATAAGAATTCTATTATAGCTGGAAATGTTAAAGAAAAATGCATGGGCAATGAGGTGGAGAAATTATTGACTTAGGGAGAGAACAGTAAAAAAAATTAATGAGCACAGTTGGCGGGGTTTAAACTTCATTGGTATGAATTCAGTTCAATTGCGGTCAGTTTCCACATACCATGCATTCGTTATCAGGTATGCAGCACGAGTGACCAGACGAATCTGCGTCAGTCCAAAGATGTTCGGCATTTACGGCGCTTTCCTAAAACAGGAACGAGACGTTTTCAAAATTTCTAACCAGAAAGACTGGCTTCCATCACTGGCTGCATGACCACCTTAAACGAGACAAGTTTTTTTCGATTGGAAAGAAAGAGAAACTTACCGTCCAGTCGACTTGATTTAGGCTTTGCGATTTCGCATCTTTTGCAGCTGCAGACGTGAGCGACTTAGACTTCCTGAAAAACGATAGAAAAATTGTTTCTAAAACCTGGTTTCCATCTTGTCCTTACTGGCCGTTAATTACCACTTCGAGAGGACGATGTACTTCATTGGCGAAATATCAATGTTATCAATACGATAGTATAAACTGAATTGCATACGACGTACGAGGAAAGTTTAATTTAGCCTATTTCGCATCGATGGACTGAAACAACGAGCGCCGTTCTTAACCCAGTCATTGTAACAACAGGTAACGGCCCAATGGAATCAAGCCTGCTTAATGTGGCGTGTTTGCCCATTTCTTCCATAGGAGTGTGGTCAGAATTTTAACTGATGGGGTTTGGGAGGGGAGGGGAGGGGGCACCCAATACACAGGTGGGGGTGCCAATACACGAATTTTTATGAAATGTACTTTTTCAGGGGTGGCTAAAATTTTATTATGGAGCGGGTGTCAGACAAAATATTTTATGCGCAAAAGAGTACCAACAAAAACAAATAAGATGAATTAGAATGACGAAAACTAGGCCTTACATATGAATAATACGTGATGAATATAGAAGGCTCGACTTTGGTCACCTATATTTCTCCGACGATTAGGCTGGTCAACCGAAAGAAATGGGGGGGGGGGTTGCATTACTCGTGCGACTACCAAAAGGACTCAAAAATTTAATTCAACACCAGGGCGCTTATATCTATAAGTGTTCAACACGTTTTCTAACACGCGAGTTTGTTTGCGCGACGCCAAAACCGAAATCCAGCTTCGTGATTGGAGTCAGCGAGTTTCGATTTTGCATTTTTGCGGGAAAATTTTTCGGTAGCAAACACGTTGTCGGATTTCAGAGCTGTGGTTCCTCTGCTTTATAGCCTTTATTCCATACTTTGGCGCAACGCTTAGGTCGTCGAAATTATTTTTGATAAAGATGTGATAAAACTGCATTACTACGTACGAGCGAAAATTACACAGTTACATAACTTCTCTGGCAAGAATCAGTACTTTGTCATTTGTCACGGTCACTTAATCCCAATCGAAATAAAACAAACCAGAGCAATTGTCAGGTAATAAACGATTTTTCAATTTATTGCTATGCTTTTCAGTCACCTCTAGCTCACATGAAAGTAATTGTCAAAAGATTGGCCTAATAGTGGGACTAGACACTTTGACAGCCCTATTCAAATGCACATTAATATTTCTACATTGAAAAAGATTATTATCATGCAGTCTCTAAATGCAATGATATCAGATTCTATTAATATGAAACTTGGCCAATTTAGTATTATAGTATATTAAATGTATGGAAGACACTTCTTGAAAAGTTTGCCAGAATAAAATACAAAATGGGAAACATTTGAATCAATAAATACACTAAGTAACTAAAATGAATGCAATTTGCATTTTTTTTAAATAAGTAGCCTTTTGAAACAGCACATGCATGTTTTTTCCAATGAGAAAGAGCAAGAAAAAGTGTAAGGGTCAATGTACTCTTGTGATTTCAGGTGCAAATTCCTTTTTTGCTTGATGTGAACAAGTGGAGGTTGGTTGAAAGGTTAATAGATATAAATATCACTTATAACTTATTCACTTCTTCCAATAGGTAAAAACCAGATATAAAATGTAGGAGAAAATTGCAAATGAGGCCTTAAGTAAATTGATGCATGAATATTCTTACACCAATATAATAATAAATAATGCATTAAATTAGTTTTGCTTGATTTTAAACAAACAAAACACAACATCTACCCAAGCAGTCTAACAAATCAAACAAGATCTAAATGTCTGACCATACTTTTGTCTGGGTACAACATTTATCTTTGTCAGACCAATGATTATTTGTCTGTCTAGACAAAGAAGTAAGACAAATGATTCATCTGTCTGTAGTGCTTATAAAACACAAATTATATATTATAATTGAGGCAGAGATTCTTACTCCAGATTGCTTAGTTGGACTGTGTTGGAAATTTGGAAAACTCTGGCTCGAAAAAACATTCAGAAAAACAGGCATGACCATGGCTGAATGCATGTACAATACAGAAAACTAATGAGGAAAATTAAACATAGGGACAAAGAAAGGCTCTTGAAATTCTAGTTAAAATGTTGTAAAAATAGAAAAGGAAAAATTTATTCCAAACAAGCCAATGAATTAGATGCTGTTAATAATGGCTTTAATATTTATTTCTGAAAAGTTGCAAATTACATCTATGAGTGCATGCTACATTTCAAAATGTATGAATCCATCCAAAACAAAGATTCTCAAACAAAACCTTGCCAAAGCGTTTGTTAAATTTTTCACATTTAAATTGGCAATAATCCCTCTGCTATAATTTCGCAATAGCAGGCAGTAAACGAGTTTAAGTTTCCCATCAAATTCGGAAATTAATAAATATTAATAACAAACATGTAAATAAAAAGCCCACCTTCGAAATATTACAAATGAATTTTGCGTGGGCCGTTCCTGAAAATTTAGCAACCTTTTTGCAGCCGCGATGACAAAGCAATTTGAGATCTGCGAAGGCTTTAGACCACGTTATTTCGTTTTCAACTTTACACATTTCCGAAAACCTCCGAAATAAGCTCCCAAAAGCCATGCTCCTCGCCGGAAGTTTATGGTTTTATATCACTTCCGATACGAAACTAAATGTAAGGTGCAAGAGCTTTTATACACAAGTGCCACGATTCGAAACTGCAAAATGCGAAGAGTTTTCGCGATGATTGGTTCACAAATACTTGTCCATCAAGCGACCTACCCTATTGATTTCGTTTCCTTTTCTGAACTGTGACCACTGGAGTCGATCTCGTCTTTAAATTCCGGCGTTGCTGCCGTTGCAGTCCAGAGAGGTGTCAGTAAATCGGCAGGTAAATTCTTTAAACTGTCCCCAGATGCCATATTTCGATCCTAAAATGCATTTTAGCACATTTCAAGGGCAGAGCTCCCATTTGGTATGCACTTCAGGCTGTAGACACACGGCATCACGATGAAAAGCAGTAATATTTTGCCCAGTGAGTACAACAGTGTTCGATCCGATCGGCCGAAAGGTCAACACATCGATCACGGCTCGAAATTGGAATGCTCACGCGATCGTGCGATAAGTGTGGAAGACTGGATACAGTCGCTAATAAAGTACGGCGCAAAAATATCTGCGTATTTTATATTTCTCGCCCACCACTTTCCACCCACGTCACGTGCAGAAAAAGGAGACAGGTTCCCTTATTCAGATTATTTCCATGATAGAATAATACATATTTCAGACCTAACAAGACTACAAGAGGCAGTTGTGTGTGTACTGTGTAACTGGCAAATTCTAAAGGTTTAAAGGGTCTTAATTTCGAGTGGAATTATACAAACTTCAAATTCAAGCCAGGAACAAGGAACAGTTGATGGAAAATGGGTCAATTATCGGTCCTCCGGCAGGAATCGAACCTACGCTATTGCGATGCCGGTGCAAATGCTCTCAATGCAAGATTCAATTCCTGCCGGAGGACCGATGTTGGCTTCTTTTTTCCATCAACTGTTCCTTGTTCCTGGTTTGAATTTGAAGTGTGTATAATTCCACTCGAAACTAAGACCCTTTAAACCTCTACAATTTACCTGCACGAGGCTGCATGACCATCGAGTGAAGTGCCAAAAATCATAGTTGTGTAACTCGCGGTTTTTTCGTGTCTGTATCCAGAGCAAAAGCAGTATGCAGATCAGAGGAGGCACTGATCTCTATGAACAACTAAGTAATAAAAATTATAAAATTCAAAAAATGGCGGCATTCAAATCCCATGTTGCCTCAAGTCTTTTAAATCACTGTTTGGAAAATATATCGAAAAATCTAACGTTACACCAAGATTTATTCGATACTTTACCTCCCGATATAAAAAGTAAATTAACCAAAAAGCTCTCCATGCGTGGACTGCTTAGAGATTGTCACTTAGAAAAGGTTTGTTTATAATTTTCAATGGTCATTGTTTAATCTTCTTTGTTAGATAAAATTAAACAGTCGTGATTCGGGCAGCTTCATCAATACGTACTTAAATAACCCAATTAATTGATACATTTGTTCTCCACAGAGCATGGGCATTCAAAATGTTTCTTATTTTGACTGTATTGTGTAAATGATTCAGGAAAAGAAACATGCTTTTTTACTCAGTTGCTGCATCCAAGGATTCGTTCGCTAAATCTCAGCTCGTGTGATATAACAGATGGTGGACTTGCTGTCATTGCTGAAAAATGCAAATCTTTGTCAAGTCTGGACTTGAATGCAGAGAGTGAACCGAGAATTAACATCACATCAAATGGTTGGTAAAGGCAAAGCAAAGAATGGTACAATTTCTGCAAGCTATGTTCTTACCAAAGCTAAACTTACTCTATTTTTAGGTATAATGGTAGTGTTTAGATCCTGTAGGATGCTTCAAACGATACATCTCAGACGATGCCCAGAAATTGACGATGATGCTGTAGTTGCCATAGCAACCAATTGTCCACATATAGCAAACCTGAACCTAGGTGGTTGTCACCTACTTTCAGATAGGTCAATATGCACCCTTGCCAAAGAAAGTTGGAATTTGTCAAGTTTAAATATATCCCATACACAGGTAGAATAACCAATTTGGAAAATTAATATTCCGAAAAAAACATCAAAATTTATCAATCATATGCTTTTTTTGCCCTAATGAAATGAATAGGTAAAGATGGATTGGGCACAATCAAGATTCAATGCTTTGAAATACAGATCTACTTATCTGTCATGCAAACATTTAAACTACAGGGTGCCTCAAAAATGTGGGTGCTTTTGAACAAACCTATTGTTAGAATTTGAATAGCCTATCTCTGTAAGTGCTCCAGATTGTCCCTAAAAATGGTGCTTTTGAAATCATTTTTTGTTTGACCTTTGAATGGCACTGGAACGACTGATTACTAAGCTGAACGCAAAGTTGGCTAAAACGACTTGTTAAGAAGTTGAAATTTATGTGAGAACACACGAATTAATGCCTTTGGCTTGGAAATTTGAGGTAGCTTCGTGAATGATTGTATTCAGTTCATGCTATTCAAGGTTCACTGGTTCAAACAATGAAAGTGATTTTAATAGCGTCTATTTTTCACTTCCGTGCACTTATAGTGTATTAGTGTTACCTACATACAACAACAGGTTAATTCAATAACGTCCGCTTTTTTGAGACGTCTTGTATGGCTAACAATACAGGAACATGTATAATAAAAAAGAGACTTTTAGAAATCAATCGTATTGTTAAAATTTAATGTCCTTTCAGTTGCACATAGTAGACGCATAATATATATCGACGAGGGACTTGCATATTACCATATATTAGAAAAATATACCTTATAAAAAGTTTACAAACGAATTATCTGCTCCTGGGAATTTTAAAATAACAGTTTTAATAGCAAAATAACTTGACGAAATGAACAAATATTTATATATATTGAACATGATAGGGACATCTTTCAACGATCATCCATGTATACTGCACGCAATCGCATGTCATGGATTTAAATTATACCAATAGTTTCTAGATGTTTCTTTTTCTTAAATATACCAAATACTTGACGCACTACGCCTACGACTACGGTTTAGCAGGTTTTAACATTATGCTTGATTTCTAAAGGTCTCTTCATGAAACCCTGTTCAGTATACCTGCACCAGATCCCCAATGCACGTCTGAAAAATTATCTGCTTTTTAACAATGCAAACTTTTGTTATCTATTTCTGAACTCTTCAGGTCAGCGATGTTGGCTTGTGCGCCTTAGCTCATGGAGTGTGCCAGCAAAATCTGAGAGTAAGTTTCAGGGTTCCTCTGCCCAGGTACACAAAAGTTGCATGTAAACTATTCGCGATAGCTGTGGCGATAGGGCGGGTATCCACGACTGATGTTGCATGCGCGCCCAGGGAAAAAAATTGCTTATATTTACGTGCTCAATCGCAGCGTATAGCTGAAAAAATATTGGATCCTTGAGTCGCATGTTTTCGTAATAAAACCGTATTTCCTTTGAAAAAGTATTTTGTGGACTAAAGAATTTTAGTATATAAAATTGGTACTTAAAATTCAGGTTGACCCGGCATATTCATAACTGCATGAACATTCATATAAATAAATGCGCGTAGACGTTGTTGACGGTGAAACACTACGTGTAGCTATGTCTATGTTAATTCGCAAGATCAATACCTCAGCCTTCTCTAGTTGACGAGACGTTTAAAAGTTTTTCTTTGTTTTCCTTCGATGTGGAAATTAGGGTTTCTCAAAAGAAACTCGCCTCCGTACCCGCCACTATACGATTCATCTACTTGAACGGATGTTTCAAATAAAAAAACTTTGCCTTTGAAGGCCGGAATTCGTCATATTTCGAATGCCGGCTAATTATTTTATCATAAATTTACCTGGCGGTCTTGAAAAATTGCTATTAAACTTCCTGCCATTGAAAGCTCGGCTATAAAGTTTGCTTGTTAAGTGAAGTATACCAACTTTCCTGTTATTTTCTTGATAACCAACAAAATTAAACCAAGCTTTGAATCAAGTGGTCGGCTTCGTTATAGCACTACAGGAACTACGAAAGTACTTTAGTTCGTCGCCAAAATTATTAAACTATAGCAACCTGGCGAATAAATATATTAACAAACGTCAACGTGTCACCACATGCCATCATAATTCAGGAACTCCTTAATTGTAAAAAATTGAAATTGAAATCAAAAGTATAAAAATGAAAGTTAGCTGGCTGAAATTGCTTGTATAAAGAATGGGAAAGGAAAATGCAATGAACGGCTAAATGGTATTATCAATTAAATACTATAAAATAAGTACACTCCGGTATAGATCAGGACCACAGCCCGAGAAGAGTTGGTGGTTGACCAACCAGGCTGCGCCCTGCAGTGCAATGATATTGTTCGCCCACATCAGTTTCGTTTTCACATTTTTAAGCGGCGTTTACCTTGCTGCTTTAATAATCACAAATTCGAGAAAAATTTAAACATTTATCCAAGTCTCGTTTATCAAACAGACATTAAAAGCTTGTATTTTGAGCCTTGTATAGCGAGCAGACTATAGTCACTATACTACCTGCATCAACTCCATTTGATAGTTAAAGAGAGTTAAAGATTGCGCAATCGAATTTTGACGCTGCAGCCAAAACGTTGTAAAACAATTTGACAATGTGTATGGAAGGAAGTAGCTGTCACATAATGCCTTTAAACATTTCTTGCTAAAATCCTTCGTACATTAGCCTTAAAGTTTTTGTTGTTAGTATTACTCCCAATTTATTGGGATTATGAAATTAATGGGATTCTGATTGGTCCTTGCAGTATGTCTGCTTTTTGTGCTAAATTTTCAAACATCACTCGTACTATTAATCCCGAATTGTACTCGCCATCGCATGATTACCTTGACTTATTTTCCATTATCTCAATATTGTTAACTGTATTTCATGTAGGAAATTCACGTCGCGCATTGTAACGCAATCACCGACACGGCAATCTTCGATTTGGTTGAACGCTGCGAACGACTAAACATTCTGATACTGCACAACAGTCCAGGTATCACAGAGAGATCAAGGGACGCTCTGGAAATCCTGTTGAGGCGCGGATCTAAACAGCTTTCCTGGACAGTGTATTGATATTTTATATAAATGATATGCCTTTCGACGCGTTTATTTATCTACATATATGACAAGTTGTAAACCGTAGATATCTTGTAACGCTATGCGAAATTTTCAATTCAAATGTGTATTATATGAAAAGCTTTCGTGTAATTGATTATATGTTTGCAAAACTCACCAAATAGTGGCATGGCTTAATCATATAAACCGTACACATTCAGTTAATTTATACGTACCACCTATATAAATTACTGAAAATAAATTACGTATGCCATAAAATACGCACTAAAAAAACTTTAGTCTACCATACTGAAAATTAGTTCCATAATGAATAAAGGCTGTTGGTGTTTTTAAAAAATCAACTGAACCTTTTCAAATATTTCTCATGAAATTACCTAGTGAATAAATAGCCTGCCATCAAAGCACAACTATCCAGGTTCAGATTTGACTTGCACCATTTCACTATGCTACCTCTCGCTGATCAATTATGCTCGTGTCTCGTGATTGGTTCCGTGTAACCTCGATGGCGCGGCGACAGTGGAAGTCAAATCAGAACCTCGCAGGTCCTCGCTAATGCCTACATTACTTCATGAGAACCAAAGACTGTCTGGGGTTAAAAATATATCATGCCTGGTTCCCATTTAGTGAGTGTCGTTGACATGTCAAGGTGGCTGATGTGATAGAAATTCCATTTGTGTGCATCACAATGACCGTTGAGTAAATAAAAACAAATTTACAAATTTAATACAACCGGTCGGAGTATTTCTCATCGGTGGAAATGACTTGTTCACGACACAGGGGAAACCAGGCCTTAACCTACTGGCCTATTAAAGTGCCCATGTCATAAAATTGGAATTTATCTCATTAGAATCGCCGTGAAACGTAGATTACGAAAATAGTAATCACATTTAAAATTGAGTTTGTTTTCGCGGAGAAATAAAGCGATAAAGTTTGAAAATTTCAAATTTTAACGGCAAAAGTTTTTGAAATCCGCGACAGTCGGAAACTGGTAACTAATACGTCACAATAGGAACTCGCATATTGCGCCTTTAGATAAATAATAGTATGTAGTACAAGAGAAGCGATTTTATGCCAGCTAAATTCGGTCATTAAACGTGGCAGAAATATGTCTTCATCAAGTTTAGCTATTAAGAAGTTACCAAAGGAATGACACCGATTAAAATTGTTTTCCTGCCAATGCAATATCAAGAAAGAACAAAAGTTAAGACCATGAACGCGGGTCAATGTCAGCCTTGTCAGGCAGTAAGAACACTTCGGACCATAAATTAAGGGTCCATTGACGAACCAGATGTTGATGATAAGCTGAAAAGCTATCACGAAATGGAGCAATCGTGCAACGATCATGGCATCGAAACTACAACGAGGACTTGATCGTAGGCGTCAGTAAATAGCAAATGTTTTCTTATGATTTTGATTGCGCGACTTGCTTTCCGTGACCCCAGAACATAATATCATTTAATACGCTAGATATACAGTATTCAAATTACAAATAGATTCTATGTTAGTAATCTGGCAATTGTACTTAACTTAATTCTAAAGTTTCGTCCTAGTTGATCGTCATTCGTAATTGCGCACATACAGTTCACCCGGGTGTAGATAAAAGGCGGACGCGGACCCCTAATACATTTTACTGCCCTATATGAATATTATTAATAGCATTATGATTGAGGTTTTCCTGTGGCTCATGAGTGCCGGTATTTCTACAATGTGTTTATGTGTAGTTAAGTCACGCATGCCTGTGTGATAAGATTCTCTGGTTTATTTTCATTACAAATCAACTGAGCTAGAGTATGAGTGGAGTTCCCATGCGCTTTCAAAAAAATAGTTCAATGAGAGACTTAGAGTTATCAATATTAACTGAGAAATCTAACACGTCTCGCGCAAAAGAAACATATCAAATCATGTGTATATAAACATAACCCAGTACATTTCGCTTTTATTATGGCATCTTTTTTACCAACATTCTTTAGCTGTCTTTACTAAAATGTGCAAACTCGCATCTTTTGAGACGTTATTTACCGAACCTTTATCTGTTAACTTAAACACTGCCTTCGTGTTTACAACACAGTGACTCAATTGGTCATGACTCATGGCGTATTTACAATTATTGCACGACTGTTGCCAGGAACGTACAATTATTGAAGCCATTTCACAACACATTTTGATAATATATGAGTCACTTTATATAGAATTGTCTGTTAAGTAAGAACAACCACTTTTTTGCGCGGTTAGCTTCTACTTATTACTCCATGCAATAGAGTTACTAAATTGTCGCGTCGAACGAGTTCCTATTGTGACGTCAACACCTTGTTTCGCACCAGTCTCATTTGCGCGGTTTTCAGAGTTTTCATTCCACCAAAATCAATGTTTAGATGGCAATAACTCGAGAAATAAAAATCCAATTTCAGTTTTGATTTAGAACTTACTAACTCATTTCAAACAAAGATTCTAAAAATCTAAATTCCAATTTTATGACATGGGCACTTTAAACCAGACGGTTCATTGCCACTGAAACAATTAGAAATGACCCCTGCGAGACCTATGATCAGATATTGCTTGGGATATGTCATATGATTCGGTTGCATGATCCTAAAGCAAATGTTTTGGACCTGACCAGCAGTTTCTAGACGAACAACGTAATACTGTCTTCAACTTAAGACAAACGAACGAAACTGATAGGCGCCGATTAATTTGTTTACCCTTATTATATCCTAATCTTCCAAGACAGCTGCTTCTCTGGAAGTTAATGCACAAATTAATTTTCCTCTTTACCTTACTCCTATACGTTGCCTAGCGACACGTGTTAGTGTTGTTATTTCTTCCGGACAAATAGATTAGGTCAATTAGAATATAATGCCTCGTTTGACACAATATACTGATATTAAGCTCCATGAGCGGCAAATATCGGCATAAATTGTGGACAAAACGGCTTACTTCGGACAACAAACATTCGGTTTCCCAATGGAATGGCTTTTCTACCCAACATAACCCCGAACCAATCGACGCAGAATGCGACGAAAACGGACAAGAGGCGAGAGGACGACAAGAAGTCTGGTTACAGGGTTAGCTTGGCTAATATTTATGGTACGTCCGAACAAAGCTATTCTAATGTTGTTTCAAGTTGCCCGAGCGACGACAACGGTAGCAACACGGGAAAACGCGAAAGGGTAAGTCCGTATTGAATGTGTGGGCAGTGTGGCGAATGTACGCGTTCTACACGCTTTAACTGGCTGTGTTGGGTATTAGGTTCCTGTTATGATCGCATTAACTGGTCATTAAGAATAGCGACATCCTCGTTAAACACACAACAGTATCCGAATGACTTGAAAATGAAACCAAAACAGGTGCTACGGATTCCGTCTTGTTTCGTACCAAAAATCGGCAATGCCGCTGACCGTTTTTTCCTTGTTTTGACTCCTGTTCAAACGAGGGATGTGGAGCTTCTTGCATGTCGACCAAGGCAGGTCTCCATTGGCAAAATTAATGCGACTCTCGAAATAAGTTGAGCTATATTCGTAATTCGACGGATTTAAAAACCTGTCTTGCGAGATTGCCGATTAATGAGCTGTTTCTGCCGCAAACAGCGTGGAAGGATATTTCATATTTATAATTATATCAGGGCAAAGAGGTCAAATTCTCAGTATGTCTAACTCTCGTATGACTATCATTTGACTTTTTGCGCCGTAGCCAGCATGACTTGTATAGTTGGTGTGTGGAGTCGAAAATTTTCGAATAAAAAATATCCGAGTGATTTCTTTCGCAAATTTGATATGTAGAAAAACGAGGTGCCATATAGGCCCTTGTCCGAAATACATATTCAATGATAAACTTTAGGTCCTGTTACACGGTGCAATTTTTCTCGCTCACCCGCCTCGCCTGCTTCGCCTCCCTGCTGTTTAAGTTTAAGTTTTCGCCCCCTGCCATTTATTGGAGGAAATGCCTATTGGTAAGAGAAAACAGCAGGCATTAAGACGAAATTCTCCTCTCAAACATGAAGGTTTTTTAGCGCGTGTGGCTCGATCCATATAGCATGCAGTAGCAAGAATGTTACACACATTTTTATTCATTCCGGCACTAAACAGAGTATTAAACAGAGGGTTTACAAAACATGCGCAATTGAAATTCATGTCTTAACAACCGTAGCGGCTTTACCTGCCGCTCGATCGAAAAATTCAGCCTTCGTGGAAACCCACTTCAGTATCAGTGATTCCGGTTTTGGCGGCTTTTTCGCAAAACGATTGTTCCATTATTGACTGAGGCTCGTTTTAAAACCTTTTTTTAATTAATCCCAATGCAATCCTATACAAGAAAAGAGTATTTGCCCCCCCCCTTGTCCTTGGTGGTAAAAGGTGAGTGGGGTAGCTGCCCATAGTGCTGCCCATTTCCTGGGTCCCTGAATTAATATCTTCTAATTTCTTCGACTATCATTCCCCGCTGGACATTACCGATCAGATTGTTCTCACATGCTCATGCCGTTGTATTTTTTTGTTCAACTGACAGTTGCCACGTCTAGTAGCAGCGCCAGGTACTATTACCAGTAAACGCGAGCAAGTCTGTAACAAGGAAGAAAGCGACAACGTTTTGAAGCCACTCAAACTACCGAAGTGCCCAAGTAATGATCTAGTTCGCAGTAAAGCCATGTTTTGGATAGAGCCGCTTGGCCTTTGGGCTCCTCTCAAAAAAGTGAGTTTTCTCCCTTTCTCGGGAATTGAAAATATATTCGATTTCGTTTTTGGGGTTTCCTTTCTAGGTCAGTGTCCCCGTTGCCTAAAGTCCCTAAAAGGAAATATAATATTCCCTACATCATTTCATGTAGTTTTCCGGAACCGATGATTGCATATCACTGGACATCCATGCAAGTCAGGGGCGAGGCGAACGAGTCTGTTCATGGGTGGTGTCTTATGATATATTGCCCAATTTTTGTAATGAAAATGCGTATTCATGGGGACTACAATTTTAGTTAAATATTTAAATGCAGCTTTACTTCCCTGTAGCCTGAGCAATCTAAATAAAAAGACTTTAAGTGACATAATGTAATCTAAATGGAATGGGTGTAAGCCGTGCAGTTGGTTAGCAGTTGAGGGTAGTTCACGTGATACCACTGTGGTTCCGTGGTGCCAAGTAAAAAATTTTTAAAGTCTTTGGAAACAATCTATTTTGAGTACGAATATACCTCGAATATTCAGAAAAAACAGTACGTGTTGGATATTTGGCTACTGATTTGACGCGGTATTCTTCCGACCCAAAACGATTCAATTTGACCAAATTCTCATCTCTGTGAATCGTTGTTATAAATGTCACATCCGTATACCTCCTCGGTCGCCACCCTCCATGCATGTTCTATTTAAACTAAGCCTCAGTACACCACTATATACAGGTGCTTTTTCGCTTACTCCCTACTTTCTCTGTTTATCAAGAGCATAGTCTTACTAGTACTTCTTATCCTATCAAGGGAAGAAGACTGTACGAAAAGTTTTCAAGAAGGATTGATCTATTGTGCAAAGACCCGGACTATTTTTTGGTTAGTAGTATTCAGTTTTTTCAGAGTTTCGGAGGATTTAGTTTATTGTAACGTTTGACGACTCGGAAAAGCTCTGGCTTCCTGGCATCACCGCAGTATACTTGTACCGATTCTGCTACTTTTACTAGTACTTCTACTAATTTAACTTCTACTATCTATACTGCATGTTTCCAAACTCACAAAACGTGCGTATAGTGTACGTATGAAATAATCAATGATATATCATTGCATATTATCACTGCACAAAATCTCTTTTATCTGTTCAAAAATCTTATTTATTACTGCACAAATTGGTTATCACTGACACTGCACCTTAAAATAATCCCCGCGTGATGTTATCACCACTCATTGCAAATCGTTGATTAGTTGATATATAATAAATGTTTGTAAACATCTGCGTTATCGTTAATGGATTGTTTTCCGATAATGTAGATGTATATTTATAGCAAAGCTTCACAAAATTGAGGATCTTTTAACGTATATTGTTAAAGATGGAATAAAGCATGTGTACTGCGCATCCGTTCTGCTCATAACAATGGAAACTCCGGTTCAATTAAAAAATTATCCAACTTTCGAATCTTTTGCAATTTTTTGAATATAAACTCCAAAGTTCAGATACATTTAGAAGCAAAGCGCGAACCAAAATGTTGTTAAATATTTAAACAGCACAAATAGAATTATATTGCATGCATGCACTTCAAAGACAAAGTGTGAACGAAACGCTTTTTTTCAATATGGACTTTACATAATAGTGATAATTACACTTTCAAATTTCGGACTTAGAACGTAGAAGTCCGTAAATAGATTGTTATTCTATTCATTGCAAATCATGCAGTGTATAAAATCGTATTCGATTAAGGCTATACTATTACCTTTACTTAGCGTAATGGCGGAAAAAAGGCCTATATATATAGCATTCAGGTTTATGCATATAGAACTTATGTAAGTGCTATCTTTGAAGGCAATACTTTTCTACTGTCACTTAGATAAGTCGAGTCATATATATATAGTTTTGCTTAAGTTGATATTTAAGAGAAAAAATATAGTGAAAAATACGGTACCTTTGACTGTTTCTTTGCATGTACACCCTATAGGATCCGTGTCCACATATCCCAAGATGCGATCATTCCCGTTCGTGGTCCGCGGTGAGATTGGAGCGGCAGAGATACCGTGAATTGAGGGAAATGAGGAACAAAGAGGTAAGCTGATGGAACGAAAGACGACAACAGCTTAGGTACAACAGTCCTTATCGGGAACAGAAAATTGGTGACGGACATCTGACAAGAATCTGCAATATAATAAACGTATGAGGCCAACAGGTCAGAGGCAAAAAAAAACGTCCGGACGTTTCCAGCTAAGAAGACACTTTAGGTCGAAACGTCAAGAAGTTTCAGTTTTGTCTATTTTAGCCAGTTGTTATACCACATTTGATAAGAAGTTATCCACGCTGCTACTTGTTTATATTGGAACGTAAACTGAATTTATATTGTCTTGACTGTCACATTTTTTATACTTCGAAAAACGGGAATGAATATATATGCATTGTTGTGCTGCGCCACACAACTATAGTTGCCGCTGAACAACCTGCAAAAAATCGATGAAGTTTATGAATTTTTTTAAGCTGTCGGCAATCATATTCCTTGAATGCAAGCGTAGCATAACTTTCTCAGTTCAATCGTGTTTTCATCGACCGCGAGAACTTATCTTCATGCATGTCTTATTATTTCGATCGTATTCCAGCCTACAGCATGCAACACCGCAGTTATGTTTATGAAGTTTTAACCCTAAAATCTGATCACTGATTCACAATTATGCATTTCTGTATTAGCGATACGAGAAAGAGAAAACTATTGAGTAACTTTTCAATTTTCAATTTCTCTTCTGAATACGCACTCTGCAATTTTTTGAGGGCTCATCATTTGATCATACACATCTGACAGGTGTGAAATGGCCATTTTGAGGCTTCAAGTATACACAAAGTTATTAATTCAAACCGGATTCGTTTTGCGGTATGCAAAATCGAATCTTCATATCTTTTGTGCAAGACATATTTTGTTTAGTATGAGAGTATTTTTATATCTCTTTTCTCACCAAGTTTGAAACGAAGTATCTAGAATTGCGGCGTCTTAATTGTAATTGAGAAGTCTTACGAATTTCCGCGATGTCGCCCACAGCAATCCAGTTTCTATTCCTGTAGCAGGTGCATGCAATAATCACATGCGCACACTGCTATTTTCTGAAATATAATATTTTATACCGACTAGTTGTTGGAAAAGACGTTCGAGAGATATCAGAACATGCAGGAACTGTGGTTTGAACAAATGAACAACCGAAGCGGCGCACTGCATTCTACGCCATCTCACATGCGTTTGCAGAACTTCAGAAAATCTACAGGCAAGTGCGAAACATTGTTAGCACAATGTATATTGTCAAGAAGTCGTCTTAGGTCTCGAACGCATTTTTAACTTTAAATAATATACTGAAATGCCTCATTATCTTGCCTTTGAGTCATCTTGATTATCAATGATACTAATTTAACCACAATGCAACGCGCGTTGTATATAATTAGTAAAAAATGTCGTCTCTTAATTTGACTTGTGTTCGAATAGGCACGAAAACATTAAGATACTGTGAAACTGTGTTGTAGGTGTTCGGTTAGTTTGCAACACAGTTTGGTAACACAGTAGGTGTTCGGTTAGTTTGCGTCTGAACTAAATTCATGGAAAAAAATATCTCAAAGGCCCCAATTCAGTGTTATGATGTGTCTTCTTGGTATTGTGGTTTCGGTTTAAACTACCAAAAAAATCTTCTTAATCCTGGGGTACAGCATTGGGCACGATTCTTACGTATGGATTCTATGACTTGCAACGCAAAATATTAAATTAAAAAGATTCAAACTGTGCTTTTAGGAAGGATTTTGGCGCCTTTGGACCAAACCAGGAGACTCGAAAGACTGCAAGAAAGACAAAGGGAATGGGAGGAGGCCTGGGACAAATTAGCTAGCGAAAGGCGGGAAAGAACAACCCAGAAAAAAAGCCCTGAAAATTTACTTCCACAGATCATAGTTACCGAGTACGAATTTGTGTGGGCTTCACATGACGAACATGGCGAGGAATCGTGTGCCATGTACTTGGAGGAAAGCTATCAAGTCATATGCAGGCAAATTCTGAACATTTTTCCGCGAAAAAACTTTTCAAGAACACCGACCATTTCCAATAAAATAGAAGTTGAAAATAGAAAGCTTTCAAGGGGATTAGATAATACGGAAAATGAATATCGGTGTTTTAATCCCTCGGAAGATGTATTCGGGGATATTGACTCTGGGATTCATGTTCCTACCGCCACAATAGATATGGACGAACCGTATTCTTCTAGATCAGACCATTCGAATTATACGACAGACGATTTTAACCCCGCAGATGAAGTAGATTCTTCCGAGGGTGGTGGGGGAAAGATAGGGAGTAAGACTACCCATAATTCCTCCTCAACGATATGCAGTATTTCAGGGGCAAGCCTTGATACAGTGGGTCATGACCGTACAGTTGTGGATATAGCGCAAGCTTTTGGAATCAAACACGCCGATAACACAGGTAGTGCGAATATTAAGTCCCATCTGGTTCAAGCGAACTAATAGTAGGTGTGGCACTTGGGTGACTAAAATTTTCATATCAGTGAGTTTTTGCTCGCGCACTCCATCTACGAAAGTCCTCCTAGAATAGTCATCTTACCCTTACACTGTTCTGTTTACACCACAATATATCAATATATAATACGAATTGAAAAAATCATACAATTGCACGGCAAGACACAGAAGAGCTCAGCTTTTAGCCCGTTTTCCACTACGCGAATTTATTCGAATTTATTTATTTATTTTGTGAAACCGGTGATGTGATTGGTTTGCGAAAATATTTTCCGCGAAAAAGTAGAATCGTTTCCTACTTTTTATATGTTCGCGCGAATAAATTCGCCTAGTGGAAACGGGCTTTATTCTCGCTTGGCACTACAACCTATAATCTATAATCTATATGCTCCACAGCGGGGACAAAAATTAATGTCACTTTACACACATTTGTATATTTGCATTAACGCGAACGATCTTTTGCATATAAGTTCAATTGATGAGTCAACTAGTGCCAGCTCCTTTGGGCGTATCTTGTGGAAAGATCCCGGATCCACAAATGACAGCATCGTCATCACTTGACACCTATCATACCGCTGACCAAGCAAGGCTGCATAACGAGAAACAAGGTGGGTGCTTGAAAAATTGTTAGACGAACAGGAATAAAAAGGATTCTTTGTCGGATCATAAGAATTTTTGGTCTTATTCAAAAAGAAAGAAGAGAAGAGGAGAGGGCATTGACTTGAAATTTGAATTGAGAAGATCCTGAAATTGAATAGATCTTATTGTATGTAGTCAGTCTATTTCAAAAAACAAATCGTTTCAAAAAGTATCAAAACGGACAAATATTAGTTATTTAGTCTCTACAGTAAACCCGACAGATCATTCTCCTTTAGTATAAATTTTGCAAAGTATATTTTATCCATTTTCAGATATAAACGGTGGAGCATGGTTTCCAAGGGGACGTGACACCACTCCATATCTTCAAGTAGACCTGGGTCAGGTGACTACGGTACAACAAGTTGCGTCACAGGGAAACCCGGCCTCCGCCGTGAAAAACGAGCGGCACAAACGCTGGGTGACTAAATTTAGCTTGGAATTTAGCGAAGACGGAAAACATTGGACGGAGCATAAAGAATCTGGCAAACTAAAGGTACTCTGTAAGAAACAATTTAAACCTTAGCATACATGGCAAACAAATGATTCAAGCTTCAACTTGGAAGCATTGCTTGGAATCTTGTTACTTCATTCTCAACAAATATTGCTTAAAAGGCATACGGGTACGAAGCATGGTTATACGAGCCGGAGCCGGAGCCGCAGCTTCCAACTCTCAGATACGGTGTACCGACCATTTCTCGGGCAAAATATTTCGGAGTGTTTTGGGCACAAACATGAGATTGTATTCTATATTCGATGAAACATAATTTGCCATGGCCATGCATGGTCAAGTATTTTTATATAATTTTATCACCGATGGGATTAAAAAAGCTTTTATCTTTTATCACTGATGGGATTAAAAAAGCTTCGCTGTCAGCTGCGATCTGATAAAGAAAGATTCATTGTGAAAATTTGGATGACAAAGAAAATCTTTGAGGATAATTGTCCCCCATGGCCACGCGCGCGGACCACGAGTGTTGGGCTACCTATGCTATAACATGCCAATTTAACATATCTTCTTATTTTACTGTTTTTCGAAGACAGCACGTTTTTCGCTTTGTTTTTCTTTGAAAACATTAATATTATTAAAACCAACGGTTTACCCAGCTACGTTCAGGAAGCATGACTTAGCATTCTAAAAAAACAAATCAAAGAGAAATTTGCTTTATTTACTTTTGTAAATCTTGACTAGAAAACTTTCATATTTGCCGAAATTATACCTTTGTTATATATTTTTTACGTTAAAAAAAAACATCGCAAAATGAACGATTTTTGACAGTTTCTTTTTGCTTTCCTTTCAGGTTTTCACAGGAAATTGTGACTCGGATTCAGTTGTTCTCAACAGCTTAGACAATGCTGTGCAAACGCGATTTGTTCGATTTCGACCGACAGAATGGCATACTGGTGTTGCTATGAGGGTCGAAGTTTTTGGTTCGAGTCCTCTCACAGGTAGGAAAAACGGAAAATACTCAATTGCATTGACCAATAGAACTTAAGAAAGCCGAACCAATCAAAAAGTGAGGCAATGTTTTTTATCCAATTAGAGACAGTCTAAACGAGGCACGCGTTTCTCATCCTTTCAAAAACTGTAATTACCTAAATATTTTTCATCTGATTTCGTTTGTTTTGCCAGACATTGTTGAAAAGACAGAAGCTGGGACGCCTGAAGACAAACTAGAGTGTTCGCTTTCCGTCGACGAAAGCCTGAAACACGAAGACATTGCAGGAAACCAAAAAGCCGAAATGGTCTTTTGCGACGTCGTTGTTAGTTCGGAAACGGGTGAATTTGGTATGCTTTGATTTATTATTTATTTTATTTATTTATTCAATGCCTGTATTTGCAAATTTTAAATACAAAATCTTTCAGTACTATTCACATAAGGTGGCGTAATATATATTTTGTGGCACATAATAATTTCATAGTATTTTCAACCACTTAAATTTTGTAAAAAATGTGCACTAACATTTACCATAGACAATCCAAAAGACATCAATAGACAATCCATAGACAATGTCTTCTGGATTGTCTATGCATATACCAATACCAAGTCTTGGTATACTTGTATACTTTCGTATACTTTTAGCTTCAGAAAATATTTTGACAATTTTTGTCAATGTTTGTTGATCATGATCCAGTGTCAAATGTCATAAGTCCATGCAATGCTAGCCTGAATTGCAGACGCGAAAGAAACCAAAAAATGTCGCTCTGTGTCGGAATCCTTAACCTTAGTATCCTCGCGCATGTCCCTTCGCAGTACTCTGTGCCTGAGTCTGGGTAAGAAGGGCTGTGTCTATAGATTGAATACTTCAAAGCCTTATAGACTATTAGAAATAGCCATTAATCTATAGCAAAAACATTGACTTGATCATAGTGATCATAGATCGAAGGAGTCGATCCAGCAGACTACAGATCTCATGCGAGTACTCCTAATCGCATCTTTCACCCGTGTTTCCATCTACTTGGTTCACATAGTAAAATAAATAAATCGTCTTTTCAATACAGGCCTGTCCGTTGATGAACACGCATTAACACCGGAAAATCTTCATTCACCCCTGCCGTTGCTGGTATCCCCCATGCACTGAACAGAATGTCGTCGTTATCACAGACTCTGTACAGCCTCAAATGTGCCATCAAAATGTAAGTTACTTTTGTGGAAAGTTCATCTAATTTCATTAAACATTCTTCAGGAGTAAGAACGGAAATGGAGAAGATAAGATGGTTGTTGCTAAATTTGACCTCAACAGTGACATAAAAGAAGTAATTATAACCATAAGAAGTTAGATCAGTTAAATTAAGCTAGAAAATCAAACCATTTAATTTAGCTACCCCTACGAGCTACTGTTGATTGTGCCAGCGAAGTTGGGTCATCATCATCTGACATGTCCAAAGAAACAAAGAGTCAGTGTAGCGAAGACAACATCAGCGACCGCAGCAAATCTGAAGAAATATTATCAAACCAAACGACAGAACCCGATGGTCAGCAAATCAATGTCGATGAAAATGGTAATGGATGTGATTTAGGCTTCGTTTTGCCGCACTTCGACCGCACTTAAATCTTTTCAGTGTTTTGTTACTGTTTATACTGTTCTATTTGGTTCTGAAAACTAGACTTTCGAGCTAGCTCATGCATGCACCGTTGGTACACTAAATTTGCCATTCGAAATGGTCGCAACTGGCCTCAACGTGTGTGCTCTTTCTAGTTTTAAAATAGCCTGATTACCCCATAAACATGCAGCAACATTTAACAATTTATTTTCGCCTTTTCTGTAGAAATTCAATTTAGAAAAGTTATAATAGTACAATCATTTTTTATAAGTAAGCGAGTGATTTTGGCCAACCAGATATTGGTGGTGATCTTGTCGATTTTCGCATATCCACTTTGTCTAATCGTTTATGATCTTTTTCAAATACCCAGAACCTCTACAACCTCCAACTTCTCAACCTGAAGATATCACTGCGCTTCAAGACCCTCACCCTCCACCGCCCCCCAGGCCTTCCCCGACAATCTCTCCCCTGGAGAGCTGGGCACAAGCGCTTGAACGTGCGCGCTCCAACGGGAACATTCGACGGGAATTACAACGGGAAAAATTGGCCGAAGAACGAAGACAGAAACTGGCGAAGCTTCGATCCAAGAATAGTTATAGAAACGGAGAAAAATTAGTTGTTACTGAAGACCGAGATGAATTAGGTATGTATACCACTGGGATTGCCCATGTCATTCATGCTTTGTCATTCAAAGCGGAGGGCTAATCCTAGCTATATTGTTTAATATACTAAAATTTACTGCATTTTTTATGAAAGCCCTTAGTGCAAGTCACCTATATTGTTTTTTCTTTGAGAAAAAATATTGCATTTGTGTAGGGTGTGAAAAGAAAATGTTAAAAATGCATATTTTGCTTTACTGAAAACATTCGGTCGGGTATACAGCAGAGTTTGTAGCATAACTAACAAGTAATCTATTTTAAACCGGAGTACTGAATTGAATGTAATATGAATAACCATGGTATGAATTATGTTTCTGTTTATTTAGGAGATTTCTTAGACAAATACTGTATCGTAAGGCAGTCGGAATCGATCATCTATAAAAATGTCTTTGAAAAGGTGCGAAGCTTCATAAAGTTTCTATCATGCATGCATGACTGCTTTCGAAGTCATATGTCTTTGATGACGTTTGTCGTTTGTTTTTTTTCAGTTTGACGAAGATAAAGATGGGTTTTTATGGCCCGAAGAAGTGTTAGAAGCTCTGGAGAATGTCAACTCAAAACTTTTGACTGACTCGCATCTGAGCTACGTATTTCGGGTAAGTCGTAGCAGGGCACTAAAATGACAAAGCCCTTTTTTTGGCGAAGTGAATATTTTTTCATCTATTTCTTTTAGTGTACATATTGTGTTGCTCGAATACACTATCTCTACTTGGTTGCTCACGCACCAAGAAATATTTCGCATTTCGCTGAAAAATTTTGCCCGTGCAATCAGCGCTTGATGATATATAGATAGAGTTTCAGGTAGTTTCTATTCAACTTTTTGATCCTGTTATATGTGTTCGATTGCTTCGACGATAGTGTATGTAGCTATCCCAAGAAAGTAAACCATTTAGAATGAAGCTTTTTTCATTTGAATTCAAATGCCCTATTTGCTATTGGCGTGCTATTACTGCTATACCATGCATGCACGGGTGCGTCACGTTAAAAAATGGGACCGAAGCATATGGTAATTAGGCCTAGTTCATACGTCGTATTTTAGTCGCGTCGAATGCAATTCAAACAATAGATAATGAGATAATAATAAGGCTGAATGAGGTTTTACCATCTCATTATCTATTGTTTGAATTGCATTCGACGCCACCAAAATGCGAAGTATGAACTAGGCCTTAGACATTTATGCAAATTTAAACAAAATCTCGTTTCGGGACGGCCTGTGAGGATGCAACACGAAGATGCTGGCAGGTACGACCAAGATTTAAGGAAGTAATTGAACGAGATTTGCCACAATATCGTGTATCTATGTTTCAAATCGAATGCCTCATGAACTGCGCTCACAAAGGTACATCACATTTCAAAACTAAGCGTGCAACATGAAGAGGCAAAACAAAAAAGCTGAATACCGATTGACAACTTACCACATGCAAACTCTGCCGGCGACATGGTTTCTTCAAACTTCGCTCTCATGCTTTGCAGATCTCCTTCTAAAGTGAAATAGATGAAAAACACTAGTTACCTTTATCTCCCCCCTTTAACATATAAAATCAAATGTAAAATTAAACAATAACACAGCTCTCGGCCGTATATACGTGCGCTTATAACGACTGTCTTAAATTTAAGTATAACAAAATGCGATCAAACAAACGCTAAACAAATTACCTCCACACTTGATTAGAGCAATATTCCCTCGAAAACCTTTTAATTTGGAACAGGCCTTCCATAATATTTAGCCACTAACTTCGACATCAAGAAAGACATCCTATACCCGAGGAATCGTGACAATCGTCATCCCGACTTGAGCACAATTTGCCTGCTCATTAGAACATACACATGTAACCTCTTCAAAATTGCCGCGCCGGTCTGAACTTTGATTGGCCCGTTCAAACCAATCAGAATCAAACGGGTCAACAGCTTGTTGCGTTTGAGTAATTTAAAGTATCTCAAATACAATCGAAACGATATACATACATACCTGCATTGCATTATTTTCAAAAGAAAAAAATTGAATGTGCTTGTAAAAGATGCATAGTTGTAAACAACGCCATGCAAGCGATCTACTGACCTGAAAACTACTGGATCACGCACTGGTACATGCATATTTAAAACGTGATGAAATCACCCAGATCCACCTAGCTGGCTCGCAGCTTTCGCCGGCAGTCCGGCGTACCCCTGGAGTCTCCTAAATTTTGGACCCGCATTTATATGATCAAGCAAATTCATTGTCTTCAAGTTTTTCGTGTTATTGATGGAGGCGGCATTAAATGTGCGTGGTTTTCTTTCTTTAAAGGTCTTGGAACAGTGTGATTGTCATGCAGATATTGGAATTGGGTTTCGCCTATTCTCTGTGATTGCCGCTTTGTCCCAGCGAGTCGCCTCACTCAAGTAAGTCAACACTGGACATCGATACTCAAAATGGGCAAGCCCTGATCTGAAAATAAAAACAGGATTGTGCATCATGTAACTTAGGCGCCTATGTCATAGTATATAAATCAGGCCAAGTTCGAATCCCAAATTTTATTTAATCTTTTGATAAGAATTTAGGATTCATTAATTTTTTTCTAAATATGCTTGTACTGAAACTGACGATAGCCTGACATCAAACATGGCCTCATTGTGGAGTAAATTATAAGGCAGCAACATTTGAAGCAAATTTATTTTTAGCCAGAATTGATAAGGGGGCATATTCATATATTTATGTTCACCGACTGTAAAAAAATCGCAAATACATGAACCCCCTCCCCGCACTTAACGAGCCGGCGACGCCACTGATCGACGCCACTAATACCCTCAAATTCAGCAAGGTGCAAGTCCAGGGAATGACAATTTTTACATGTCGTTACTGTGACTGTGTTGTTATTATTTAGTGATAAAATGAAGAAATTAATTGCCAAATGTGATTTCAAGACTTTAGACTGCACCTTAGACAGAGTCAAGGTAGGTTAATCTCACCCTAATCCAACTGGAGGACAGACAATTATTTGGGCACCATTATTTTTAAAACAAGCCAGTAGGGTGCACCATCCCCAATACCGCCATATGCTGGCGGAATCATAACATAAACAAAAGACCAAGAAGTGGTTAAAAAGCCAGGCCAGTCAAAATCGATTTAGGCCCGTTTCAGACGTCGAACTTTTCACGTGCCAAACCTAATTTGATGAGCTAAAGTCTTTGTTTAAGTTCATTTGTATTCGATTCGGCACATGAAAAGCGCGACGTCTGAAACAGGACTTACACATTTCATTGTAATTTTGCCTTATTGCCCTTAGCTCCCCGCCATAACACTTTTCCCATTCCATTTTTTCTCTTCTTTTCAGATGTTATTTGAATGCTATGTGAACAAAGAAACGATGAGTATCTCCCGGACTGACCTTTGGATAGGATTGGCCGCCGGCGGCTTGAGGTCAGCAGAGGCGACGATCGACGATTATTTCTCGGAAAAAAACCGTTTCGATTTCCTAGACTTTTTAACGTATCTTCCGCTGTTTCAGGAAATTCACGGATACGTGGTGGAAAACCCCCTCACTTTGTTTTAGAAGTGTACTGTTTATTTATAAACATACGAAATATTTATTGATGTGAGAATCCTAAATTATAGCTCTTATCTTACATACTTTTAACAGCTGGTAAAAACACCAAATAATACACTACACAACAAGTAGTAGGTGATTGACTTCCTTTAAGTAGGATCACGGCACAAGATTTTACATGCGTCTCCCGTGCCCTTACACGTTTGCTAACGGCGAAATTCGGTCAATGGTGCAATCGGGCTCTTATCGCGCTTATAAGAAAAACAGGTCAGATTTACGACGACCCAACCACGTCGGCAGAGCACCGCGAACAATACGAAACTGCCAGATATAATTTGGCCGCCATATTTGAAAGCAAATTGACGCAAGATGCTATACCCAGGTCACTTGTAAACTGATCACTTTATGAAATAATATCTGATTTGGTGATACTCCGCCGGAGAAAAAAATCGTCGCCATTTCCCTGTGTGAACATATCTGCTTCCACAGAGACGTACGCTCATGGCCAGAGTATTGCATCCAGCATGGGCTAAAAAATTCTCCACACAACGTATTTACAAACAAAGCACGCTGTAATTTCAATTATTTTCCACAAACCTCTTCCACCAGCAAAGCAATTGTCACCTGTATGCATTGTCTTCCAATTTTCACAATCTTACAATATATATTAGTACACGTTTATAGTTAAAGTACCGCTATAGACTGTCTCTATGGGGAGTGTGGAACAGGATCATTGTAGGGTAAACATGGATACCGGGGCATATCACAGGCTCTTTCGCAACGTCAAAGGTCCCGCTATGTTGGTATTTGATGTTCGACGGAATATGCTCGAACCTCGCCATAACAAATGCTACAAAATATCAATAATTTTATCGAGTGAAAAACATCTTCTAAAATTATTTGACTTCAGCTTGTGAAAGGTTCACCAGATATATGTTCACTTACATGTTTTCTAAGGGTGCCCCAACAATCTGTCCAGCCATCAAATGTCGGTAGTTTGCTAGTTCCTTCAAATCTGGCGCAGAATTATGCAAATTATTTTACATGAAAATATGGAACGTTTTAATAAGCACTCGCATTTCCTATTTAAGGCCTGTTACACTCTTTCGGTGCGACTTTCGTTTTTTGATAGATCCGAACGATAATAGTTATGAATGTTTTTGGGCATGCATTCCCTTATCTATACATTCAATACTTATCCCCTCATCTTCATCTATCAAAAGATAATTAGCACATGAAGTGCCGTGAAGTTGAGAACGCATTGCCAGGAATAGTTTCGGTGAACTTGGTAATAAGGATATCGGTTGTATGACATTGTATAAACTTCATTTTCTGTTATCGGCTCTACAAGGGAATCCAGGGCGCTTTCCTTTAAGCGGCCAAAATGGCCAAACCTGTCATATATTTTGAATTGAAATAGATTGTGTCGTTAAGAATATAGCGGTGAAACTGCCTTTTTATATAGCGCTAGGCAGATAATAACGACATTCTTGAATGAAGAGTTCCTAAATTTTCAAAAACACCAGTAATCTGTCTGTACTGAAATACAACAAGACCGGTTTGACCGTTTTTTCCGTATCAAGGAAAGCGCCTCAAGGTTCTGGGGAACTGAGTTTGAAGTGAGTTAAGAGCCTGGCGCTAAAGCGCTGGAGGGTAATCCCCACCATACTTTTTAGATCGCTTATGAAATTGACTAATTTACCTGCATTTGTTAACAGCCATAAGATTTGCCACCAGGACAAATGGATATGTCATGGAACTAACAATGATCTAGTGAAAATAATATATCTATAGGTATCTCGCACATACAAAACAGAAATAAGCAAACAGAATCCAAAAGTTTGAACATTCGCTCACATGAGAGGCTTGCTGTGTGTAGACTTTAAGATCTTTGAAATCACCAATCTAAAAAGGCATTGATTTGCAATGATTTAGTTCGAAATCTGTTTCCTCGAGAGGGCAGGAGGCACGGGCGACCAATCTTTTGAGAAATCATGCATGTATGACGTTGAAATCCGGGCGGAAAATTAGGGGCTGAACATTGCGAAATCTCTATTTTCTCCAGCAGGGATGGTACACGACGTCCCTATAAATTTGCCTCCTCACCCGTGGCAAGTGGCGTAGATGAGGTGCAGATGCAAGGGTTGTGACCCTCGCCCCTGCTTTCTCTTCTCGAAAGTTGTTGTAAAACTATCTCCTGTTGTATGGCACACACATTTTCATATTCAAGTGTTGAAATTTTCCTTTAGGACTCGTACGTCGTACGAATTGCTGTTATCCATGCGGGTATAGATTACCTAGATTACTATTTCCGAGCAATATTGTTTTTGCATTACCTCAGAGCTAACGGCTCTATTGACGCAATATGTCAACCCACGGAAAATCCACAATGTGACAAGATCTCCAATTAGATGAGGAAGAAGACCACTAGACAAGAAACATCAATAATCAAAAGAATGCATCTTATTATTCGCAGTATTTTATTTGTTCGAGACATATTGGAAAATATTGAAAAGATCAATATTCGGACATAGAGAATGTGTCTCAAAATATGTGATTGGTTCATAATACTATAAAAATTTTGTCAAATTCGCTGGAATTGGAAAATACCAATACACACCCATCTTATTCTACGTTTTAATAACCGTTCCTGTTTACTTACGCAAATAAACCAGATATGCCTTCCTCGCTGTATATCTCACGAACTGACTGAATTATACCACTAGATGGAAGAAATTTTTAAAATTGTAATAATTTACAACTAAGATACGTTTCGTTCAGTGAACCAATAAGCGATAGATTCCATGCGACAACGTTTTTAGTCAAACAATCCTATCGTTATATATGCAAAATTTAACTATAGAAAGCTAGATAGCACGACTCTTGCAGCAAAATTGAAGCCAACTATTTGAATAGATGCCTGGCATATTTTGCTCGTCTCCACTTGCTATTTAAACGCTTGAAAAACACCGATAAATTTCATCATTTGAATAGTTTAAAAATGTAGTGATTAGTGTATATTTAATTTATGTTTAGGTTTCTTTAAAAAAAATTATTGAATTATTTTATGATAGTATACTTACACAGCAATCACAGCTTTAAATTTTAAATATAGCGGAATATATTAAAGAGATGCACTATCTATTGCAGATATAAAACATCAATACCAGGAGCGGGTTATATCAAGCCCGTTTAGTTTAAACGGTAGTTAAATTCAAAATAGAAAGAAAGTCTATCGTTTTATTCAAGAAGCCATCTAAATGTTTTTAACCTTAATACAACGATACTGTTTACAACTACATATTCAGTGCATAATATTCAAGTTGACTGATTTGAGGGAGATGTAAGAGTGTTATTTAATTTTGACTTATCCACCGTTTAAGCTAAACTGGCTTGATACAACCGGCCCCAGGGCGCTTATATATATAAGAAGAAAATCGCCAATATTGCGCACATACGTGTATTTTGTTTCTTTCCCTACGAATTGGGCAATCATTCGTATCGACACAACTGAAAAGAATATCAGTTAAATATATTAAATATATTTAACAATTTCTCGGGATTAGAATTAAAATAGTAAGGTTGATCTCGGAATGAAAATTAGATTAGGATCTTCGCTCGGATAAGGCAAGGGATTAGAAGAAAGGTTGGGGAAAGATTGTGGCTAATGTGAGCGTTAGAAATAATTTGGGTGTTTTAGGATTTTCTTCTGCCAAGAAAAATAGTATACGGTACCTTGGAAGGGATAAGTGACGATTGTTGAGGTTGCACGGGATATTGATTGATAACAGGTCTAAAGAGAAGGGAGAGAAATTATCAGGACAAAGTTGGGACTGTCACGTGCTTCATAGCGGGTTTTTTTTGCTTCAATTGGGCAAAGATGAGGTGATAATATTATTATGGTCAAGTTTATAAGTTTATCTCACGCTGATATTTGATATTTCTGTCAATCATCGCTCAAAAAGTTTGTCGAAATAGAAATCCATTTTGCTGTAGCTATTTACCCAATTATATATTTTGGTTTCTTTATGAAACCAGTAGAAATTTTGGGATTATGTTTAGATATAAAACCATAGTTCTGAATAAATTTGAAACCGAAATAGAGTATATTTGAGTTGCTTCAACCGTTTTTATTTGACAACTAGTCCCAATCCATTCCCGCCATTTCGGATCATCTGGTTGACACTTGACAGTGGTGAAAAAGTACAAGAAAAAGTAAAGAATGCACAATATTTAAATAATCACCTCCTTCGCAAATTCTACAATGTCCATATCAGATTTTGACGTCTAAATGAAGACAGATGTGCGGTAATGAGTGCTAGGGGTCGGGTGAATAAAACTTACAACTACGAACCTTTTATTTTTTTATACACTCCATGAAACTTTTTTTTTCATAATATGTTCGCAAAACAATCAAAACCTTATATCATCACGAAACAATACGAAAATTTTAAACATTTAAAGCAAACCCGGAAAGCATAATAAAATATGTTTACTACATAATCTAAAAACAGTGTAGAAATGCAAGAAAATATTCCTTGGGAAGAAAATGACAGTAGTTGAATTGAAGATACTTTTTTTGAATTCATTTTAGTGATAATGGCGTAGACACTTGTATTTATAACAATGATATCCTATAATAAAATACTCCTTCTAACGACAAAATAGCAATAAATTATAAAATAACATAAATTATAAAAGTAACATAAATTATAAAATTCACAATTGATAAAGAAAAAATACCTGGTCCACATCATCATTTTGGTCATTTGAATGAAACATCTACATAAAATCAAGGAATTTTTAACACAATTTTTAATATTTTTCTTAAAACTTGTTAAAAAGTAAAAAAAAACAAAACTTATCATTGATCATATACCTGCAGCATAGAATTGTTTATGGTAGAATTCAAAGTGGCTGCAAAGATTCTAAAAGGTTGAACATAATTCAAGTGACATTAAATTTTGCATGTCCTTACTCTGTCAAGCAGTATTGAGAAGAGGTAAGAGTATAGCACTGTCAACTGGCTTACAGGGCTGTCTACCAATGTCTTCTTTTACCACATTAAAAAGCAATGATGTCAAATGCACCTGCTCCGCTGTGTCACTTTCATTTGAAAATGCCCATGAACTTGAGATTAGTGGGTAATGGGTCAACAACACTTAGAAACAAACTGTTATAACCAACTCTCCTGGTTAAAAATGCTTTTACCTAGGAGTGACTCCACGAAACAAGCCAAGTGTACCATCCCTTTGATATATTATAGAGGCTAAAATTAAAAACGTTCCGCTGTCAAGTTCAAAAACATGAAGTTAGAGATTATGGCGTTTAGGCATGGGCTGTTTATGGGCCCAGGCTGTTTTAATATTAAAAACACAATGGTAGCATTCAGTTATTATGACAGAGAAGAGTAGGACTGAGTGCATGGGGACCAATGAGAGAAATATGCATTTTGACGGAAGACTAAATTCTCATTTCTCTTATCAATAGGTGGACTCTTTTGATACTGTTTTTCATTTATTTTGAAAAGATGTTTACAAAATTATCAATCTCAAAAACTCAATCTCATCCTAAGATTATGACAATTCAACACCATAATTATTCAGATAGGTGCATTATTACATTATTGAATTTTTAACAGATGCTGGGCATTTTTAATGACAGCTGCAATGACCAAAGTTTATTTGAGTGCATTGTTTATTCAAAAGCAGCTTTTGTATAATATTTTTCTTGTCTTGTGTTCGGTTGAGGGCAACTTTTATCTAAAAATGGCCTTTATTTGAATAACTATGATTTGCAGGTTTGCACCTGCTAATTATGCAGGCTTGCACCTGCCATTCTATCAGTGTTTTCACTCAGCTTTCTGAGAAACTTGGCAAAGAAAATTTGCAGTCAAATTATATTCTATAAATAAAACTCTCAAAATCCTGGCAATATTCTCATTTGATTCTCAAGTAGCCTGATCATAGGGGCAAATCTATCTATAAGATGTGATGCAAACATTGCACTAAAATGTATTTAACAGCATTAGCAATTTTTTATTTTTTGACTAGGCAACCTTTATTTTAAATAGTATCTTGATTGCTTTATGAAGGTCTATATATATTCTCCAAGTGATCTTCAACACTACACTTATGATCCACCAAGGTCATCCAAACAAAATTATAAGCCTCAGGACTTCCATGGGATCGACAATAATTAGTCAAGGCATGAGAAAGAATTGTTGTATAAATTTATCAGCAAAGAGGGCACGTTTAATTTTAAAAGGATAATCTGGAAGGGGTACGTTTTCATTCAAGTGAAGATTGGTTTGATATAGTTCCCTGCTTTGGTATGAATATGTACGTTTTTTAACTCCCAGAACTTTCTTAATGACTTCAATATTCTGCTCAACTCACCATAAGTAAAAAGACCAGGCAATTTATACATTTGTTTTCCAAACAAATTCTTGTATGGGGTTGGCTCAACAGGTTCAAACCCAATCTAGGAAAATAAAGCACTAGTATTTTCATTGATATACAATGAAATGCAATGCCGCAAGAAAAGAAAAACTGTCCGGATTTTCTTCATGGAAATGATGGAATGCGCCCCCTGGACAAGCCTAAAGTTATACTCGAGTCTGAATTGACTTCCGGTGTACAAAATCGTTTCATAGGAATACAGTTCATATTGAAGATAGAAACAAAACCAAAATGTGTAAAATAAAGTCCCTTGCTGCACACAAATGAAGTCGTTTCGGGTTCCAACGTTGAGATCGAAACGAATTCAAAAATTGCAACTGTACCACATGTTTATAGATGAATACAGTACAGAAGTACACACTTCAAGATGTAAATTTTACATACAAAAACCAAGCAATGCACACATTTAAATACCTGAATCATCACTTTAGTCATTTGTATTGGATGCGTTACTGCTGTCATCGAAGCAGACAGAAAAATCGATGCATAATTTGCTCTCCTAATATCGTCTTGACTTTTAGAGGTCGCCATGTTGAACTTTGAAATCGAAAGGAAGAACCGGATTTCGGCTTTGCAGGTTATTTACTGAATTAAGAACCCCCGGGATTTTTGATTATAGGAAATTAGACCTCTTAGAGTCTAAGGGCGCTTTCCTTTATGCGGAAAAAACGGCCAGACCGGTCCTGTTGTATTTCGGTACAAACAGATTAGCGTTTCAAGAACTCTGCATTCAAGTATATCGTTATTTACATCTGACTAGCACGGGAAATGCAGTTTCACCGCTATATTCTTAACAAAATACTCGATTTCAATTTAAAATATGACCGGTCTGCCTATTTTGGCTGCTTAATTAATGGAAAGCGCCCCTAGAATTCTTTTTTTCGGTCCTTAGACCTTTATATTCCAACCATTCCAACGGTAAGTGGTGAGTGGTCTAATATTGATATTTATTATCACTCTCTACTAGACTACCACTGGTACCAGTATTGATTAGAGCATATTGCAAAATTATGTTATTATTGTTATTTGATATTTTTACCGGAATTATAATAAACTAGCTAACTACTTGACTACTTCTTAATTAATTTCAAACTTAGTGATTGACGTTTCCAGGTAGGCTGCCTGTACTTGTAGTCCTTGTAGACTTAATTTTAATCCGGTTGAAAGTATGAAATTCACAGCCACACCTTTATAGCGACTTACTGGAATACTGCTCATAATAAACGAAATAAAAAGAGGGTAATTAAACAGGCCTAAGCTTTGTGCACACATTACACATAACCTTTTTGAGCGTTTTCGTCTTTTACTGCCAAAACGGTTTTTCACATAACGAAGTTCGTGTGCACAAAGCTTGATGGCCTCTTTCAGACGTCGAACATTTCATGTGCCGAAATTAAACACAGTCTTCAGCTCATTAACATTTAGTTCAGCAGTGTGCTGACATGAAAATTTCGACGTTTGAAACGGGTCTTAAAGCCCTGCAAGGGTGCAAAATTCGCATATTTTGTATATAGCTATTCCTATAGAAATTCCTATAGGAATCTTTGATCAAGGCTAGATACACTCCTGCACACAAGTATTGCCAATGACCCTGTTATCATACATTAGTTACAATAAAAGTCTTTGTCTGTTAGTGTTGCCGAGTTGGCTAGCTTGGCCAACACCTAAATTTCAGGCACAAATCATGGTGGCATATTTCTCTTTAACTTTAATTGATTCATTTCTAATGTACAATTTAATTACTACTTGTAGTCAATGTCGAAATGGCTCTCTTCAATTGCTCATAAGTTAAAAACATGACAATGTTCCACGATCCAAGTCGCATGAAATTTGGTGTAAATCTAAAGTGATAAGCATAACAATGAAGAAAACTAAAAAGAGAGACAACCCTATTAAAACGAGAGTTTACCAGACATGCCAGTAAACTATTTGTATGGCTCACCCTTTATAAAATGCTGTTGGTCCATTGTGTTTCATTGTTTCAACAGCACAGTGCAAGGCGCTCTTGTACTGTCCTGGTGCGGAATTCATAAATCTTGTCTTTACCACATCAACTGGAGAAGCTATCACTGTAGCTGCGAACCCTGCTCCAAATGCTGAAACTAAATGCAATGGTATATTATCGTGCAAGAGGCGTCTTGCAAGGAAAAAACTTTTGATAATATCATACACAACAACTTCTGAAACATTGACTAGACTCAATCGTGCAATATTGGCAAATGAGCCCTTCCATAAGCCCTTGACTCCTTCTTGAACATATATTGTATGATATGCATTGAAAGCACCAGAATAACGAGCATTCTTTACTCCGCTAGCTTGCATGCGTATCTTGACAACATCTGTACACTGAAACAAGCAGACAGCAAAGGTGCCAGTGGTTATACTTGCTGCAATTTTGGTTAAAACTTTAGGGTGGCTACCACTGCCATCATCACCATACAGTTCCTTCACCCGGTCATACAAGCCAATTCTGATACTAGCAAAGGCAAGCTGACGATGGATCGCAGGCACCAACCCACTATAAAGACTTCTGACTCCCTCCTCTCGAGCTATTGTGAACAAAGTGCCAATGAGTCCCCTATACTTTTTGACATGTAAGGCACCATCTTTTGCCATTTGAGTAATTGCACTTTCCCCTTGAATCTAGATCAAAGGCAGCAATAGGGCATTGCCATCACATACATTTGAAAAAAAGCTTTTCCAAGATTGCTTGTATGAAATTTCAACCTTCATGGAACCTAGTACTGATAAAATATTGCGATGGCAGTACAGAAGTCCAAACAATCTCAGCTATACTAAAAATTCTGACATTAAAAAAACATGCAAATACGGCTCAGCACTTAGCATTAAAATATTTGCATTCTTTAATTTCAGTGTAACATCAAAATCATCTCTAGGAAAGACAAATAGGTTGAATTGGTATTTGTTACGAGAAGTAGAAAGTCCTTGATTTGCAAAAAGAATGAAACACTATATCTGCAACTATAAAACATATATGCAATTACTTCGGTAGAAATTATACTTATTGAACAGTATGAAAATCTAAACAATTTCTAATTAATATTCCCTTATAATACACGTCGGTTAAAAACTCCAGTCTCTTTGGATATCGATATTTTTGTAAATAAAACGAAGAAAACGATTAAAAACAGTTAAATAGCGTGCTATATAAAGCCGTAGGAACTTCTGAAAGAACTTGGCAAAAACGTAGAAATATGTTGTTAATTGGCGTTTGTAAACAAAGTGAAAGATGCATATAAACATCAAACCCAAGCCATGCTAGCCCGAGTGTAATGCTTCCATTGATTTATAACTAATCGTAGGCCGCATATGTTTGCCTCAAATATTAGCTGATTCGTATCCTAACTAGCTAATTACAATATAAAATATATAATTTATTACCTGAAGACGAACTTTCGAGGTATCGATTGGCATCGTTACGATTTCTGCAACCGAGGCTGCCAGCCCAGCACTCACGAATTTTACTCCCGTAGTCGTTTCGAACGGTTTGAAGCTTTCATCGGCAGCAACCACGCCATTTCGAGACGATTTCCCCGTCATTTTGGGTGTATAAAGTTGCACATATAAAATTCTATTACTACAAAGACTGATAATTTGCGACAATTCGCCTGGCGCATCTCGCTTCCGGCGACACGTAGCATGGAATAACCAATAAGAACGCGGGATTGTTTTGCCCAGAAGAGTTGTTTTTTTTGCAATTAGTCCAAATACTTCTCTTGACTCTGTTCACTGGAGAGATCAATTGAACACTGCAAAGTAGCTCAATAAACTGCCAATTACGAATTCTTTGAATTCATATAATTACTTATTTGCATTCTAATTCACATTATGTGGTTATTCTAATTCATAACACCGAGGTTTTAGAATTCCGAGCACTTGTGCATGATACCATCAGCATTGAATTTCAGAATTTGCCATTGTTTGTTTTTGTACCCCCTGCAAATAGTGTGTGGCGTCGCTAAAAAAGGTTCAGCGATGGTTCAACAAATCCAGCCATTGTTATTTTGTAAGTTCAGTATACGATAAATTGCATTCACCTTTCACGGGCGTAAATTATCATTATATTAACTTTCGCGGGCATTGTGGTGTGGCAGTTTGCGGGCTAAAATAATAGTAAATTTGCCCGGCTGAAATATATTTTAGCCCGCTGATCTAAGCCAATCAGAAGAATGACTGAAGTGTTTACCTATTGCATTATTTGCATAACTTTTTATACAAAAAAATGGAGTAGGGCCAAAAACACATTTATGCCCGCGAACACCAACTCTATTGTTATATTATAAACTGAATGACATTATATAACCTGCGTTCTGATCGAAGCCCGTGTTTGGATCAGGCCATCAAAACACGGAAACCATTAAGTTATTGTCTATTGCATGCATGAGTCATGTCGATCAACTACATAAAAATATTTCCAATAAATTATAAGACAGAAATATGACGCAAACTGATTTTCATTTTTTGTCAACCTTCCTTCACGAAAAATTTCATACTAAATAATGCCACACCTAGCAAGCGTTAAAAAAAGACAAAAAGTACATCAAAATGTCTAACCAGTAACCATAAATATTTCTACATTGTAAAACCGCCGGACATATACGTAATATCGTAATATTACCGAAGAGGTATCTTAATAAGATTTGTGTTGATGAAAGTAGTTTCATAACACTCTTTACAGTACATGTTTCTATGCATGTTGGCTATTTTAAATCCTTGTCTATCAAGCCATTTAACTATTCCATAATACCCACGAACACCAAGTGGTGTGTGATTCACAACATGAAACTCAACATCAAGTTGTTTCACATATTTTCGCAATGTTCCATCGGACAACATTTGGGGCAAACATTTCCATTCATCCCATTCTATATCCATCTTCACAACATCTACCAATTTCTACAATTAAAAAATGTTTCCTATTATAGTCCGTAAATATATTGCAACGCGTTTATGAAAGGAAATTAGGCAGTGCTATAGTGTCGTTTCTTATATATGCACGCACATTTTATTCTGTACATAGCCAAAGGTAAAGCACAAGGATAGTAATTTTATTTTATCGGGATTAATAGTACGAGTGATGGTTGAAAGATGGTTTTGCCAATTTGGATATTATTATTTGTTTTGATTATTTCTACTGTATTACTATTAGCACTGATGCATGGTAAAATCGTACACTTTTTATCACACAAAACACGCTTAGGCTAACTCTAATTCATTAACTTTGCTGTTTCAATCAATTCAATGTATCATTTGAAAAAATGATATAAACTTAACGTGTGTTTACCGGTGCAACGCGACATCACATACTCAGTCGGCGACATTGCCAGTGCATGGTCATGGGTTTAATACCTTTTCATGACGAAGGTCAGTGATTATTGACTTCAACGTCCTAGTTTTCCATCCAACTCTGCCCGATACTCCTGGCTTCCCCTCTGAATCATGATCTGCTAAGCCGAGATTAAAGAACTGTATAAGCTGCGAACGATTATGATCTCCTTTGTTCATTGTTGGATCAAATGCATAAACTCTGCAACCAAATTTCGCTATACTATCATCAAATGACCACTCATTGTTTATTCTACAAAAAAATTTATTTTGTTTCAAAAATTGTGAAATCTTGGAGTCCACAACCAGTCTAGATTTTATTGCAAATCATATCATAGGTAGCCCAACACTCGTGTTCCGCGCGCGTACACGCTACTCACTGAGTAGCGTGTACGCGCGCGGAACACGAGTGTTGGGCTACCTATGATCATATGTACTTTAGTGAGATTTATATGTTTAACAAACCGTGCAATAATTTCAAAATATACACACTAAAAATCCAATTACTTACCCTATAGAGTAAACAATGCATGATCCAGGGGTGAGACCAACTTCCGGATCAAGACATAGGTACCATGTCCCATCAGGGTCAAATTCAGGAGGATCTTTATTCTTCATATATTTTCCCCCGAAATGGCGAATATTTTTACAAACAACCCCTTGAGTTGACATAAATAAATCATAACGATGCATTTCTTCCCCGTAAGAGCCAACCCGACCGGCTATTGGTGGGTCTTTGTAAAAGAATATATCATCTAATGCTTGTGGTTGTGACAGGTTGAAAATTGATCGTACGTTTGACCCCAAACGAACTATATGGATGAAACATAAAACGTTTTCAGGTCAAAAAGCGTTTCTACATATTTCGTTATATGTTTGATTCTGTTCACTTACTATTATGCAATATACAATAGTCAATACAATACTGATGAGTCCTGAGGGCTTCGCTCTTTTGATAACCACCGGTCTATTTTCCCACGATTCAGAAGAAACGTCACCCCATGCAGACCAACGAAACTCCGCTCTTTTTTATATTGTGTTTTTGTTGGAAACATGCGTGTCATTGTCGCAATCAGTTAAATGAAAATAACAAAGTTATTTATTACAGTTCGCTGGTCGCAATATATCCACAGTGGAAGTGGTGGATTTAGTTTTATACGTAGTCCACGCGTTTCAAATTGAAACGTGATCATACAATCATTCCATTAGAGCCTTTAGAGGACAACACTAATGGAATGTGTCTTGATAACATTACTACTTACAGTCATCATTCTTTCCTTTTTCATGAATTTTACTCAACTGCAATTGAAAACAAGTCAAGTGAGGAGGTTAAGAAAATTCGACCAAGTTTTGACCAAGGCGGGAAGTAGTCAAATAATATTAGTTTATATTTATATAAAACCGCCTAATTGTATCAAATTCTATTCACCGTTGGCTATAAACTTCGTAGCCAGCGTATGCGCTGGATAAAATTGTGTTGCCGAATCACCCGTTTAGCACCGCGTTAAGGTAACCAGAGCCAGAGAAACTTTCAGTTTCTAGCGTTTCGGGCATACCATCCCTTTCTATAGGCACTTTTGAACAATTCAGTATTGAAGATTGCATTAGGTGGGCTTTTTACGATGCGACCGCCTGGCTTTGTGACTTGTGAGCGCCTGGTTTTGTGACTTTATTGCCAACTGTAAGCTATAAGGTATAGGTCAATATTTTGTTTCTAAAAATGAATCCTTCAGGAGTTTTGTTATTTATCCGCTGGATAGCGACTCATCGGAACCGGTCTCAAGACCGGTGAATAGCAAGTTATACGGTAGATATAACGACCTAAACGCCTTTGATACAACCGGTCCCTGAAAATTATGAGAATTGAATAATTATCTGTAGGTAGTTGACAACTTGACCAACCGTTTTCTGGTACGTCCATATGATTAATATGGAAAGGGACAAGAAGGTAATTAGGTAGCAAGCGAGGTTAGATATATTTCTTGGCATCATCTAAATAAATATATACGGTAAAAATGAGGTTATTAAAGATTCTGACCAGTTAACTTGTATTTAGTTTAACATCTGATTTATCTCGGAACATCCGCATTGCTTTTCAATCGCGCCGCAGGCGAATAATACTGAAACACTATATATAGAATGTCTACTTATCACGAATACATGTCCCACATTTTTTCATGCTGTGCCCTTATAGATGCGCCATTTTGCGGAATTTCGTGATTTCGTACAAATGATTGTTTAAGCCAGCGGAACGACTATTATCTTTTAATGTATACCATGAACATATATTCTACTCAGTTTCCACTTCTATATATTTAGTACTCAGTCCCTTCGCGGTCTAAATAATTATTTTTAATGCTTCTATTTCGTTTTAAAATCTTATTCGCAAGTCTTTCTAGTTATCTTTTCCCCAGTCTGCTTTACATACGCACCGGCGCTCTGTCTTCGCCCCGTTTTAGTTCAACAGAAGTTTGTTTGTGTAACTACTAGGTGTCCTCCCCCGAAAAAAGGCATTATAAAAATTATCTCATTGTTCTTAAATCTCTTAAATAAAACGTATTCTGTGCGTTAATCAGGCTGTATAAAAAAAACGCAACACTTAAATATTCATGAATATTCGACCTTTTTTCATCGAGTAGAATTGAATTTGTGCCAGTTCAATATATAGTTTATATAGTTTTAAGGCCTGGCGCGCACAGGTGAACTTAGCACTCGAGACAATTGTCACCATCATAAGGCATAATTTGTGTCGTAAAAATGATTGACCACAAATGACAATGACATGTCAGATCAAAGTAGTAACATATTGATATAATTTCGGACAGAATTCCTGACATACATGCATCGTTCTGACTTCTGACAAATCTTCAAATCACAAAAGAACAATGTGGTTGAAGCTTAAATTGTCACCCTGCCCCTGGCTTTTAACCACGCTTGGATATGCAGGCGCCGACAAATTGATAATTTTTTCAAATAAGCCTGCAAATATCGACCCTTCCCAGCTTCTGTTTAAATGACATTACAAAGCCGGCATGCACGCTGTGTTTTTTTGTACGCCCCATCGTTCAATTCCCCTACGAAACCTCCCATGGGACAAGAGCGTTGTTTATGATTAAACAAACATATCTACCTTGAAAGTGGTTTGTATCAATGCAGTTGGGTCAGCTTCATCAACAATGACGTTGTCTACACTTGCCCTCACTTCAATATCATGTAAACAAATTCGACCAGCCAAGTGAAAACAACGACAATAATATACACCTTTGCTAAAAGACTTTGACTATCTTCTCTTAAACATTTTTTTTATATAACAAATAAAGGTTCTTTACCTAGTAATATCAACACCAATGACTCATTGGTGTAGCCAGCCTGACGATTTTGTCCCGCTATGTAAATTTCGAGTCATTATGATTGTTCATGTCTTTAGAAACTTATTGTTTTCACAGTCAATGAACACCAAAATATTAGCATAGCGGGACAAATTGTCCGGCTGGCTACGCTATTGCCAATGAGACGTTACGAATCTTTTGCGAAAGGAACACTTCTAGCCACCGCCCCCCAAATTATATTTTTGATGACGTACTAATACTACCTAAGCTAAAAATTGTCAAATGAAAAAGCTAGAGTTTTGCCACGTGATCATGACATTTTTCGCCGTATTGCGCTTACGCCATTCGCATTCGCTACTATACAACGGTAGAATTTTTTTATATTTAGCGGTAATTATCACTTAATTCACCAGTGTATACGATTCCCAAACATTTGGTGCTAATATTCATATACTCACATATTATTCAACAATATTAGTTCTTTTTGAATTTGATTGTTTTTACACGTTCAGTATTATTTGTTCGGTTGTTCCTGAATATATGAATATTAGCCCCAGGACATTCACAACTTCAAAATGACAACCCCGAGGGAGGAATCTGTGTTGATAGGATATGCTATGGATTCTTCTCAAACGTTTTTTGTCTCTATTTCATTGCCATCGCTATGACGATATTCAAATACAAATAAGACGCGGAGGCCCGGATTAGCCCCCGCCGCCCCACCGCCCACTTAACGATATTCCACCGCCTATGTATGATAACAGGTAAAGCCCATCCTCGTCCCCAGGGCCTAGCTCCGTTGCTCCCCTATGTGGAGAGCAACGGAGCTAGGCCCTGGGGACGAGGATGAGGTAAAGCCTGGTTCACACTAGTAAAATAAGCATTATTAAGCAGAAATACAAAAGAAATCTTTTCTTTTAGAGGTCTAAAAGACAAAGCCAAAGGAGTTTTTTTTTCGAATGTCTTTTGTTCCAGCCTCGCTTATGCTTCGAGTCTTGTGCTTATAGTTATATGTAGTTATATAGTTATGCTTGGGTTCAATGTGTCACGAATGACAAAAATACCGCAATTCTTGCCGCTAATTTGCTACGAATTACAAGTTTACGCGTAACTTTCGCCAGTTATTGGAGCTAAAACTAGATGAAATCAAAGATTGGTAAGTGCGTTCGTTGGTTCGGCTAGTCGCTATAAATGCAGTCTGCTACAGCGTTACTTCGTATGGCCACGTTATAACGTCACACCAATGGCGAAGACATCAACGTCCCAAAGGTGCGGGAATATGAAACAGACACAAATTCAAGCGAACAAAGTTGTAATCTTCATTTTTTTTAAATAAATAATAAAACAATTATTGAATTTGGTTTTCACATGATATGATTTTCACATGAACAAATGCAAAATTATGAAAGCGAGTCAAACTTCTTGACCGAATCGACATAGCATCTATTCCACCAGCCGTTAGGAAGCATTCTCCTTCGTTGACTTTTCATAAGCGTAAGTAAACATTCTATAATACCAAGGAGCACCTAACAGTGTGCAAAAATATGAAAGCAATTTCGCGTACAAGGCAATTTCCAATAAATATAGACCGAAATATGACGCAAAATTTTAACCTTTTGTCGACATTTACGAGGCAATTTCCGGCATAAATCTAACTAATGACATAAGAGCAAACGTTATAAAAAGTCACAGGTACATCAAGATGTCCAACCGTACAGATTTCTAGGTTGTGAAACTGACATATACGTAATATCGTAACATCTTATCGAAGAGGTAACTTTATAAGATTTGTATTGATGAGAGTAGTTTCATAACACCTTACACAGTACATGTTTCTATGCGTGATGACTATTTTAAATCCTTGTCTATCAAGCCATTTAACCATTCCATAATGCTGACGCATACCAGGCCCTGTACGATTCTGAAGATGAAACTCAATATCAAGTTGTTTCACATATTTTCGTAATGTTCCATCGGACAACATTTGGCGCAAACATTTCCATTCATCCCATTCTATATCTATCTTCACAACATCTAGCAATCTCTACAATTGAAAACGTTTCCTGTTATTGTTATATGCCACAAAATTAATATATTGAATAAATATATAAATAAATTAATTAATAAATTGCCAAGTTTTGACATTGAACTTTGAAGTTAATAAGGACGTTAACTTAAGGGCAGTTTTTCATTAAATAAAATAATTACATAGATATATTAATTAATTATTAAGTACGTAGATTTCGTTTTGACTGTGTACATATTACACACCCGACAGTTATGTTTATATTTGTATGTAAATTGTTTTTGTAAGGTTTTACTTTGTAATAGTAAATTCGTTATGTTTTCAATGGAAATTTCCAACTGGAGATGTAACAATGGAGATTATAACTTTCATCGATTCGGATTGCATGAGAATCATCAGATTCTTTTATATTTTTCAGGCGGATATGATAATCACGCGACTTTTTAGCATCGGATCGGATTTAGTACTATATGTTTTCAGCTCGGGTCGGATTGGATTTTGAGTTTTTCACTTCGGATTGGATCAGTTCGGATCAGTTTCAAAATTAACTCTCGGATTCAAAGACGCCAACCGTTCCGATGCACACCACTACTAGTACACACGTTTAAAGCCTTTATATTAAATTATATAATTGACTTTACAAAACGCGTTAAACCACGCACGCGAAAGTTACAAAACCTTGTAGTAATTCATATGGCAATGTATCATTTAGTATATGATGTAAACGTCAACGTGCATTTATAGGTGCAACGCGATTTTGCCAGTAGATCATGGTATTAATGGTGGTGTCTTAGTGCTTTTATAGGTTTAATACCTTTTCATGACGAAGGTCAGTGATTATAGATTTCAACGTCCTAGTTTTCCATCCATCTCTGCCCGATACTCCTGGCTTCCCCTCTGAATCATGATCTGCTAAGCCGAGATTAAAGAACTGTATAAGCTGCGAACGATTATGATCTCCTTTGTTCATTGTTGGATCAAATGCATAAACTCTGCAACCAAAACTCTTCGCTATACTATCATCAAATGACCACTCATCGTTTATTCTACAAAAATAAAATATATTTCAGGTAATTGCACTGATGAAGGCCCGGGTTTACGGATCGAAAGCTTTGCAGTATTAAATATCTACGTGGTGTACCTACAAGCTAAATTACTTATCGATTGTCACCATGCAAACATTCAAGAATATTAAAATTTATTTTGTTTAAAATATTGTTTATCGGCTTGGGGTCCACGAGTAATCTAGTTTTTATTGCAAGTTATACTGTATAGTGAGGTTTATATGTTCAAGAATATCAAACCATGCAATAATCTGAAAATATACACACTAAAAAATCCAATTACTTACCCTATAGAGTAAACAATGCATGATCCACGGGTGAGACCAACCTCCCTATCAAGACAAAGATTCCATAACCCATCAGGGTCAAATTCAGGAGGACCTTTATTCTCCCTATATACTCCTCCAAAATGGCGAATATTTTTACACACAACCCCTTGAGTTGCCATAAATAAATCATAGCGACGCATTTCTTCAGTATATGAGCCAATCCGGCCGGCTATTGGGGGTTCTTTGTAAGAGAATATATCATCTAAAGCTTGTGGTTGTGTCGGATTTGAAGAAATTTTCTCACTCCGACTTTTGTCCGAAATCGAGTGTACATTCCTCCCCGCACGAACTATATATGGATAAAATAATTAATTTAGAACGTTTTCCGGTCACAAAAACCGTGATTTGATTTTGTCCACATTTTCATATTAATATTGGTGTTGAATACACCTTACGATACTGAGAGTTTCATTCTTGTGATAACTACCCCCTTTATTTTCCCACAATGTAGAAAAAACGTCACCTTGCAGAGGCGAACGAAATTTCCGGCCCCTCCCTTTTTTTATTTAGGTTTTTGTGGGAATGTCATTCTCGCAAAGCAGCTCGCCATGCAGGACAGCCTTGCAAACGGTTGAATGATGTGATTGGATGTCAGCAATGGCATTCTCGCAATATACCAAAGGAGTGGACTTAGTTTTAGATGTGATATTTCTATGGTCATTTGCGGTATACTCAGTTTCCATTGGCATGAAACATTTCACAAACAAGAGTCGGGTATTTTCCCGCATTTCTAGTTGAAATATATCATACAATAGGGAGTTTACGATTCACGCCGCGGCCAGCTCGACGACGCGCTTGCAAAACAAAGAAACTACACACGCGAAACAATAGGTATGCATAACTTGTGGGTTGTCATTCTTACGACGCCTTCAAATGTGCATTTTCACGAGTCTCGATGACATAAAAGCAGCGGTAACGTGATGGCTGTTGTACAGCTTATATAGTTATATATGAAACTGCAACATCAGCCAGACATCGGAAGTTCCTGGCACAATTGAAACGTTTGTATATGTATGTTTGTAAGTCCTGGCAGCATAATTAATTTCCCGTAAGCTTATTTCTAGCAAAATAATTCACTAGCGACGTCGAGCTATAACCGTGTTACACGGTTCATTGGACGACAACACTACATGAAATATGTATATTGTGTACATCACTACTTACAGTCATCGTTGTTTCCTTTTTTCTCGATTGTACTCAACTGCAATTGAAATGCAATTTAAGAGATTCAAAAAATTTGGCAAGTTTGTTTTCGTCGTGATGTGACTGTATAATTATTTTGTTCTGTGACAATGGACTAGGTTAAGGACAGTTTTAAGAACATGTTTGTTAAACTTTAATCTATCTGGATTTCATTGTTTTACCAAGACGCTTGTATTTCATTGTTTTATCAAGACACTATTTCCCTCGGGAGCATACATTAAGTGTATAATGTACAGGGTGTCCTAAAAAGCCCCCAGTTCACTTGCTTGTGCGTATGGCGAACACGTTTTCCTTGACAAGTTTTCTTGACAAGTTTTACGATAATATATGAATTATGTGGAGTATATTTACCATAATATGATAAAATGAGTATACGATCGCATCTCAAAACAAACAGAGATGATAAAACTTCCAAAAATAAAACACTTAAATAAGTCTGGAACACTCACTCTGACTTTCCCTCGTTAATGAGTGAAGCGAAGATGGCGGATCATGAAGCCTTTCTTGTAGGTGTGATCCAGGCCTCTGGCGCGGAAATTTCAAAGGTAAAATCATAATTGCCGCCATTTTACCTATATCGAATTTCCGCGTGGAGGCTCTTATTTCACCTACAAGAAAGGCTTCAGTGTCCGCCATCTTGGCTTCAAACTTCCGACAATGTGAGCGTCCCAGTCTTATTTGAGTTCACTGGAACTAACTGCCTCGCGAGGTCGTTATAGCTCAGCTGATAGCTCTCGTGTGCGGCGGGCTGCAAATAGCAAGTTATATATACCGTATAGGACATAACGACCTAAACGACTTTGATACAACCGGTCCCTGGAAATTATGCATGAGAATTATCTGTAGGTAGTTGACCAACCGTTTTCTGCGGGCACGTCCATATAAGATAAATGCAGAGGAGCGAGAAAATAATTAGGAAACAAGCGCGGTTAGATATTCCTCTTGCCATTATCTAAATATGGTAAAAATGCGGTTAGTTGAATTTTAACTAGTTTACTTGTATTCAGTTTAACACCGGATTCTTCAGAACATCAGGATTGCTTTTCAATCGCGTGCCAATATTATAGGTTAACTAGACTTTTATACAACTGGCCCCAGGGACCGGTTCCTTCTAGTGTATGTAAGGTATCTCATTGTGTGAATTATCACGCAGTTGTATAACCTGGGTGAAGTAAAATACCTTACTCTGTTAATGTTAATTAATAGTGAAGAACCGTACACTAAGTGAAGAAAATCGACGTCAAAAATCGCCCGTGTATCCGGGGGCTTAAGACCCTCGCAAATAAAGAATTAATGTGGCTGACGTTCATAGGCGAACGAGGTCCCTCTCAATTGGGGGGAGGTACATGTGTGGCTGACTGGCTGACGCTCAATGGCTGGGTGTTTGTTCCCGAAAATCAAGAATATTTTGCCCGAAAAATAGACAGTACACCGCGAGGTACACCGTATCTGGGGTGCTGCAGCCCTCCCAGCCTTCACGGCTCGCACGCCTATGTTGATGCTTTCAATGCCACCTTGGTTTTTAAACACGCGCGTACATGCAGGTCTCAACAGATTCACAATTTGCCCAAAATTCACCCTTCCGTGTCCGTATGTAAATCTCATGACACAATCGTGACAGCATCACGGAGAATTCGCTGGAGAGACACCCGCTGTGACTTCAACATACCGTAACTTCAATATACAGCGATTTACGATCAAATAATTCAAATATATGCTACATGGAAAGCGTTTTTTATCAATGCAGTTGGTTCAGCTTTATCAACGGCAACTTTGTCTACTCTTGCTCTCACTTTAATACGTTTTTGACCAAGGCTAAGCTAATGAAAACAACAACAACACTATGATTGCTAAAATACTGCATTGATATGCAGGGAGATTTTTGACGGCGATTTTCTTCTCATGGTGAAGACTATTAAGTTTATAAATTAACAAAGTTGATTGCATTCCTTCACAAAGTTAATACAACTACGTACGTAATTCACACAACAACATACGCTAGAAAGAGATCATAATTGCAGCGCCGGCTTTAGACCATTGTTAGATAACAAATAAAGGTTCTTTACCAAATGCTTTGATAATTGACATCAACACCAACGGCAACGTAAATCATGAGTCGTAACAAATCTGTTGGTGAAAAGAAAATCACATACACGGTCACCTGCTCCAAAATGATGTATTTTATTGTATTTCGATTAATATATACCAACATTATACCTCAAATTAGAAGTGAACATTCTTTTAGAAGTGTCCAATGAGAAAGCTTGATTTCTGCCACGTCGTAACCACGACATTTGTCGCCGTATTATCTTATCTCATCTTATGTCATTCGCATTCGTTATGTACCATGTTTTGATATTAAACGGTAAATATTGTTGTGTCTTGTGCCGATTCCGATATTTACGATAGCGATTAAACGTGCTAATATGAATATTTAATATATAAAAAACCACTCTTACCGTACAAAAGAAAACAAGAACAGATCAATGTCTAATGCTTCATATACATTTTCTTAACGTGCGTGCGCACTCTAAACACGCTTGGCCGCTGGTTAAGTGTTTGTCATGCAGGCGTCAACAATATTGTTATTGACAAGCATTGCTGACAGGGTGCCGCACAACATTGCTACAACCTGATAAGAACAACCTTGGACAAGTTGTTAATGACAGCTCGCATCAATCTGAGCGTTTTTGCGCGTGCATGTAACACTCCTCTCCCTCAAGTCAGTTTCTCGAGTATTTTTCGCTCACGCGATGGATACCGCCTTGGTTGGCTAGTTAATTAAGTCAACATTGTTTGACTGTGGTCTTGTTTGTTCTAGAACGTTTTCGTTCGGCCTACTGCTGGGACGATATCGCCCACAGCATCCTCTAAAATGACTGGGTTGTTTTCTTCCGATGTGACCGGGTTATTGGCTGTATTTCTTAAGCCTGGTTCTCTCATATGTCGCCGACAGTCGGCGATGTATTGTTTGTGGCCGGTGACGACGAAAATTTATTCAAGCATTTCATTCGTCAGCGATCACCGACAGCCATCCTTGACCGTCGGTGAGATCAATTTCATGAATAAGGGAACTTGGGATTCTTAGACTATGTGTACACGAGCGTCGTTTTCGAGCCTTTTTAAAATCTTTTTGGTTATTTTATTGTTTAGACACCCTGTCCACACGATACAAGGAAAAATACGCCTAATATGTTAAATTATGCATTTTTGAAGTAGCTTTCTTTAGCTTGAAAAATTTAATGATTAACAGAGTTACGTATTTTCTTAAACAAATACCAATTCAGTTGGAACAATTGTTGAACGAATTAGCCTTTCTCACGATGACGAATATGCCGCCATTTTTGGGGTACTTTTCCTCAAAACTACAAGCGTGAGACCTCATAACGGCCACAGTCTTTAATTTTAGGCTGGTGTTATTCTTCCCATGGTCTGTTGATTCTAAAAAAATTGCTTTTCATGTTGTTATAACTTTTAAAACCCGTTTGAAAAAATTGAAAGTACCCCAAAAACGTCATCGTGAGAAAGGCTAATTGCTTTAATTTCTCTGTTTAAAAGTTTTATCTGAAACATTTCAAGGAAAACCAATGATGCTTAGGCTTTCATTGGATCATAATTTTTCAAGCGGGCTACATTCGAGATAAATATCCTACATACTTTGGAACACCCTGTATTTTAACACGAGAATCGGAAATTCATGAATAATTAATTCTAGGTCTGATCTACAGTAGATCTAACTCCGTGTTTTTGAAATCAAGGAGAGAGCAATCAGAAACGAGAAGTTAACTACAGCTACAATGCTTGCAACTTGACTTAACGTTAGCGGAAAGCCGTAGCTCTTCGAACCGAATTGAAAAGTTTCGGCGAGTCGAAAAAAATCGTCCCAATCTTGCTTGGCACCCGGCAACTTGCCGACGCTTCTGAGGTAGCAAACGTGTGGGATGATACGTGATAGTGCATTCGTAATCGTAGCAACCGTCCATAGCAACCGGATTGCGAGTAAGAACCAAAAAAGTGTACGAGCCAGGGTCCACCAATGTAGGTCGGTGAAACCGTATATTTTCAAAACTGCTATTGCGACAACATGGGTGACTAGATTTGTCACGGAAAAGAAAGTTAGCAGGACGAGAAATGGTTTAAACAACGAACTGTTCTTTTCGAGGTTTGACATAAGTTCAATTAACAGTCTACTGGCTTTCCGCGCGGTGATTATATTCACGGGGCTACCAGTTTCCCCATCTGAAGTTGCCCGCACTCCATCCTCAAATCGAAGCGAGCCAGCCAACCCCTCTGATACACCACTATCCGGAACCGCGCCGACTAAATCTTCGGAATTTTCGGTGCCCTCAAGACCTGAGATGCCCGGCGATAATTGCTGCGTCTTGGACGCGTCCACAAGTCCTAGAGTCAAAAACCCGGCAATCACTGAAACAACTTTGAAACAAAATCCGAACGGATTTTTAACCCTAGCACCAACCGCGTCGTATTGACCATGGACTGTAACTCGCGTTGCTCGATGCTCTTCGTTGGCATGGTTGCTTGTAGATTGCACCAAAGGCCCGTCTCCAAGCTTACAGAGAAACGACTTAATATCAAGCTTATGGATATCAACCACAAGCATAAAACAGCACGCGACGAACCCAGTTACGTACATAGCGATCGTCCAAAAAATATAATAAAGCGGAAGCCATATTTTCTGGCCTAACCATAAATGTAGATATTTCACGATATTAAATGGACGTATGGGTGTTTTAAAAGGCCCTGAAAATTCGTCGCTTCCAACGACGTAGTAGAACAGAAGATAAACAGTCCATTGATAGACGACTAGGCTCACAGGGTAAAAGCATGTTTTCAGAGAACGATTTCTAAGAAAATCTGTACGACGCGTTCGCATATCAAAACGATCACTTTCGTAAGCTCTTACGGATTCACCATCGCTTCCGTGTAAATTACGAGTTGGATTCACTTCGATACTTCGGTTCAAAATTTCCTTGAACGAGTAAGACTTGAATATCCGATGGCCGCAGATCATCGTGAGTATAGGCACAATATACAACGAGAATTGTATCCAAGTATCGATACCTGACCTTGCAAATACCGCGAGTATAGCAATGAATGACAGGGTGAGAAATATCACGACGAATAAAGCTTTTTCGACGCCTCGTCCACAGCGAGAGCATGTCCACGCACTCGAATTGAACAGAGTTGTAGTGAATGCAGTAAAATATAATGCTCCTCTGTATGTATTATTAGAGTTTCCACGACGAACCCACGCCATTCCTACGAGTTGTTTCAACGGCTTTTGTCTTTCCGGTACGATAAGTGCTCGACCAGAGGTCATGTGTATTACGAAATACTGTTTGAAACCGGATACTTTCAATAAGAATAAAATTCTGAACCAGGCTGAACAAGCCTCTTCAGCGAGGACTGGTTTGATAGACCGTCGAAACCAGAAAAGCGTTTTCGCTCTCGTTTATGAAACTAATTCACGCAAATTACGACGTTTCGCTCCCTTTGTCTTGAAGCATTATCCGATAGCCGACAATGCACCGCGGAAATTGGTAAAATTGAAAAATACTTAGCCGCAATGGACGACTTGCGATTTAGACTAATTTTTGATCGAAGTAACAAGAAGAAAAAAATAATCATAGTTGGAAAGAGCGTACTTAAATAAGTGCAAATGCAAACGGTTTAGCTACGAAAGTTTGTAAAATATGGAAAATATAGCCAAGCGAAGTTGGCACATTTTGTATACTTTTGTATTACGTGCGGTAATGTGTAACTAATTTAATTACAAATTTCTGCATGACCCTAATATAAAAGTATACAAAATTCGGCAACTTCGCATGGCTACATTTTCCGCAATTTACAACAATTGGCTGCCAAACTTGGCAGTTTTACTAATTTTAGCAAGCTCTTTCAGAAAATGTATCGCAGGGGTAAGAAATTAGTTTAAAGCGCAAGTCGTCCATCAATATTTAGGCTTCAAACTTGGTGAAAAAAAAGATTTATAAATACTCAACAAAATATATCTTGCACAGAAGATTTGAAGCTTGCACACGGCAAAACCGGATCGTTTGAATTAATAACTTTGTGTATATACTGCCTCAAAATGGCCACTTCACAGCCGTCAGATGTGTACGATTCCCGTACTCAGAAGAAAAACTGAACTTTTTGAAGTTTTCCAATAGTTTTCTCCTTGATAGCGATACAAAAATGCACAATAGTGAACCGAACCAGTAATCAGATTTTCGGGTTAAAACGTTATAAACACCAACTTCTGCGGTGTTCCGATAGCCCGCGGGAATAGACGATTTCTTATCTTGTTTTCGGTCTCTCTATATATGATGACGTGACCGTAGAGTTTGCCCCTAACAATGAAATATCATTTTCTTTCAACATATAGATAAATACTTGCCAGAAAAATCGAGATTGTCTTTTTATTCGATGTGGTTTTATTAATCTATGCTGACCGGTATCGGAAGAAGGCCCTATATATTGCTAAAGTAATCATGATAGACTAATATTTACAGAAGCATTATTTGTTCATTTATTAGGATGACTTGAGTTCACGATTTCAAACTGGTTTCTCCAAGAGCATTAATTTTTGGTTAAGTATGATCAGATAGCTAAGTGCACCAACAAAGACGGGCTCTTGATGAGTTACCGGTTCACACCCAATGTTGACGCTGTAACCCATTGCATCCATTTAATCATTGGGATTGATATAAATCATGCGTGGAATTGCAATTCGAAATAGGTTACTGGAGTTATTACTCGTTAGGGGTTGTAGCTACAGTTCAAAATAGTTTTTATACATATAATTGCATGTACGCTTTATACATATATAATTGCATTATAATGCAATGCTCATTGCAAAACCTGTATCTTGAAATTTTTGACATACAGGCATGAGGTATTACATAACGTTACAGCGCACGAGAGTTTCTTTAAAAAATCTTTTTCCCGCAAAACTAGATACTGGCATTTCCGGGATTACGAAATAAAACCCATAGACTTTTAAAATTTAAAAGTCTGCGTTATATGACGGAAAACGCACAAGTTTTAAAAACAAGTTAATACAAGTTTGTTTACATGCTGTCAAGAAGATGTGTTCGCACTTGCAACCAGGTTTGGACAAACTGTTGACACTTGTAGCGAGTCTGATACAGCTATGATATAACAACCTTGCTACTTAGCAATACAACGTTGTTGAAAAATTGTAAGGTCATGTTTGTACCAGACTTGTAGGGACAGCCTTGTAACAAGTCTTTTGATTCAACAAGTTTGTTAAAACTTGTTAACAAATTGTCACAAAAGTTTTTAAATGAGGGAGTTTTTGAATTAGGAGAATTTTTATATTTCCACATTAGAGTATTTTACCTTATAAAATGGAATTAAAAATGAATATATGAATATGGGCCCCTCCAATTATCGCTACTGGGAGTATCTATGTGGTTTACATGTATGATACGTGATCGCGTATGAGTCATAATGTCAGTTCTCAATGAAAAGGGGGCTAGCATCAATGTCAGACGCCCCTCTTCATATTTGAAGTTGACCTAGCCCCATTCTCAAATTCTAAAGGAGCACAATAGGCCATCTGTACTTAACATTGCGAACGATCCCCCTCCCCCCCCGTGGAATCAACGTCCTGCTGACGGGGCTAGTTTCTAAATAAAGTTTACCATACCATACCCCTTCCCATATTTCGGAAGTCACCTAGCCCCATTCTCATTGCTCAGCATAAAAGTTACACCACTACCCAAAACCTCGCCTGCGAAATTTAAATAGAAACATCCACCGACCATGCATTGTGCAACATCGTCTTCTAGGCACGAGTTAACCGTGGATCAGAGTAATCGCATTCGCCCCTCCAAACGCCAGTCTGTGGGGAATAAGGTCCCAGGCTATCCTGAGAGTATGTTCCAGGCAGTCAAGAAATCCTCGTTACTATAGTTTAAATACAACCTACTGTGAGCTTATTTTTCTTTCCCACCAAATTTTTTTCTACACGCGTTTTTTCCCTGTTCTTGATATTCGGCTTTCGTAATGAGCATGTTCGTGAAGTCCTCGGAATTGGAAAGAAGCTTCCCGCCATGCCATGCGTGCGTCGTGGGCCTATGTGGAAAAGCGAAGGTGTACGCACCTTTGTTTAAACTGATCGCAGGTGAAGTACTTGAAAGAGAATATGCACTATGTCTATTAAAACAGCACTGATTCGAAAAGAAGAACTGGATAACGCATCCTATCAAATTCATCCTAGATAAACGGCGAGGCTATCTTGAATGTGTGTGCTACGGATTACCAAGCGCAGGAGCGCTAGCCCAAATTTCAAGCCGTAAAATACGACAGTATTTATTATTGTTATGATAAACACTTATGAGCACCAAGTCGCACTTCCGTCTTCGGCCTCAATAAAATTTTAGAATAAATTTCCACTTTTTTGGCTTCGAGCTAAATTTTTAGTTATTTGAATACAAGCCTCTTACTTAAAGCAATGAAAACAGATGTTTTTGCTTAAAAATCTGATTTCCATCCTAAAGGCTGAGATAACTTACGGACGTATTTTAAACTTACTCTGATGGCAATTGAATGCCAACATCTAACTCAACAGGTGCAAGCGAACGTAGGTCGGAATACCTAAAAATATTATCGAATGTTAGTATTAATATACTGCAACACTATTTAGCGCACAAATACCGACATACGAGCTCGCAGAATTTGGAACTACTATACACTGGCGGTCAAACAGAACTGCTCAAAACAAGTTAAAATGCTCTCAAATGAACGTAACTGTCCCTCTAACAATTTATACGAGTAAATATAGACTAGATTACATGCTAAGCTATATGAAATATTAATATTTTGTTGACCCTCCTTTGTCCTTACAATTGATGACGGCCTTACACCGGCTTAGCATACTTTTTGTTAAGGTGGTAATCTTGAGCGGGCAAAAGAAATTCATCCTATGGACAGTCTTTACAGCAACGCATAAATCATGGACGCTTTATGAATGAATTCCTTTCTTGCACTATCCCCTTGACACTGTACCACAGATTTTCAATAGGGTTAAGGTCTTTTGACTGTGCAACCATTGTTTGACTATATCTTGGAAGTGTGGCAGGTTGCATTACATTATTGAAATATTGTTTGGAATAAGAGAATTATACAAAATGCCTATGAAGCTCTCTCCTATATTTGCTTCTTTCTTATGAATTTGTATCTAAACAGTTCTTTTTGACCGCTAGTGTACAATAAAAGATAGATTGTTACGATTCCTGTTACATACGATAGTAGCAACATTTGAGCAGTTCTTTTTGACCGCCAGTGTATTTGGGAGTGTTGAGTCTCTCCGAGGCTCTGATAATTTACATACCAGGGGCCAGTTGTATAAAAGACTAGTTAACTTTTAACTGTAGTTAACAGAATTGGCCAATCAGAGTTGTGTATGTCGGAGTTAACTAGGATTTAACTATGTAAAATGCATAGTTAAAGAGTTTTATACAACCGGCTCCAGCAAATTTAAGAAGAATTTGTAATTATTGGATAAAAAAATTAGAACCTAATTATAATCTGGTACTTTTGAGTTTAGAGTCTCAAGGCCCGTTTACACTTGCAATTTTTGCTGCAATTTTCTCCTTTTCATAGATGCGAATGAGTGAATAAGTTACGGATGTACTATAACATATACTTACACATCAGAACATTCGTAACTAATTACTCATTCACATCTATCAAACGAAGAAAATCGCACATAAAATCGCAGGAAAAATCGCAAGTGTAAACGGGCCTTCATATATCTGAGGCTCTGACGTTCCAGATCCTTGATTTCTAAATTTCGAAATCCTTTGAGCCAATACTAGCATACATTCAAATATTCCTCTGGTATACTTGAACCCACTATACCCTGTCTACCCACCCTATGACTAATGGCTGGTCCTTCCACAAAACCGATATGAAAGGTGTTCAACCAAAAACTTTAAATACGGGTATTCGTAAAGTTGAAACTTACAATCTCGACTTGAAACCAGAAAAAAGACAGCTTCCTCCAGTCAATAAAATATTTGTGTAAAAATGAGGTTGCATTTCTAAACGATGAAAGGAGGCGGAAAGAAAATATTGACAAGTTGTGCAGTATAGAGAACGTGCTTTGATTCACTGTCAATTAAGAGATGCGAATTATCTGTCAGGACAAACTTGTTTTCCAATTTTGAAATCGGACGGATTTTGCAGATTTTGCGCATATTTAGTCGACGTACCTTTCGGCGTAGCTTCAATTGCATGAACAATTGCTTCTGCTATTCCCATTTCCGAGATGGCTGAAACCAAATGATAACACAGTTCAGACTAGAACTGACCAATGTCGCTTAAAACTATTTCGAGGTAAGAAACTACCTATCTATAACAGGAAAGACGAACGGAATGACGTCACAGATAATTTTAACGAATTTAATCAGTTACTCTTGTTTTATTTTGTTAGCCAATCACATTTTAGCACGTGTGTTAAGCGAGCCAATAGCATTTCTTTAATCATAAAAATCATGTACGTGTGATATTTGGAATTTTTTCGATTTTATTATATAAAACAAATAGGTAACATTGAACCGTTGTCTGTTCAGGCGGCTCGTGGCCACTTTTTGTTCTTATCACAAATGACGTCATACCGTGTATCTATAAGTGAACAGACTATACGGTTCAATACAATATGCATGTCAAAGTGCATGACTTGGTACGTCGTGGTATAAAAATCAACTATTAACATTGCTATGAACAATTCTTCCGTGAGGTGGTCGGGAATCCAACGCAGAACTGTTGCAATGAAAATATCTTACCAATATCAGAAGGATGAAACAAAACTTCAGGAACAGCAAAACGTTCAATGTTTATTCGAATAATCTAAAAAAGCATCAATAATTTTTGAATGGGTCTTATATATGTACAATGTACTTGTTTAAAAATATAAACACAAATCGACTTAAAAAACCCACTATTATCAGATATCTTTTAGTCATTCTATAAAAGCGCTCCCATGCAAAAGCCTTATTTGTCGTGCAAAATGGTCATGCAAAATGGTCGGCCATTTTGTTCTTACTGTTTCTGCGGTGCGTTTAGATTGTTGAATAGCTGTTATGTCTACAGAGAGAGATTTATAGTAGCTATATATTTACAAGAGATATATTTAAAGGGAAAAATAATTTCATATTGATTTAATCGCTGGAAATCTAAATATGAACCATTCAAAGACATTCAAACGTCCATGCACGGCAAAATACATCGTGCAATTCTCTGTTTAAATTCGCTTACAAACATTCTATTTTGCAGATAAAAGTCAATATCATTGCAGAAATCGCCAATTTAAATTTCTGTTCGACATTCATCTAGCTCACCTGTTCGTTTTCAATAATCTTCGACTTATCCCACATATCTTCAACGGGCTGAAAAGGGAGAAACAAAGTTTAGACGCTCCTTCGTGACTTCATGCATGATCAGACAAATCCATGGCAAATAAACAAGCAAAATGGGAGCACCGCACAGTCTATTATTACAGATTATCGTACACCATTTTAGACTGAGTTTTTGGCCTTTTTCGAAATTCTTCAAAAACCAGTTTTATCACTATATATAGTACTATGCAAAGGTTTTAGGTCACACCTAGATTTATGGAGACATTTCAGCTTTGATGAGAACAAAAATTAAAAGTCGATACAAAATGTGTACATGCATGTGAAGACAAATCCAGTTTATGTGTATACACTTTGCATATATATCCCACGCGTGAAAATTCTGACTGCATGGTTATCGTTCCAATTGCATTAGGATTAACTGAATATATAACACGATTCATTCGACGCACCTTGATGTATCCTCGTTTTATGTTGGTATAATCTGGAAGAACGTAATCCCGAACTATTTTGTTCTCTTTTCCTTTCACTCTTCAAATAGGGGGGGGGAAGGAACAATGCATTGAGTATTTCGTTCGATAAATTTCGAAATAAAAAAGGTTCTTGCGATATACCTCGCCATTTCCACGTCTTTGCAAAAATCTTGAGATACGAAGCAGGCATCTTCTTTGACCTAAGTAAACAAATACAAGCAATGATATCTCCATGGTATACTCTTACTATTCTGATTGGCTCAAATTCTGATTGAGAAACTGTCTTTTTCGTCGCGAATTTTCGACGAGTTTTTCTCACACATAATTATAAGCAAAATTTCTGGGAATTTTTCCTCTCAGAAAAAATTACATTATCCGCTCTTGATTTCCATATTATAGAAATGAAAAACTAGTTAATTCACCTGGTTCATAACATAGGTTTCGTCCATAACATGGAGCTGTCTAATGCAAAGAAAATTTTACATTAAGACTGGTTCTCAACCAAATGTGAAGCATACAGTTTAATTACCGACTGATTCACTGTAGCTACCTGTACGAAATGATTTCCTTTAAATGATTTGTGAGGAGCTTTCCTCCGACATTTATTCTAAATACGGAAAGAATTAAAGAACAAATCTACGAAAAAGAACATTCTATGTTGGTATACAACATTGAGATAATTATACATTGAGATAATTGTATAATTATCTCAAGGAGACTTAAAAATTAACGGAGTAAAAGGCCTGTTGCGAGTTACGTTAAACACGAGGCAAATCTCCTGCCAAAATTTCAAAATCATCCCTTTCTTACAAAAAAAACACTTAAATATTCACAGCTAGCCACCATTTTTTATGTAGGTTGAAACAGGTCCAATAAAAAATAAAAATAAACAGAGAATTTTGAAATTTTGGCGGGAAAAAATTTGAAAAATCCATTGATTTTTCCGCCTGAATTGCTGGTATCGTCTGCAATGTAATTTCAGTTGGCATATGAGTTCAGCACTTCAATAAAACATTACTGTTTATATAGAAAATTAATTGTAAAAGGTAGTTCTGGATGGAATGCTTCTAGCCCTGCGGTTTTTTTGTGCAAAAAACACTAACCCGCAGATCAGAAAACCCCCGGACTACATTTTGCTCGAAGAATCTTGGATCATGTAACGTAATAATTGTACGCAATAATTGTACGTTTTTTTGACAGTACCTTCGAACGCCTTCTTTAAGGATCTTTCCCTGATACACGGGAACGATATGTGTAAACGAGTAACCACAATCAACGACGAGACAGACCAGGCGTAAACTAGGATCCTCCTGGACGTATTTAAAGGCACTTAGTTGTGCCGCTAGGAAGAAAGTTCGGTGTTACAATGGAAGAATTTCTAAGGTTCATGGAACTATCTTAATTTATATATATATATATGGTTATCCAATGACTTGCAGTTTTAATACAATGTACTGTAATTGGGGCACTTTGGATTTCACTTTTTTTTTTGCAAGCGCGGTTAATAATGAGCGTGCGAACATTCATCAAATTTTTTTCGAAGTTATGCTATGACGTTTTCGGCATCAGTATATGAAAAAATATACCCGATATTACCAGTATTCCTTTAATAATTAAAAAGGGAGTTTGAGTTTGACAAAAAATTACTACTTCGACGAATTGTTAAACGGTAGTAAAGTAAAAGCCTTCAGCGTAAAGATTATCGTTATACTGATAAACTTACACCGGTATATCGTGGATTCCGGTATATTGTAAATTTCGGTAAAACATAAATTCCGGTATGTACATCGAAAATTCCGGTGCCTCGTAAATTCCAGAATGGTTGATTCAAACCCTGATTGATTCAGGATTGATTCAAACTCGCACCCGGAGTAGTTAGTGACAGGCTGGCAGCGACGGAGGTTTTATAGCGTGTGAATTCGTGACACACACACACTCCGGGAGATTCTCGATATTGCTGGCAAATATTGTACTTCTAAGTTAAGGAGCGATGTCTATCTCTTCTGTACAATTACTATTCTGGTCAGTGGTAAAACGAAAAAAAATCGAGGATCAAACTCACCTGATATTCTGCATAATGCCCGGTAGTCGTATTCTTCAAAGAGAATTTCATCCATAGCGTCCTAAAATGTCGAATATATACAATGTATGTGTAAGTGGGGATAAACTGTTCCGAGAAATTTCAAATCTTAAAAGCCCTGCAAAGCAATTTTTGTGTTGTGTGAGTGACAATCTTGAGAATTATAAATATATATTTAAAAGAAAGACTGGGCAGTCTTGCCTATGGTACGTGGCTACATGCCATTCCAAAGAGGTAAAATTCACACTTACAGAAATTGATGAAAAGTTAAAATATGGTTCTGTTATCATGATATCTGTCTCTGGGCAATCCACCTAAATTTAACCAAACAATAAAAGGCTATTATCAAGCCCCAGTAAGGTGGAAATTAGATTCAAGGGGAGTGACTTGACATTGTATACCGTAAACATCCGACTATAAGCCCTGGGCTTATATAAGTTCGTAAGCGTTTTTTGATGGGCTTATACACGGTAGGGCTTATATACGGGGGAGCTTATACATGGACAAAATTTCGGGTTTATATAAACCAAGTGCCGTATTTATTGTTAAGGTATAAACACGAAAATAAACAAGAATTACAGATAAACAAATGTTAACATGTTAAGCTGCACAAAAGATTCGTCCGTGCCGCTTTGAAACATCACCAGGACGAACATGTTTTGTAAAATTAACACTGCTTGAATGTTTTTGCTTAGTTACTGCTATAGGGAATTGTTTTAGTGCAAGAGTATTTAATATATACCTGTATCTCGACCTGTATAATGGGGGCTTATATTCGGGGGGGGCTTATATTCGGGGGGGCTTATATTCGGGGGGGCTTATATTTGGAATGACGTGATTGTTAATAATGTGATGGGCTTATAGATGGGAGGGCTTATATTTGGGGGGGCTTATAGTCGGAGGTTTACGGTATATATATACCTTTAATGCATCCTTTCCAAAGACATAATCCCATACTTGTTTTTCAATTGTCCAATTCAATAGCAAACCCTAAGAACAAATACAAAACCAAATTGGCTTCATTCAGCCTTCATGTTTTCAGCTATTTAATTTCAACTACTTTACCACAAATTAATATTAATTAGAAAAGCATACCAGCCTTCAGGTAACATGTTAGCAATTTAGCATGCAATTCACCTAAGTCCAATGTGACCTACACTAGGAATCATTATTGCACTGTAACCCTCGTACACTACATTTTTAAATGGTCTAATGTTCTGAAGAAGTACATATTAGAGCCAACTATAAATAAACCAATATATTTTGTACACCCGATGCGTTAGTCGCCTTATTCACCCAAAATTTTATCAGCCATTACCTTTTGAAATGGTAAAACATAAAACAGTCCCGAGTAATCTTTACATTCATCAATTTGGTCTCCTACAAAGACCTTACGTCGCTCACTCTTCACTTTGAAAACGCTATTCGGAATGACCCTTAACACAGAAGATAAAAGTAAATCAAACAAAACTACTTCAAAAGAGTAGAAAACAATGTATTCTAGCAAATGGGATGGATTACCTCGGAGTTTCAGAATCATTGAAGCCAATTTTTATGAGAGAAGCACCGTTATCAACTACAAGCTTTTTTGCCGCCATATTGGATAAGTGGTACTTTTCCAGCGGTCGAACAAGAAATGCATAGCGATACTTTGTATCACTTCACTTATAATGTACTCTTAAAATGTCTAATTTAAAATGTAAATGTATGATGTAATAAATGTAATAAATGTAAAAAAAACTGGAATATGCAACCTATATGACCGCCTATAACTCACAATGATGGGCCGCAAAGATCTTTATGTGTGGGGGGGAGGGGGAGGAGTGGTGCCAATCTTCTCATCAGCAATCCGCAAAAGCAATCAATCAAAAAAGTTGGAATGTTAAAAACTACAATAGATGATAGATCAACAGATATATTTTAGCACGGATTTTAGCCACATTATGTTTGCCCACGTGATGACCCGATCGCTATTCGATGCTCTCAAGAGTGTACTCTAAAGGCACTGTAAATGACACTATGCGATTTGTCGTAAACGATTCATACCCTGGCGTATGTGAACGTATGAACACACGTGTAAATGTGACACTTTAAATACTAACCTGAACAAAATTGAATGAAGATTGTGGCATAGGCCCTCTTTTGCATTCGTCAGAATGATAATTGCATACAACTTATCGTGTAGTTTAAATAGGCCTTAAGCAATTTTGTTCCGTTTCAACATTCGGTTCTGCTATTTAGGCGGGACAGTCGGAATTGTAAACGACAAGTTGTGAGATCATTGCATTTATGTGCTTTAGTCGCTTTGCGAGAACAAAGTCAGAGCATAGTTAAGGTAAATATGGCCTGAGTGACATGCCACCTGGCATTTAGGCGCTTCGTCTTGACCGCTTCGGGGGACAATCCCAATGTGACCAAACCTTTTGCATTCTACTCGGACAAATTGCATGCAAAGCATAACCAATTGCATTCAGAGATTTTTGTCTTCTGAAACAGAACTCGTTTGCAATTTATCCACATATTCAAATTATGTGCATCCGTCGTGCCTGCTCAGCTGCTTTATCCAAAAAAGCAAAGCGTTTTGTATTTTTAATAAATGTGATCTATCACCTGTAGACTGTATCTCAACGTTCAATTGAAAAAACGTATTTTTCTCACAAACAACAGCGCGGGACAAAAGACACAACAGCATCATTGTAATGTAAACACCAGCTACTCTCATAGGACTTTGTTTAATTAAAAAGATATTAAAACAATTTCATTTCTTTCAATTATTAGCTTTTGCTCACGCAATGTAAACTGTTCAATCGATTTTCAAGTGCACCGGCAACTTCGAAATTTTATCGTGGACGTCGCCTATCTTTCAATAGGGAACTTTAGATTTGACTACGGCTCCCGCTACGGCTACGAGATTCGTCACTGTGGCGCGAAACAAACGTTGTATGCATACGCCACCTCGTACTGGCATGATAAATCTCTGCAAACACAATAATAAACGCATGTTTATCCCGTCAAATATTTCGGGAATTTTACCCTCACCATTTCCAAAAATACACGTATTCAAAGGCCACAGTCATGGAAAACATTTCTCTAAATTTTTTTTCTGGAAAAAAACGAAAAAATGTCAACTTTTATTGCTTTTTAAATCACGTGCTCAGGACTACGAAGTTTTGTTAAAATGCCGTAGTCAGATGAGCGAGGGCTACGTGCCTCTGGCGTCAGTACGAAGTATCACGAATATCACGTCAATGTGACGAATCTCGTAGCCGTAGCGGGAGCCGTAGTCAAATCTAAAGCTCTCTATTGTGAGCTTGCAAGCTGAACAGCCGTCCATTTGTGCTTAAAAAATTTCACGGCGAACGGCGCGAGAGAAAACAACTATTTCTTGTTACGCAAGTCTTAATTTAGGCTTAGAAATTCAAGCAGGTCGTGTGGTAACCTAAATTAATCGTTTTCTCACGACAAATATTCAATTCGCTCGAGTTAACAGTTGTTAATCTTATCCCATATTCACACGCTTTCCCAGCGCAAATATTTTGATTTAATAATCGCTGTCGGGAATATAAAATACTGGCTTGGCCCAGCGTTGCAGGAATTTTAATTTACTTTCGTTGCCGACTTTGCTGGTGCCATCAGCTTCGTTTCGTTTACAGAGTTGTATTAAAATATATTCGCTTTTGGGTCTACCTATTTTGTATTTGTCTTTTGGCGTTGGAAGTCGCGTGTGGCGTCGTCGGCAGATCGATGGAAAAGTCGCAGGATGAAAGTTTAAAAGTCGCGAATTACGTCTTCACCGTAGAAAATACCCCGGCCGAACCGCACGAAATATATCCAAATATAAATTTTTCCGCTGAAACGTCGGCCGTGTCGAAACGAAACGAGAGGGAGAGAAATCGAGTGCGTCTTGTGAATGAGGGTTTCTCGAGCCTACGACGGAAAATTCCATTCGCGCAGGGCAAAAAGCGGCTTTCAAAAGTGGAAACGCTTCGATATGCCGTGGATTATATCAAGTACTTGCAGGCCGTTATTCGAGATCACGATGAGCGCTTTCCGGATGATGTTATCAAAATACAAGAAAAGAAAGCGCTATTACGTTTGCAGAGGCATGGCGATCGGATTTCGAGCGATGTTATCGATCAGGTTTCGGCGACGGTTATCGAACAGCAGGCAACAGGGAAAAAAGCCATGCTGAAGTTGACGTCTACGCGTGCGCAGGAAAGATGGAAGAAGCTTTTGACCGACAAAGGAGGAAGGAGTTTTGGCGAAGCGAAGCATTCTTAGCCAACAGTGTTGAAACATCTCATTCGAGAAGAAAACACGAGGACTGCAAGGACTAAGGGTACTATTAAATTCGGTTGAGGTAAACAATGAGTGAAAGACAATAAAATGTAAAACATTAAAATATCTTATAAAATCAAGCCTCGAGGCCATGGGTTGCCAGCGAATTCCACATGCCTTTCAGTAATTTCACCCAATCGCCTCGTTTCTGTGTTACCATTAATTCATTTATTCATAGTAGACGCATTGTACAGTCGCAGCATGAATCAGCTAATATAAACAATAACATGACAAAGCATGACAATCCATTCTTGTATGAAACAGGCTTTGGAATGGATATTCATTTTCACGAAATAGTCACTGAATATTTTGAACGATTTATCAACGTTATGGGGAACGATTTATCAAAGTTATGTAGTATAAACTTTCTATGTTGTAAATTAACGTATTCGTTATTAACGAGAACGCTTACACGAGGTCGTTTACAAACATTGCATCTGTAGTCCTCCCAGTGTCTGCAAGCACTTCGAATTCTCCAATCAGCGATGGCAGTTCATCACAACAGATGATCTATGACTGCATGACTTGGTCTGGCGATATAGCAATAAAGCCTGGCTTACAATTGGTCGTAACTGAACAAGTCACTTTGGATGGTGTGAAATAGTGTGGATATATCTTTTGCACATGTGTAAACCTCTCGGTATTCTTTCTACGGTATTCTCTCTACTTACCGCATGTCAGCACTCTAATGTGAGTCAGCACTCTTTACATTGTTCATCTAGATGTGATAGCGACAGTTACGACCATAGATGGAAACCAGGCTTTTCTAAGGTAAGCGTAATCCTACTGAAGCGCCTACTCCAAATCCTTCTCATTAGCACTAGCAGTTTCATCGTAATACGCATCTCTCACTTCTTCTAAGAGACTATCGCCCGTCAAATCGTCTCCAGTGCTAATATTGATGTCCCCACCGAGGAAATCCTGTAGGGACGGGGTGTCCACTAGGTCAAACGCGTTCTCTTGAGGCGGAAGTACAAAATCATCAGGCGCTTCTTCCTGGATATTTCTTGCCGGGATGCCAAGTTCCGAGGGTGGATCTTTAACTCCGGTAAGCACAGGATCCTTTGTTTGTTTGATTGCCTAACAGAGATATTATATATATTTTATCAATCTCTAAATTGCGTATGTATAATCCATAAAATGACAGTATGCAATGCGACGACATATGTATGACATTTGCATTTCACACAATATTATTTATGACCAGAAGGAAGGCGCCATGGAAACAAATTCTGTTACAGAAACTATTTAGAATCAATAAAACTTGCCAGTACTGAAGTTTATTTAAAACTAGCATTAGTTCAAATATTAGATTCAACTGTACCTCGAGGGTGAGCATTTTCGAGCTGTCCATTGTGAATAAAAAAGCCACTCACCTTACGGAAGGTATCGAAAAGCGGGCTTTCTTTTCGCTCGGCGGACTTCGAGTCCCCTTCGTCACTGCTCGACGAGGAATCGGATGATGACGACGACGAAGAACTCGACGAGTCATCACTATCATCCGATTGGGATTCGTCATCGCTCGCATTGCTTCGCGCGGAAACGGAGCTACTTCGGCTTTTTACGTTATCGCCAGTTTCTGCTGTCTCAGCCTCCTCGACGTCTGGTAAATCGTCAACTTCTGGAGAGCCTGCTGCTTCCGGCATACCGTTCACCACCTCCGGTTCATCTTCGCCATCCTTCGTCTCATCATCGGCGACATCTTCGCCGGCATCTTCAGCCTCATCCTCGGCGTCCATCGGCTTCATATCGTCACCCGATTCTTTCTCCGAATCACTTTCATCGATCGCCTTGCGAGATCTCTTTCTCGGTCGGACGACTTCTTCGTCTTCGCTGCTGCTCCCCGGGCCCACCGGGTTTTTCACCGTAACCGGCGAGTCAACCCCGGGTTTTTCATCCTCTACAACATCGATCTCCACGGGTTCCTGCCCATCCGACTGTTTGCGATGCTTCTCCTGTTGCTCTTTCTCGGAGCTTTGCTCCGGGACCACCGCTGTAGCGTGGACCAAGGGTGTCCAACGTAGTCGATCGGGGTCGAGTACCAATCGCTTTTGGGAGACCAGTTTTTCCGTGAATTCGTTGATGTACTTGCGATTGAGGCGTATGAATATCCTGAAGGGAAAAAAGCAGGACGCCATTATACCATCACGATAATCCGCCAATGAACGGCGAGAGAACGATTTCTTCATGCGCAAGTCTTCAAACCTCTGCAGCTAATTCAAAATTACTCAAGGAATGGAATCAAGCCTTAAATGGAATCAAGCCTTACTTGTTGTCCTTTCGTATCACCATTTTCAAGAGTTGTAAAGTGGCGGCAATATCATGAGGATCCATGCCTGTCGCTTTACTCACATCTATGGAGGAAGAAAAAATGTTAACTATGCTCCGACACACCAGTGGGTATAGTACTAAACCTATTCTCCAGTTACGGCCGGACTCTCAATGGTTCGTTCACAATCATTGCAGCGATTCTCGGTGCGAATTTCGTCTTCGAATTTCGAAGATGCAAAAGAGAGAACAGCTACAGTATATGAATGCTCTTGATGTATGAGTACCCTAAATTGAACATCTAAACTTAGCACATTCATCAAACGAAGAAAAACGCACCTAAAATTCAGCAAAGTGTAAACAGGCCTTTAATACACTACAATCCACACTAACAACACATCTTTCTATTGCATAATGTTCAATTATACCTCTTATCGTCACCTCTGTTTCTTTATGTTTACTGAAATATTCCAAAATCACGCTTTTCCAATAACTGCGGTAGGTCAACAGCCCCAGGTCGGACAATGGCTTTTCTGGCGAGCCAGACTGCCCTTCAATCCTCGACAACAGATAGCCTAGTGTGAAGAGCAGTAGTTTGAACAGAGACACACTTCTAAGCATAGTTCCGTTTATAAATCATAACGAGTTACTTACTGAAATCAATCAAGAGCCTTCCGTATCCTTTTCTTTGGTAGTGAGGCATTGTCATGATACAAGAAAGATTGTACTTCTGTTGACATGCTTTTTCCTAACGGAAAATCAAAATAATCACTTTAATGGAACATTCCACGTAATATGACGCTTGTTCTTGTCATTTTTTCCAGGCATGCATTCCGATAAGATGTGAAACCGCCATTTTCTCGTGATTGTTGACTTGCAAACACGTAGATTCAATAGAAATGGTATACATGCAAGATAACTTATGATAAGACCATATTTTTCGTACTATATATAAAGTGAACAGTTCGAGCTGAATTAATTACCTTCGAGAAATATCCAACAAGATGGCAGCCTTTTCTATCGTTCGAAGTCAAGACATAAAAGAGGAACGGCTCCACGTCGTAGTAAAGTGTTTTATGATCCAGAAACAATTTGGCCAAGAGACACAAGTTTTGGCAATAAATCTTTGAAAGAAAAGGTTAATATATATATATACACGTTTAGTTGTAATTATAAAATATAAATAAGCTATATATTTGGATCGACAAATATAGTATTAAAAGTTAAAACTAACAGACAAAAAATTCTAGACGTTTCATAATAACTCCTTCAACGAAGGCCCTTACGTTGAAACTTCAGGCAGTTTCCTTCGTCTGTTTTGGGCATTTGTTATACCCTACTTCATGAGTAATTACTCAAGGACGCTACCTTGATTTACAGGGGTATATATTTTTCAATTATCCCCCGTCCCTCCAAGGGATCCCTCTTCGAAGAAGAAAGGAATCAAAGGGAAGAAAGTTTCGGGAAAGAACTTCAAAAGCGAGAAAAAAGACTCCAAAATAAAGGAACAGGCAGTGAAAAAAGGTGGACAATATGCAACCCTCGTGGTTATATTCGAATCTATCTGTATTTTGAACGAGAATATATTCATGATGTAGCTGTATCCTAGAGTCGGGTCTTCATTTAATTCAGACCAACTAACCAAACACAGCAAAGTTTGATCTAGGCTGAATGCTTGACATCAAGGAATAACGAACCCTTGATGTTCAAATTAGATCAGCCAAGCATACAATATAGGGACGTTAAGATACACCAAATCTACGACGCGGACGTGAAATAATACTGTCTTCATTTCCATAGTTTCACAACAGGAATAAAAACTATAGACTCCTTTTGATAAAAAAGGTCAGAGCTGTACGTAAAATTAATTGAAACTGGGTTCCTAACAATTCCGGCTGAATTGGTCCATCTTAAGGTCCCTAATTTTCGTACAGTATTAGCCATTTTACCAAGGAATTCTTAAAAGTGCAATCGATCTCAAAAATCATATATTATTATCAAACATAATTGATGAATTATTTAGGTGTAAAGATGTTACCTGTAAATAATTCCTTACCTTATTGACTGCTCCGTCAACCTCGAACACAGAGATATCTTCATGACGGTAGATCTCGTTTGCAGGAGGATGAAACCATCCGCATTTGGTCTGCAAAGTTAAAATAATCTCAGAGTTTAACATTGGCAATACTGATCAATTCTATTTTTGTATATACATGTTACGAATTCGACGAAAACGAAATTTAATCAGCTTCGAAGTTGAGTAAAGCATAGCAAAGCTATTAGCTACATGTTAAAAAAATTGTTTGCTTGGATTTTCAACTAACTTCAAAAATAGAAAGAAAAACAGGAAAGCAACTATTTCGATGACGGTCAAGACGTCAAGTATTAGCAGTGGTAAATGCTGCATGTCTGCAGGTAAAGACGAAAAAACTGAGCAACAACATACCTTGTGTCGCTGTAATATACTAATGCTCTTCATATACTTGAGACAGAACTCACAAAGGTAGAGTTTAGGAAGCCTAAAATAACATAAATAAATCATCTCACATGAGTTAGGAGATGAGTCATGATTTGCATAAGAACCTTGTGGACAAAGAGCACGTTTTTAAAAAAATCCATGTTATATCTACCCATGCACGGGTGGTGCGCTATCAACCTGATATAGTTATCAGGCAGCCTCATAGTTATCCGGTAGATTTAAAACTTACTGTGCATATTCTTGGGGGTATGGCGACGAGTACCATGTGGTTATCTCATAAGGTCCGAATTGAATGAAGGGTGGCGAGCGAGCGTTCGAACCTGGAACGGCAACAGGCTGAGCGCCCATCTCGTTGCTTGCTTTCTCTTGCGCTTTTTTGAATAACAAATAATCTTCTTCTGTTACACCTGAACGCAATAGTATATAAAGCTCAGTGATAGATTTAAGATTTGGCGCTTTTGTAAAAGCACTATATTTCAACGCCTTTCTAAAGCTCCAGCAATATAGGGGAACAGTTTGGAATTGTAAAATGTGCCATAGGTTGGCTTTATACCTGGTGGCAGTGGTGGTCGCTTGTGGGTAGGTGATTTTGGTGATGACCGAGGTCTGCCGACCTTGCCCCTTCTCTTTGGCGTAACGTCTGTTGAATCCTTGAATTTTTCCGGGGACAGCGAGAGATCCGAGATTTGATGTCGTCTTTTTAAAGACTGAGCGACAGGGCAACCGTACAAACTAGTGGATCCGAAGGAAAGAAAGGTGAGACAAAATGAGCGAATGATAATCCGCGCTTTAAAGTATACTACCAGTTCTACGGGACGTTGCGCTGATATTCGAATACTTTTGTAGCTAAAACTGAATTTGCCGTCCATAAACCAGAAACGTTTGTGCATTCAGAAAAGCCACAGATTTGAAGTACCAACATGGCGGCTATTCCAAATTAGAATACTTTTATGTACTATACTTAGTCCGGAAAATAAATTTAGGCCAAACAGAACACGTCGATTATCTCAAAAATTGGTTTTCTCAAAAACCAAAGTACCTGCGATGTGTTGTATATTTCCCAGATGAATGACCGCTGCCATCACAACCTTCGGTTGGACAAACACCAAATCTGTTAAATATATAGACGAAATAAGAAAACTTGTGTGGTCGCTGTGCCCTGTTAATTATAGCATATAAATGGTAACAAGAATTTCTATACTATAGTTATAGGATGTTTGTGTATTTATCGAGATGAAATATCTGGATGGTCTTTGAAACTAATATTATCATTGTACCTAAGCTCGCTAGTTATAAGTGTAAGTGTGCGAGTTCGCTAAATCCATGGACAGAAGATTCCTCTGTCATTTTAGTAAGTGTATAAAATATACATATATGGAGGCAAATTCATAATGCCGGGGCCTTTACCCCAACCCTATCCCTGGAAAAAAGGTCGAAGAAGAAAGCTGCGGCCAAGTCCTCATAAATAAGACCCTCGTTATTGTTATCATGTGAACGTACTCTTTGGAATCGTTCGGTGTATGTTGTATTTTCCTTCGAGGTGGCGTGGTTATCGCCCTTCTTTTCTTCGGCGAAGGTTTCGAAGTGCACATAAAACAAATCCACGATCCTAGAGACGGAAAAGACATATATCAATCTATCCAAAAGAAAAGTCTTCAAAATGTAAGTATATAAGAAACGTCCAAGGAGTGTAATAAATATGAAAGTTTAATAGTTGTCAAATTTTTTATCTCTTAAAAGTGGAATTGCATTGATAGGTGCAAGAAAAATTACACCGTGTATAACCATGAATAATAAAATAAAGTCTTGGAGGGTCAGGTTCACTTCATTTCACATTTCATTTCATTACATATAGGTTTATTCACTATTTCGTAGCCGGGGGAATAAATTTTGGCAGTGAATACAGAAAATTTTGTTTTAAAATACTATCTTCCTTGGCGTAATTGTTTATTGACACCATTTTGCTTGGATGAAAATTAGTCAAACATGCAAATTGTCCACGCAAGATGGTGCAAGCGAACAGCAAATGTTTGGCGCGAAAATAAGGAATCTCGTTACCTAAAGGCATGTCGGTCATCGGTGGTCTGAGACATTCCATATGAAACCCTTTGTCGCACGCATCACAAAACAGGAGATTGTCCTAAAAATTATAAAGCAAAGCAGTTCGAAATCTTCCACACTTTAAACCGTGAAAGATTAGTTTCAGACATACCGCATTGCCTGCTGATACGCAAACTGAGCAAACTTTACACTCGATACATTGCCATCTCTCAGATTGGATCTTTTCTGTCAGTTCCGGCGAGTACTTCAGGCAAGTTGGATGACCTGTAAGATCACAGATTAGATATTGTTGGCGACATCATTGCGAGGCTAGAGTACCTAGAGTGCGGGAAAGTCATTTCACTAAAATATCCGACCGGTTTACATGGAATTGTCCAGTATTTAGGCATGCAATAGACAATCTAAATTTTTTCCGGGCGTTCACTGTCATTTCATTATAAGGATCAAAACGTTCCCCAACAGAATGGTCTGTCTGGTCAACTTCTGCAAAGAACTATACATTTTTTACGGTAGTTTTGACCTTTTTGAATATACAGTTGATGTAGCTACTGATGCACGGATGACGTCATTCTTGACTTTTTGTACGAAAATTGTTATAGAAAGATTATAAAGATAAATATTATATAGAAATAAGTGTGAAGAGAGTTTAGTTTAGATTTCTAAATGGTCTAGAAAGGTTTGTCAAGTATATTATGGGTACAAAGAGCAATCTCTGGTCACATGCATAAACACGAACAGTTTCTTTGATTCAAAGGTGGAAATGACCAGTGTTTGAACCAGGCTATCTCTCGTCTTACCGCTATTTCCACAGTCGGCACAAGAAATAAGAACTTCAGGCACGCCATCTCGATTCTTCTCTGCCGTGCCCAAACAAAATCCACACAACGGGCTTGGTTGCGCCCTTGGTTTTCTCGATTGCGCTTGTGCTGCTGACTAAAAAACCAACACAATTTCGAAAATAAACATAATGCATATCACATCATTCGCTAACCACAGTACTTCTACCAACACAAGTGAAAACACACACAGACTCTTCAATAATTAACAAGATGGAATCTCCAAAAGTTTTTGAAGGAAACCTTCATTGAATTATAATAGCTGTATATAAAACTATGTATGTAAATATAAGTTAACGAACACTCAAAGAACAACAACAGCCACTCAATCATTCTTTAAATTACCTCTCTCTGAGCACTGGATTTTGGTTTGCTTGCAGATCTCTCCGCCTCTCTCGCTTGATATTTTTCTGAGAGTTTAACATATCTCCCCTCCTTCACGAAACGTCCCGTGTTTACACCTCGTTGAATGGCATGTCTTATTGCCACCGTGAGATCCGTGACTGCCTCGGTTTTCTCAGGAAAGTTCTCCTTCAGGTATCTTTCTATAGTCGTTGTTGTTGCACCTTCATCACCTTAAAAATTATGCGAAATGTCAATAAAATAAACAAATTTTGAAAACACTGGAAGTCAAGATCTTTAGCAGAAACAGGAGACTTAATGTACTTGAACAGTACCTTCATTTTTGATAGCTTTTTTTATGCTCTTTGTCAAATCTGAAGGCATCCGTGGTGATTTACTTGCCCCAGGTGTTACTACGGAGGGATCTTTATATGATGACTTTCCCTTGAAATCCCCACGGATGATGCGCCCTGATTTGACACACAATTCCAACTGTTCTGCAACAGTTTCTGCATCAACGCCATATGTTATCTCAAGTATGTGAGTAATTCGCTCCTCATTTGGTCGTTGTTTTTGATGCCGGACTTTGGCAATTGCGGCAAGGATCCAGGAAGCATACTTTGGGTCAGGTTCACTGGGATCTTCACTCTTCTTTGGCCTTGGCATGTTTCACAGGACAACCCTGACAGAATAGTCGCATGATATAAAAACCAAGCCTAGTGTCTCAATGTTGTCAACCCTTATATTGTTGTATCCACACTGTTTTGCATCAACATGCATCTGCACAACAGAGCCTTTTATACTACCTCCCAAAATATGAACAAACATGCCTAACAGGGCAATGTCCATACTCAAAAGAAAAATGTCACTGGCATTTTATGTGGCTAGGGGAGGGAGAAATTGTGATCCTTTTTGACATTTTGTATGGTTTCATATTGTGAATATGTTGTATTTATTGTTTTACAGAATACAATAAAAAACCTCCATATCACACATGCTATTAAGATCATCTCAATACTACAGTACCCAATGAAAACCCTATGGCATGAACTTAGGGTATCTAATTTTAACTAGAAGTGCAAATTTAACAGGGTATGGCTAAAAATATTAATTTGACTTTTGCATAGCAATGTGAATATTGAGGTCACCCCTAACATGCACCAGTTCTTACATATGTATGCTTGTCTACCAGAGGCTCATACTTGTCTACCAGAGGTTAAACAGAATATACCAGGTACTGATAATTATGCAACTAAATAGTGGCGTATGGACGGTATGATTATGAAGGCTGATCAACATAAATGTGTCTGGGTACGAGGTTGATGGCAAACTCTATAGTTCAGAAAAAATTGTATGTGTGTTTATTCCATCATATAGGGTTGACAACTATCGTATGCAAGTATTAAATACAATAATCATATCTAAATGGCCCTTAGATATCGGATTATTATCCTCTGCCTCTGGCGAAAAATATCAATGACTTATTAAACCTGAAGTTCATCCGTCTATTCGGTCTGTATTTATATGGTTTTGACTTGTAGACATGATTAGGCTTTAAACTAACTCGCGATCGCAAAATAACATGGGATAAACAAAGATGAACTCCAACAACGGTTGATCCGTTGTGCCATCTTTTTCAATTTCCATGGCCTAGATCTTCACAAATATTCGTACAATCCAGGCGAAAAAAGCACTATCAACAACTAAAACACGAATAGCACAATACCTTTTATTCCGATCTCCTATAAAACATCAGAAAAAAACTAGATCGTAACCAAAACAATGAAAATTATGAAATGTTACTTTTCAAATTCGGATTTTTTCTACGAGCACGCCATCGCCATATAAAAATAACATGAGCCCGCAAATGGCATGACTTACCCGAAGAACTTGGTATAACCACAGGGTACGTGATTTTTGATTGGCTGGCATCATAGCTGGCATCGATACGCGTACTTGCCTACCCACCGCCGAACAGCCATTATCCCTCTCATAGCTAGCTTTCTTCTTGACAGAACGGGTTCTTTAGTAGGACTTGCGAACATTTTGTGTGATGTATAAAAATCGGGTTTAGTAGGCACACGTCGCATGTTCGACGAGGCACTACCTAAATTTTTCAAAATACCATGGAGTATGGATCTTTGAAAACGGCCTATTTCGAGCATGAGTAACTCTGAAATAACCCTGTATGTGTTGTATATTTGAAGAGTTCACTCGAATTTTTTACCAACACTATTTTGACCAACTTTTCATAACATTGTCAATTTGGGGGTGTCACATCCGAAGATTAGTATTGTGAAAAAAATATACACTGAACGAAAATAATTCCGAATGGCATTTTTTACCTTGCAAGAACCTGTTAGAAACAAGTTTTTGAAAAACAACTATGTTCGGTGGGGTGCAGTTTTTAACCTGAATAAACAAAATAAATCATGCAACGTATCGTGCAATTTTCACAACGGCTGGTGCCACGCAGTTACAATAAAAAGCGAAGTGGAACGACACACGCTGTTTAAACAAAATAGAATTTTTGATTTGGAAGACACCAACATTATCAAGCAAGGGATAACGTGGCAGCACAAGTTAAAAAATGTTTACAGATAGTTCAGATCGATATCATGCACTGGTTGTCTTGGTTTTTGTCATCATCGCTTCGGCCTCGATAGCTAATTCGACATCTAATCAATGCGATTTTAAAAACAACGGAAAAGCTGGAAGCAAAAAGTCTGTGGTTTTGTCTCTTTATACATGCAGTCAAGCACAGTCAAGCTCAAAAGCTGTGTGCAATCTCAAACCATCGAGCACGGCAGTTTTGAATCGAAATGAGGTGGTTGACATGAACCACGACGTTAACCGTTACGCGGTGACTGCGAAATTCTTTGGCGAAGAAGTCTGCGTGGCGTACAGAGATGTTTCTATACTGAACTATAAAAAGACCAATGAATGTGCTTCGGTTTGCTTCACAGAAAAGGAAACGATTACGTACAAAACAGAGTTGATCTGTAATATTAACTGCGCTGGTGGTTTTGAGAAGTTGAGGTTCGCCGTGATCGGCTCCGCGAGGCAATGCACAGTCACTTCCCTCGTGGCTTTGGTATTTTGCGCTGTTTCCTCCCTAGGATTTTCTCTGTGATCAAGACTGAACAGGAAAATCGAATATTGTGACATGCACATGTTACTAAAAGTACGATGAAGTATTAAAATTGCTTGGGTATAAATGTCATTATGTAAACTTCTAGCTTCGTGTAACAGCCAAACAGCTCTCTAGCCTTTTGTTTAGGTATACTAGATTTTGGCAGCAGAAATAGAATGACATTACTGTACGTAGAAAGTCAACATGCAAAATGTAAACTGCTTAATATACGCTGGAATGAAATACTGAAATGTACAGGGTGTCAATAGAAATTTGTAGAAATTAAATAATGGTCGAATTTTATGCTTCACAGAAAAACCGAGTTGCAATGATACTAACTATCAGTGGTTTTTATTTATATAACGTTCGCGTCGTCACAGACTCCGTCACGCAGTGCAGTCCCTTTCTTTTTCGGCTTTGGTATTTTGTGTTCCTGCTAGGATTTTCTTTGAAATCGAAATTAAACATCGAGTTCGAATACTGTGGCATGCACAAATATAATGAAACTGATAGTTGATGATACATGAAGTATTCAAATTCCTGAGAATAAATGTAAACCTCCCCGTGTAACGAAATGAACACTGTTAAAGAGCTCTCAGCTGTGGGTATAATTGTGGAATTTGCATGGCACCAAGAATGAAATGGCATTACTGCATGGATGTAAAACCGACGTGCAAAATGCGAACTCTGCTCAGTTTAATCCCTGCAATGCGATTAGACGCCAAGAATGAATCGTGAATTTGCGAAGCTGGTATACAAATTGTCAAACTTAAAATTCATGGTCATGTTGGAGACAAGCATGCAAAGGTAGACAGACGCACATGGAAAGCAATTTTGAAACTGAAAATGCGTTTAAACGACAACCTAAAAAATTTCATCGAACTAAAAACACAAATATATAACTTAATTTACGTCCACCCTCCCTATCGAAGTACAGACAAGCTTTTCTTAGCACGCTACAACAGGAACAACGATTTGAAAAAAGGTATTCGATTTGAATTCCTATTACCCCATTCAATTAGTTTCTAAGGCAATAAGGGAAGCCTTACATGTGCGGACTGGATATCCAGACCAGCTTAAGGCAGAAAAATTATTTCCACAAAAGCTATAGGGCATGTTTGCGAAAAAAAAAACCAGTAAGCCGGGCTTTTATATGCATGCCAGGCATATTAGGCCATATATATGGTACACAAAACAATCACATGGGAAACAGTTCACATTTAAAAAATTTATGATATTTATTCATCAAATTTACATAAAATTTTTCTATTTGTTGAATTTTCAGCAAATACTTAATATTTACAACTAATATTTAACACACGAAGCATTGAAATAGCGCAAAGCCGGATGTCGGACATTAGGCGTTCATAATTATGAAATCTCCGCGTATATTTAAATCGCTTGATAGCTGAATGTCGAACAATTTGATCTGATGTAATAAAAGAAGTCGGGGAAAGCCAACAATTTTCACAGAAAGCCCGCAAATATGTTAAGAAGTAAAGATGGTGAAGAACTGTTCTGTTAAAAACTTTGAAAGAAATGATAATTCTTTCTAGCACGAGACAAAACAATTTCTATTGCCACTTTCCCTTCCAGAACGGCGTTGAAACTTTTTGGTCCGAAACGTTTGCCGTAAAACATCTATTCCAATGCTTGGTGATTAAGGATTGTCTTTATTCGAAGCTTCACGACTTTGCTATAACTTACGATACTGTAATACGAAAACCGTTAAATATGTATCGTTTATTTCTTCTATTAACTTCAATATACGCGCGAAGGCAGAAATGTTAGATCTATTTTTTGTAAAAAATGATGGCAACTGATAAAATTCGCCGATAGAAATTGAGATAAGCCAAAACGCTATTGCTAATATATATATTTTTTTAATATCGCAACTTTATATATATACTTGATAGCTCTCAGTTTAAATGTAAACTTTAATAGGAATTACAAGGTCAAAAACGCGATTGAGGCACCTGACTATATAGACCTTTGGTGAAACTGAAAGTCATGTATTTTTGCACTATTTCTTAGAGGTGAAAGACATGTATTTTAAATTTTTGCACTATTTTTTTACCGATCTTTCTAATAAAAATTCATTGTATTATTACATTCATTATATACATCTTTGGAATTATAATAAACAGAACAAATTGCACCGTACATCCAATATTTCTACTTGAAATTTAATGTACTTTTAGTGTACGTTTACGTTTTCTTTTCATTTTATTAGGATTTATTTACGAGTCTTTGCTTCAGGAGTATTATACAAATTTACATATTTATAATGCCTCATACAAATAGAGAATATTCTTAATTCATATTACTGTATTGTATTCATATAAATATAGTATGTTTATTTTTTATAAGAATGCCGAAAAATCGATTTAAACACTAATCATATATGGTGCGTTTTTAGTGCCAAAATTCAATTCATTGAATTGACGGGCATAGTATCATCGCTAATATGAAAACAGCGATCAACTTAAGGTCATTCGGTTACAGACTTTCTTACTCGGGTATAGACTTTTTTATTCGGAAACGTGTTGTTGTCATTCCGACGATTACTATTTCATTCGGATGCACATCATTCGGCAAACATCCCATGAACCTCTTCGAACTTGCTTTTTTGTCACGTGCTATCGCAAAGCGCGCCAGACTTGCAAATATGGCGGAGAACCAAGAGAGTTGTCAACAGGATACGAAAACCATTCTACGACAGTGCGCGCAGAATCTTTTAAATGCGGTACAGTTATTAAATAATAGTAATGCAGAGTCGCCTGGCCAAAGTATAGCTTGCAGTGATAGACAACCGGCCTCTCAAGTGTTAAACATGCCTTCGAACAATCGGTCAAATATGTCAACTTTGCCTAGTTCGCGTTTGAGTGTTCAAGAAGAGCATGTACGTCTATTTGGCTACATGCCGCCGAATCCCCGCAGCTCTTGCTCTCAGACTGCTCAGTCGCAAAAGGGTGGTAGTAGCAAAGAGCGCGTGGTTACAGGAAGAAACGGAAAGCCAGTAGGTATTCCTGTGAAAGACACATAGACACACAATTCTATTTCTTCGCATGTACGTGCATGCCATAGTAGACTGAAGCGTAACTCTATAAAGCGTGTCTCAATTACTGGCAATGCGTTAAATATATTAGGTAGTTTTAATACGTCTGTTGAAATAAATCGTAGAGCACGTTATATACGACTGAATTTCTAGTATCGGATAACATTAGTTACGACTGCGTGCTAGGGTGGGACTTTCTGTTGATTCTTCATCTAGATCTTAGGGGAATAACTTTAGGGGAAAGGTGATTTAGTTGGGCCTCATGGGACTACCCCGATTACTGCCGACATGTTTCACGGCAAAGCCAACCTTTGTCTGGTGTTATTGCATGTGAAGATGTACGGCAGTAGTTTCGAAATATTTTATCTTGTCCACCAAGTGCCAGGTATTATTATTATTTATTATTATTATTATATTTAACCAGGATACCCACATCACCTTATAGTGTTTTTCAGTGGGGTCCTGCAAAAAATCTTCTTTTCTCTTTAATTTCTTCTTAGTATTAGTATTTTTTCTAAATATATTTTCTCTTATTATTTTTTTGATGAAATTCTTTTTTTTTCTTTAGTGTTGAAGAAAGTTGAAAGGCACCCAGATTCATTAATTAATATATTTTAGTGTGAAATGTGATGAATTATGTGAAAAATTTTCAAAACACCAGGAAAATATACCTTTGCACAACAGGGACAAACTGCCTTTTGTCATTTCATGGGGTATCTATAGTTTACAGTTACCTCTATGCCACTATCGAGGATGTTTTAGACGACATTTAAGTGCCTCTTATATGTTATAGTTTATTTGTATGAAATAGAAGTTATTGTTTCTAAAATTCAAGTTCCAAGAAGAAAATAAAGATTGGCGAAATCTGTTACTTCAATTCCTGATGTACACATATGTGAACAAAATTTTTTTCTGCAACCATAAGAGATTTTTCGAGAAAAACCTTTAAATAAAGCTTAGTTGGTGTCTCTAAATATTTAGGACAAAGCTATTTTCATTGCAATGCTGCTACATTGTTCTCATGTGTTATAGGGTTAAAAACTGTCTTACCGAAACCGAAATTAAATTTGATTTGATGGATTGGCTACGCTAGCGATAGTGCTTCGGTGATGGTCGGTGTGGACAAGAATAGCTGCTGTTGCTCCGCACCGCATAAAGATGACGTGTATTTGCCATTCATTGTCCCTTTGTGTTCAGCATGCTTTTGAGGAGTTCCCTTCGAGCCTTGGATTTCTTCTGGCAGAATTTTTTTCAGAATTCCGAGTATTATACTTATGTTGTTCCTGTGTAGTTGTGCCAGGGCGTTATGCCAGAAAAAACAACTGTAAATTATGTGATAAAGTAAATGCGTCAGAGTGCGGTTTCCGAACCGGGACTATAAGTAATGGCTTATTACCGTCTTGACTCTTGCTGTAATGGAGCCGAAAATGAGAAAAATATAACTTTATTCTGAAACCCTTTTAACGAAGCTTTAAAGAAAGATTTGGAAAGTGATGATGCACGGTTCAATCCCACGGGGTGCTGCACCGATTATGGCTGCAGGCGCGAATCTATAGCAGGGCTTAAAGCAGTTTATGGTAGGGACGTGCTAAGACGCATAAAGTCGTGCGAATTTCATTTCAAAGATCACAGGAATAAAAAGGCACAAAAGTTAAGTCCGGATAGCGCGGAAGAATTTAAAGAAAAGTGTGACGAAATGATGCAATCCGTCACCGAGGCCCGTTACAACAGTGTCAAGAATAGGCTTGATTCTTTTATTTCAAGCAAAGAGGAACACAAGTTTTTGAAAACGTGGTTAGCATGGTGGCACGATAGGAAGGGGTTTATTTTCCGTGCTTTTAATTGCCCCTCAAAATGGACCACGAATGAACCAAGCAGAAGTGATTCACGCTGGCTGGTCCCACAAAGACTCACCGAACATGTCGCCACTCGAGTATTGATTGTTGAGTAGCATTGTTTAATTAAGATCGTAACTTGTAAAATATAATTTAAAAAACCAACGTGTTAGTTGTGAATCAGCGTGTGCAGACAAATTCGCGGAACGAATACAGTGATTTCTGCGACAAGTGGTCCTTCGAGCCGGATAGAAAGGAATAAAAATGGCAGAATCGAAAGATGGGCATCGCTGCCATCTGAAGAGAGTTTCTCAGCAACTTTTGGAGCTGATCAATGAGTACACCGAAGAGAAAAGGGTCGACGCTCTTCAAGTTCGGGAGACGATAAATGAAACGCTCGGAGCCATGAAAGAATCGAATTCGGAGATTCTGAAGTTCATCGTGGCTGACGAGAAATCAGTCGACCGAAGAGGACGTGAGAAGGGAATCGAAGAATCGGCGAAATTACGCGCAGATGCAAAGAAACTGATAAGGCGTCTAGACGAGAAATTGAAGCCAATTGAAGGGAAAAAAGTTAATACGCAAGGGATACGACCACGTAAAAGAAAAAGTAAAGAGCGTTCGACAAGGACGGCTGTTAACAAAGGAACACGAAGTGGTAGCGGTAAAATAGGCCCAAGAAATAGCATTATACAACTTGCCGCCAAAACGTTGCGTTTCGGTGCTATTTTGTAAAATAGACGGCTTAGCGACCACGCATAAATGGGGTTACCCTATCGGGCAACATAGCCCTAGCAGTACGGTTACCCTACCTCATGTAGACGCTCGCTATTTTCTGACCTGCTTGCTAGGGTAACCCTACTGCTAGGGTAACCCTACCTCCATGTAAACAGGCCCTAACAATGCACCCAGTAAGGTCGCAGTCCTCAGAACGTGCATTCTAATTGGTTGACCCGTAGCCAATAAAAATCGTTCCCATGTAAACGTCATAACGCGGCGCTCTTTGTTATAATTATTCTACACTTGCTCGCTCGCTGGGCTGGCTTCATCGAATCATCGGTTCTTTCTTATAATAGTGTTTTTCGCTCTTTGTTATAATTATTCTACGCTCGCTCGCTGGCTTCATTGGTTCTTTCTTATAATAGTCTTTTTTGAGGGACAACTTCGGGTTGTATATTATATATGGCGTCCTCCGGCCTATCTGATGTCGCAGCGGAAGAAGGGGAAGCAGATACGACAAAAGCCAAGGTGAAATTATTAATTTTTCTGCTTGCATTAATTTTCTGCTTGTAGTAAATGTTATGAACCCTACTACATTAGAATTGACAGATATAATTGGATGAACACAAAAATAACTTTATAAATACGACAATTCAGAAGCTTTTCACGTGCCATTTATTTTGCGTTGATTTGCATGTATCGCGTTGCCTCAAACAAGCCATTTTTTACTGTTCGCGCTGTCTCAACTTTAATAATTAAACATTGAAGAATACTATATGCGGAACGATATATTTATACAGGCGAAAAAACAGTCGGTGTGTGAACATGAATATATGCCTCCAATATCCGATCTTCAGATGCCACTGCTTGGCTGTGACATTAGGGTGGTGCTAAAGGACCCCCTCATTCAAATAGCACTCTGTGGAAACGTCAAACGTGTATGGAAAAGGCCCTCATTGAAACTTAGTCCCAATAGTTGCAATTTTTAAAAAATGCCTTGCCAAATATCCCATTATTGGGCAGGAGTATTGTCAATAGCCTGTCTAATATATCAGGCCACACCCCGCCTGTTGGGACAAGGCATTGGTAGGTGCCTAAATGTGTATTTTTTGCAATTAGCTAACCTCAGGATGGACCAAGCGTGGCAAGGGCTCCTGTCCAAATTGTGGTTTGCAATATAGTTGCCGTTACAAGCCACCAAGTTGTTCAGGATGCAATTTTGAGCTTGGAGGATCATATGTCCCTCAAAAAAAGTCTCGTCCATTGGTGCCTAAGTGTACGTTGGTGGTGCAACCATCAGACGGTTTATCAATCTACTCGGTTAATACCAGCACCCATGACGATCGATGTATTGTAGTTCGTGAAGAGGCTTCGTCTATGTGTCAGCATCACCTGTGTAAACAAAATAGAGCCATTCATATTAACAGCCAAAAAGTAGCAAGCTTTAGTTGTCAGCATTTGGAATCCACCAGAGATTGTACAACTCCTCTTCAGACATTCAATGGGATATCGGATGAGGTCATTTCCAGTTATCTCTGTGATGATGAAACAAAAAAAACCCTGGAAGGAGTGGCAAATGCATCAAAGACACAGTCATTTCCAGTTGTGGTGCATGTTTCTCCAACTATGTATTGCGTCTTTGGAATGGCAACCACAAACAACACTGTTGGATATTGCCATGTCAAAGTAACTGAAAAAGAAATTAAATGCTGTTCCAAAGACTACAAAGGTATGTTGAAGAGCAAGCAGCAAAAGTCCCGAAAAGTTGCCACCCACATCCATGTTTTATTGGCATTTTATTGGTATTTTTACACGCAACGACTGTGTGTCAGCAGATCTTCCCCCACCAATAGTGCCAGACAGTTCCTTGCCACCAATTGACAGAAGTGGGAGCAAGTCTCGCAAAGCAACCATGGGACTTAAAATGAAGTTGAAGTTGCCATATGTAATCCCAAAACCCATTATTCAGGCAGCAGGTAGAATGGATTTTTCCGGGTGGCCAGAGCAGTTTGAACCAGACCAAACTTTGTGTGATTCATGTAAAAGTCCTCTTGGTCAGTCCAAGCCACACCCAAATCAACGTGGGCGACCAATCATAATAACCAATGGATGTCCATTCAAAACAGTGAAAATGCTTGTCAAAGATTGCTCATGTTGCTTTGCTATGCACCAAGTGTTTCCCTAGACATTAGGTTAGTATATTCAGTTCAATATTTTTTGTTGCATAGTAATTCTATGTTAGCAGGTGAGTGTTATAAGTGCACAAAAATTTTGATCAACGTTGTCAGTCCAACATTGAAGGAACAATTGATTGCTGATGTCCAGGGGAAAAGTTTTCATTAATTGTCGATGTGCGTCGAGAAGAAGATCCTCACATGCAGCGTTTGTAGACCTGATTCCTGTTTATCCACACTTCTGCAGACGATCTTTTTAATGCCATTAAAAACTGTCTTACCGAAATTAAACCTGATTTGATGGATTGTGTTGGACACGATCAAGCCAGTTGGATATTTGCGCGCCAACCACAACCCCCACCATTCTACCCATATTTTCCTCGCGCTCCTGTCCCACCGCAACGCGTACAACCTCTACCTGCTCCTGGTAACAGTTCCGATGGCCCCTCGACCTGCTCGAGCGAGAACAAAATACGGAGTTCTACAAATATTGCCGAAAACGGCGCCTTGTCGACAGCAATAAACACCGATAGAAATGGCGCCAAATCGTCATCGAAATGGGGCGAAGCGAAAACGAGTGTGCTGGTAAGCGAGTGGAAGGAAAGGATCGAGGAGGTGGAAAGTTCTAGAGCGACTGAGGCTTGGAATAAAATTGTAGAGGCAGTGAACAAGGCTGGGAGCAAAAAAACGATTAAACAGTGCAAGAACAAGCTTCGTAACTTAAAGAAGGCTTACAAAGACGCAAAGACTAATAATAAAGCAACTGGAAGGCCACCCCAAACCAGCCCATACTTCGACTCATTTGACAAGCGCTAGTGTGACCGCGACGGTCGGTTTACATTTGCAAAGCGAGAATACAAAGAGACCTGTCTAATAATGCACCTGTTAACAAATCAAGCTAGAAACTCGAGTCATGTTTCATCCTACACACACGATTTTTTGTTTTCCACAATGCAAACGCGTCAAAGTTTCTACCACTACGAAGCCGATCCAAGTCGTACGTGTCCCGAAAGTTACAGACGAAATAAAGGTCGCAGAGATTGAGCTAGCTGTCGCAATGGCATGCCACTCCGCAATTTTGACCATGGATCATCTCGGAGAGATGATTGCCCGCAATGCGCAAGAAAGCAAACTCGGAAACATTAAAATGCATAGGCGAAAGTGCACAAAAATTTTGATCAACGTTGTCAGTCCAACATTGAAGGAACAATTGATTGCTGATGTCCAGGGGAAAAGTTTTCATTAATTGTCGATGAATCTACCGATGTTTCTACCGCAAAGCAACTCTGCGTCGAGAAGAAGATCCTCACATGCAGCGTTTGTAGACCGGATTCCTGTTTATCCACACTTCTGCAGACGATCTTTTTAATGCCATTAAAAACTGTCTTACCGAAATTAAACCTGATTTGATGGATTGTGTTGGCTACGCTAGAGATGGTGCTTCGGTGATGGTCGGTGTGGACAAGAATAGCTGTTGTTGTTTTGCACTGCATAAAGATGACGTGTATTTGCCATTCATCGTCCCTTTGTGCTCAGCATGCTTTTGAGAAGTTCCCTTCGAGCCTTGGATTTCTTCTGGCAGAATTTTTTTTCAGAATTCCGAGTATTATAGTTATGCTGTTCCTGTGTAGTCGTGCCAGGGCGTTATGCCAGAAAAAACAACTGTAAATTATGTGATGAAATAAATGCGTCTGAGTGCGGTTTCTGAACCGGGACTATAAGTAATGGCTTGTTACCTTCTTGCTATAATGGAAGCCGAAAATGAGGACACAGAAAATATAACTTTATTCTGGAACCTCTTTAACGAAGCTTTAAAGAAAGTTTCAGAAAGTGACGATGCACGGTTCAATCCCGTGGGGTGGTGCACCGATATGGCTGCAGACGCGAATCAAGCAGGGCTTACAGCAGTTTATGGTAGGGACGTGCTAAGACGCATAAAGTCGTGCGAATTTCATTTTAAAGACCACAGGAACAAAAAGGCACAGAAGTTAAGTGAATGATGAAAATGAAAGACGAAATGATGCAATTTGTCACCGAGACCCGTCATAACAGTGTCAAGCAAGCTGAATGATAACATGTGTGAAATGACAATTTTCAAAACTTGGATTTATAAAGAGAAATTTTTCTTTGTAAAGTTCAAGAAGTAAACCTTTTTTGTCTCGTGGTGTTAGTATTTTGATTTTGCATGTTTTTCCGTGGGCTTTCACAATTGAAAATATTTTGGCAGTTGCACAGCACGGGCAGAATCTCTTAGAGCGATGTGGATATCTTATGAAGCCGCGATTGTGGTAGTAATGAAAATATCAAATAAAGATTCCGTTGACGCGAAAGGTAAAGCTGCTGCGATTGGTTTGTTAGCAAAAGTTCTCCGCGTCGACTTTCTGGTCAGTTTGAGGTTCATGAGGATTATTCTCTGGAAAACGAATATCCTGACGGAATCGCTCCAGAAGGAAGAATTAAATTTAATTGATGCACTAGAATCATTGAATGGCACTGTGAAGTCTTTGGAAGTTATAAGAAATGATGACAAAGAAATTTCAAATCAAATTCAGGCTTCAGTTGAATGATATGTTGTCGGGAAAAGAATGAAAGAACATTCAGCAAACGAAAGGAAGTAAAAACTGCTTTGCGTAATTCCATGTCTGATAATCGATTGCACCGACCTAATTTTGTTGCGCAGCGAGAAAGATTTGCTAGAAATATAACTTTATTCTGGAACCTCTTTAACGAAGCTTTAAAGAAAGTTTCGGAAAGTGACGATGCACGGTTCAATTCCGCGGGGTGGTGCACCGATATGGCTGCAGGCGCGAATCAAGCAGGGCTTACAGCAGTTTATGGTAGGGACGTGCTAAGACGCATAAAGTCGTGCGAGTTTCATTTTAAAGACCACAGGAACAAAAAGGCACAAAAGTTAAGTCCGGATAATATGGCTTAACGGTATCATAACACGGCCCTTTGAAAATCACGTAAGTGAAAGGCTACCGTGTCTAAATACTTTTAAATAATAATAATAATAAAATAATTTAAAGAACTGTGTGACGAAATGATGAAATGCAAACCGTCACCGAGACCTGTTATAACAGCGTCAAGAATAGGTTGATTATCTTATTTCAAGCAAAGAGGAACACAAGTTTTTGAAAACGTGGTTAGCATGGTGGCACGATAGGAGGGGATTTATTTTCCGTGCTTTTGCCCCTCAAAATGCACCTCGAATGAAGCAAGCTGAGGTGATTCACGCTGGCTGGTCCCACAAAGACTAACCGAACATGTCGCCACTCGAGTATTGATTGTTGAGTAGCATTGTTAAGATCGTAACTTGTAAAATATAATTTGAAGAACCAACGTGTTAGTTGTGAATCAGCGTGTGCGGACAAATTCGCTGTCCTCAATCTATAACAGTTTCCAAACTTAATATCAAATTTCTCTACTTGTTATTTTTTTACACCAATGAAACTGTTGAGAAGTAGTCAATGAGAACAATTAACTTAAGGATATCATTTTAGTCATCGGGACTGAGCGACAATGATGCGCATGAAGTAATAAAGTTAGGTGATGAGACGCACTGCACAGAAATGGGAAGCAAAATATGGGTAAATTAAGGGATCTGCACAAAACCAGTTGTCAGTGATAGAGTGTCATAGTGTGCCAACGGAGCAAACGGTCTGTGACTCGAGACACCAGACATCGATATACAAACGTGAACTTTGGGTGAAGATTTTAGTATTTTATTTCATTCTTATTTGTTAATTAATATATTTTATAAAACCCATTCGAAATTGCGTGAATTTGAGACTTGTCGAGGACTAAACGATAACTGAACGGAGGCTAATTCTCGACATAGTTAACCAAATATGTGTCAATCAATTTATACGTCATATGTTATCAAATATGTGGGGTGGTGCATATGTATCTCGCGAGGGAGAGAATTCTGTAGTCGCGATTGTGAGAGGGTGATTTATCGGTGATTCGAATAAAAAGATTAAAAGATCATCCACGCCAGGCATTTAAAAAATTTTCAAGCGATATTAGGTGGATATGGGGCGGGGGTTGGTGTATGAAAAATGTACTAAAAGAGTTGATCTAATGATGGTTGATCTAAGGCAGGAGTGCTCATGGATGATTTTGTATGGCAAGAAACATGTGGGAAACACTTCACATTCGACGTATACCACCATCGTCGTCCAAAGATGGAAGAAGAAGCCTATTGGCTATGGTTAGAGAGACAAATGTAAAAACTTAAAACGGTTCCACTTTCCAACTTGAAAGAAATTGTAAGAGACTTTTAACAAAGAAAAAAGAAAAAGATGGCGATGTCAAGACTCAAGACGTCATCGTTGTTCTTTGACATTGGCTTAAAGTGTTGGGACTTGTCGCTCAAAGAACGCAAGATGTGTTTATACGTTTGACGAAACATTCATAATTACCATTCGGTGTTCAAAGGAACTCAAACGAAGTGGAAGAGTAGTTTCTGCGACACGAAACCCAGTCTGCAAACAGCCACCGGGCATTGGAAATTCAAACACACATACAACACAACGACACTGAAGAGAATTGTTGGACTTTGTATCAGTTTGCTGCCGCTGAAAACATTAATTCCATCATTAACTCCACCTTTATATTTTACTTTGCTATTAAATGGTAAAAATAAACATTCGATAATGGGTTTAAAATGATCACATTTTAGTTTTTTATAGCCATGAGGCGATTAAGCAAAGCCATTAGTTTAACGGTAGGCAAAGCCATTAGTTTAACGGTGCAATTATTAATTTATTATGAATGTTTGTAAGAAAAAGCCTGCAAATTCTTGTTTTCGTATTAAATTTATAGAAGTTTATTTTTACGAAGTGGCTATTCGTACTGGAATAGTACGCCAAGTGTGATTTGCTATTCGTACTGCATGTTGATGTTTATATCTTGAAAGAAAATGGCAAGAAAGAAAATGACAAAACAAATGACAACAAAGAAAATGAAGACTTACCTAGTAAGAAATCAAAGGAAAACCTTGCCACAAAGAACTACAAAGGACATGGTCATTCACAAGAAAGGAACCTACAGTGAGGTCAGGAATTTTCTTCATATTCTGAAGTTCCAGATGCATTAAAAGCATATCAAGACATAAACTATGTGCAATTTTACAAACGAAATTCGTTAGGTATTAAAGCAGCAGCAAAGATGTGCCCAAAGAAGAAGTTTAGTCCTGATTTGCATTACAGTGAAGTTGATTTCCGATGTGTGCACGGTGGGAAAAATTTCCAGTCCCAGTCTAAAGTAATCAGGCCAAATCAACAGTAAGTTATTATGTGGCATGCGCTGTATGATTGTATGTCATCTGTTAATCGAAAGTTTTAAAAAGCCTGAAGTTTGTGGATAGTTAAATCAAAATTTGGTTTATGGCTTGGTTTATCAACCTATAATTTTAGTATAAATGCAAGGCAATTGTACTTTGACGCTTTTAATGTCCTCAGCTTTGAGTTGTCCTGCAGTGATTAAGTTAATATCACCAGGCGATGGAAGAAAGGAACAAAACCACAAAGTGAATAAGGTATGAAAGTATGCCAAGAATAGGTGACATAAATAAATCCAACAAGTGAGGCCATAATTGCAATATTATTTATACTGTAGAAAGCCTTCGAACAGCTTCCAGCACAAAGACGAGTGGGAGGGGAAACTAAAGAAGATGTCTTAAAAATCTTGGAAATGAAGGCTAACAAGAAGTTGATTCAAAACCATATCCTTCACTCTACTGGAAAGTCTGTGACACTTAAAGACATACACAACATGGTGGGAAGAAAGGATGGAAGCCTAAAGGAATTAATAGAAGACATGAAAAGGCAACGTTAAGGACGTGAAACTGCCTCCAAAGATGAAAGTTCGGGGAAGGCCTACAGGGGCAGAATTGACAGCAATTGGGCTTCCGAAAAGACGAAAGATCAGTGGTAGAAAACCAACTTTGTTCATCAATAAATCTCCAACAGATGAAGCAAATCACAATCGGCGTATTGTTCCAGTACGAATAGCCACTTCGTTATTTTTATTTTAAAAAAAGGCAAAGCAGGTAATATATATATATATACCTATAAAATAGTATTTGGTAGCCATGTTAGATCTACAATGCAAGCTTTTTGCATGTCTTTCACCGCTATGAAAAACTTAAATCACAAGAATATCTAATTTTGGTTTTAGCTGAAAGTTCTTATTTGACATTAAAAGAAACATCACATTCTTCTCCCACACTGTTGTGATGTTTCATGTATAATTCACGCCTTTTTTATAAAACATTTTGGAACTCATGGAGCTATCAAGTATAAAACTAAATGACATTTAGCCTTCGTTTGGCTCTATCAAAAAACCTAGGAGAGGTTTCTTGCAAATGTTTTTAAAAACTGTTTTGTCTCTTGCAAATGTTTTTAAAAACTGTTTTGTCTAGAAATTTAAATAGATTTAACATTTCTGCAAGCGTTTGTAATACACAGCACCTTAGGTCAGTTGGAAATATAGGGAAAAACTTTGTCAGTGATGCAAATCACAAGATTTTTGTGATTAAGTTGCACAGCACCGTCAGCACATAAATCATAGCTACATTTTTTACAGTTCCTTTCATTTCTCAAAAAATCTTATTTGCTTTACCTTCTTCACTTGAATTGACTTGAACATGCTTGAAGTTCCACTATGAGATGATAACAAATGTTACAGGTTTTGAAATTCTGGAAGCTGACCATATATTCAGCTTCGATGCTTTTTTCCCATATTTTTCTGCTTTATGAATTTCATTCTGCCAACTTGCTTTCATCACAAGACTTTCATCATTGTACTCTCTGTGGCTACTGTAATATAATGGATAAAAAGAGTTAATATACATGGTACTTAGTTTCCATCATCACTTTATACTTTAAGCAAAGTTTACTGTATTATTATATTCTCATTATGGTATCTGTTACATTTCTCACAATGCAAAACACTTGATAGGTCATTTTAGATGTCTTTTTATTCCTTAGCTATGCAGTGAAATAAGTAGCAAAAAATGTATTGTGCATAGGTGGAAAGAGATCAACCCATGGCAGAAATTGAGGAGGGGGAGGCTACCTAAAATGTAAAGTTTAACAGCATATAATTTATGTATTATGTAAACTTTTTTGGGGGGAGTAAATGTATAAAGGACTGTTGTTAAAGAGGGAGTAACTCCTCTAAAAAACATAGACACCCTATTTAAATCAGTGAGATAATGTTCTGCATTTGGTGAATGTGCCTGGCAGTTTGGGCAGGTGAAAAACTGGAAGCCAGCTAGAGAGTTTGGACATAATTTTGACAAGAAATTCAAAAAGAATCTTTGAAAACAAATTGATGACATTTAGGGCTGATTTTTTTCTAAGGAGCTGGCAAGTGGCAAATTGTTTGAATGTCACCTATTTGGGCAAAAATAACTAAGAGACTTGTGAAAAAGCCAACCTTACCTTACAAACAACTTCAAGCATCTTCACATTCATCTTGGTGTGCCACTCTGAGATGAAACCACAGGAGACTGTGACAAATATTGTGAACTTGAACTAGCCGAGGAAGATGGCCTACTACTTGTCTTTGGCTTAGGAGCTTTCGCTAGAATTCCTGGCATCTCTTTTTTTTCATCGTATGTTTTAAGTATCTCATAGAGTTTTAAAATCTCCTGGGTAATTTCCAAGATTTTGTCCATGTCCACGCAAAGTTCTTTGAAAAACTCACTAGGATCTTTATTTTTGACAACACAAGTCATGTAAATGGCCGCAAGAGAAATTTGGTAGGGAGGGTAGAGAAGGCAAATGTCCGTCCTCAAGCTGTCATTAACAATTCGCCATGCTAAGGAGAGAAAACTGTCGTCTTCCGGCATTTCTCTGACATATTGAGTTAATGACCGATATGGGTGATATAGGATTAGACAACAGTTCATTGTTTCGAGAATAAAAAATTCACATTCATAGACCTGAAAATAACATAAGGGTAAAATTAATATCAAACAATATGCAATATATTATTTTTAATTGTGCATATTTTTAATATGGATATTACTTTAATTGAAAGAACTGTGAATCACAATGCAGTGCTTATATTTGGTATATTAACTGATCCCACAAAGGTAAGTAAATAAAGACTAAGGGTAACAAATAAAAGATACAATTAACATATATTTTTGCCAGAGGTTGAAAGGGTCTTTCGAGTGGAATTATACACACTTCAAATTCAAGCCAGGAACAAGGAACAGTTGATGGAAAAATGAGTCAACTGTCGGTCCTCCCGCAGGAATCGAACCTACGCTTTTGCTATGCCGGTGCAATGCTCTTGCCACTGAGCTACAGAGGTAGCTGACAAGACTAAGTGTGGTTAATTGAAGTGTGTATAATTCCACTCGAAATTAAGACCCTTTCAACCTCTATATTTTTGCCAGCATTTCAAGATTTAGTGTGCCAAAAAGTTACTATGTGAAACTATTATTTGTGGTTTGTGTTATTTTAGAGCTGATTTTGTTTAACCTAACCAAACTACACATTTTATTCAGTGTGTGTATTTTTAAACTTTAAAGATTGCTGACATACAGAGGTTACTGTAATATGTACCTCATAACCTCAATCCCAGTCGGCCAGTCCCTGAAAAATAACAATTTTAATGGCCATCGCCAAATATCACGGTTATGTAACACCCTTTACCTTCCCCACCGACCACTCCTTCCCCACCGCTGAAACGTTTGATCTATTTATTCTAAAATTATACTTGTAAATAGATCTAAGCTCCTGTTTTTTTGTCGTGGAATGATCGTAGATACATATTGAACAAAAAATCTGGATACAGTTCATCATACCGCAATTATATGTCTAATATTCTATAATAAAACGAGTCACGCTTAGACGAATATTAACTAGCATAAACCAAGCAAAAATACAAACATACCTGGTTAATTCTGTATGGATATTCACAGTTGAAGACAGCCATAAATTTATTCTTCAGAACAGTGGCGCAAGTTTGAATCAATCTGTTATTCGAGATCACCCCATTCTCCTCCACTTTCGATGCTAAATACAAACAGGTCGGCGCCAACAGCAGCGGATCTATGTTCTTCAACGAGTTCTTCGAGTAAAATCTCTTGAAATACTGCGTTGCGGCCGCTATGACTTGTTGACGATGCTTCAAATGTTCGCCAAGCGCCTGAATGAAGTTCGCAAACAGGATGTGAATTTTCCGATATTCTTCTTGAGTTAGATATTTTAAATCCTCCTGTCGGCCGGCTGAAGTGACAAGTTCTTCTTTCGTTAAGAGCCAGTATTTGTAGTGAGTGGAAAGCCAAAAATTCGCAGCCATGTTGTTGTTTTTAAAACTCGTCGTGCAGTGAAATAACACGAGGTGACCCGGCCGCTCAGGTCAGTGAACGAGCAGTGAACTGGTGACGAGGTAATTCGATTCCCCAGAGCGAAGCCTGCGAGCTTATTCTTTCTCAGAGGGTGAAGGGAACTTGTTAGAGACAGGGACTTAATTGAGAGGGGGCTTATTTAGTCATCCATAAAATCTCGGATTGTTTTTCCTCACTAAATCCAAGTTTCGAAACTAGTTACGGCACATTTCACAGTCATAATGCACTATTTCTCGTTTTCTCTTTCCCACTTACCACTTTGGGAACACGTTACACGTACCGGAGCGGACACCTTGGGGACGAGTTTGAACTTGTACTTGCCAGATAACCGGCTTATTTCATCAATTATGAAATACATATTTTATTACTACACATTCTATTTTAACACACCACATTAAAATTAGTTACGTATACTGAAAACACCTAGTAGGCATCAGGGATGCAGGGAACTTGATTTAACTATTTTAGGTCATGTAAGAAATGGCTATTATGGCTTTCTCTAGGGGAAAGGTAAAAAGGCTCCTACATCGACAAAAAAACTTTCACAGAAAATTACGTAATGTTACGGATTACGTTATTACTCAACAACCATTTTTTTTAAAATTATTTTAAGCCAGTGTTCTGGGAATCAAACCCAGAAGCCACACACGCGTTTTTATCACTATTAACCAACGTGTTCTGGTTACGCCCCAGACACGGACACTGTTTTTAAAAGACCAAACAAAAGGAGAGAAACCGGAGTTTCACTTGCTTCACTGCTCCACCATTCCAAACAGTCGTGTTCTTCCTCAACAAAATCTCGACAGTGGGGCGTGCAAGAAATTTAAACAACATAGTCTTAAGTGTGTCAAAATGCGAAGGGTTTTCTTAAGAGAGGTTTTCTTAAAAGAGTTTTTAGGCAAGAGCCGGTACATGTACCATATTAACCTACAGTTTAAACACAATATCCCCAGAAAACCCTATTTTTCAATCCAGTTATCATGCAATGTAATATGCCATGTAATATAGGAGGTATATATTTTCCTTCTTATATACAAACTTCATCAAGTTGGTCAAAATGATTAAATTACGCTTATTTGAGATTCATGTTTGAGATTGACTGAATTTTCAGAGCTTAATTATACTGCAATCCGAAAAATTAATACAAACAAGGGAAACAGAAGAGTGCTAGTGTCTAAACATCCGATAATATTTTTTACTTCATTTCAAATCAATAATTCGAATTTAAAAAGTTTAAAGATTACAGTGTATAGTTTTTGATGCCACTGACAGACGGTCCTTCGAGACGGTCGCATTATAAACAGCCTAAATAGATAACTTATATAATCATATATACACTCTGGATTACCTTCGTATTAATCTAAAATTAGGCTAATACGAATTCTATAATTTTTTTCGTTGCGCGTGCACGTCGACCGTAATAATTGCAGGTTGGTTACTCTAATTTCAACGTTAGCTCAACAAAGCCAGGTGGTCTTATACAAAGCCGAATATAAAGATTTAACTTTTTCATTGCCATTATTCAATTGTTTCATTGTTCCATTGTATTGCTATGAATACGGATGGAAAATTTTATAACGTTTTTCAAAGCAAACGAAACTATAGCTACTAGTTCTTGGACTCATGACTTATTAAAGCGAACTGGACAAAATTGAAAGTGCTTCACTCCAGCTAAAAGAATCCAATTCTTAACGTCCTTGCAATGTCGTCTTATCCCAATCTCGGTTTCACTGCTTTTTATGTCCTTTCGCTTTGAGCCCGTTGTCTGACCGACTCGCGGCGCTCCTGGTAGTACACGCAACACAGCAGCGTCTCGAACTCGCCTGCGTATTGCTTGTTTGAAAAACAATATATGGCGGGATTGAGGCACGTGTTCAGGAAGGCCAGAATGATCAGCCCGTCGTGGAGTTTGTTCCGTAAATCGACCAACCCCAGCTGAAATAGGAAGAAGTAAAATTGATCCGGCAGCCAGCAAACTATCACGATGGCCGACGCAGCGCAGGCGATTCTCGTGAGCCGTTTCAACGAGGTGTTCGAACTTGACTGCAAATATCTGCTGAGACCCGTTGTAGAGTTGGAGTTGGTTTCATCTTGTCCTGCCGTTGAGGCCGATTCGCGGTCGTTCTCCACAACGATTGAATCGTTCCTTCGTAAGTCTACCAGCCTAGGAATAATCCGGATTACTTGTTCTTTGCGTCGAAGTATGATTTTTGAATAAACAAAGATCATCAATATGGCGGGGAGGACAATCATTCCTACATTGGATACACGGATATTAGATGTGGAAAATGAGTAAACGAAACGTTTTTTGGAATTGATTGATTTTTCGTGTGTGCGATGCATCTGTGGTATCAAAAAAACCTCTATTTATATAGAACCTCTATACTCAGAGCCCACTCACATGCGTGACGTCAAATATGTCCCTCGTTCCAGTTTCCTTATTACCACGGACTTGTACCATCACAGACCCCAATTTTGAGGCGTTCAAACCCGCCAAAAATTCTTTTACCATAATACTCGGACACATGCATGTGTACTTTCAATGGTGTAAAAATCGCACTTTGTGTCAAGGGCACTTTAAATAAAGGGCAGAATACTATCGCGCATCGCATTTCATTTCATCTCATCTATTGTGCATTTGTTTGCCAGAAACCTTTCGGCCTTGAAGCTTTTATCTGGCCGCAAGGGGGGAATTAAGTGAGTCAGCAAGTGATTGGGATTCATGATGATCGTTTTGGCAAGTTCCCATGAGGTTTCAATCACACTGTTTCAATCAAGTATTTAAATAAGAGTCAAATAAGCTATGAGACACTCTGCCTCTTCAAAGTTTTGAGAAAGTTGAAGTGTATATAGTGCATGTTGCATGTCAGTTTTTGTGCCAACCTTTTTTCCAAAACGATTCTATGACACTTTGCAAATTGGTATGCTATCGTCATATCTTTTGGAAGACGAATCTAGCCTTATCTAGGATGTAACTGTAAGGGATAAAAGAATCACCCACCCTTTACGTTAAACTTTTAAGCTTACTGCTGATATGAAAGTCTCGTTCCCAATTTTTTTCTGAACCTGGTGTGTTTCGATTGACGTACCTGTAAATGTGACCACTGCAATTATTCCGCCACTTGTTGTGGTATCAAACTTATTCCATCGGCAAATGTAAGTTCCATTGGCATTGGCATTGCTCTGCGCCAAATGGTTCACGTTGAGCGCCGTATTAATCTCAAACCCGAAGCCTGCAATCCATGGAAGCGTTACCATGATCACGATGGCTCTGACCGACGCACTGAATCGTTTATACGACACTGGCCTGAAGACGGCAAACCATCGGTCGAAGGCTAACATTAGGCACGTATAGATAGACGTGATGGCAAGGGCGAACGGAATGTATCTTGACCAAATGACGCTGCAATACCACCGCCCCAAAATCGTGCTCTGAGGCACCCTATAAATGTTTGATGACTGCACAAATCCGGGCAAAACGAGGATTCCGATTGCGGTTAGGACGTCCTGGACGGCGAGGGCCAATAGCAAGCAAGAATGAACCTTTTTCAACCAATCACGCTTCTTCAAAAGCAACATAACGACAAGCAGGTTGCCGACCAGAGCGACTACGGCAATGACAGTCAAGAAAATATTAACAATCATCTTCAGGAATGGGACGTGCGATGTGGTATATATAGTCTGTTAAAAGAGAGACCGTTCCAAACTACTACTAAACAAACTTCGATCGAGATATTTATCTACGATTGAAGTGACAGCAGAATTGAAGTGGACGTTTTGTGACCATGTTTTCTTTTCAGCGTTTCCCCTATCTTTTTTCGCGCCAAGGCTTACCGTTAAATCAACTTTAATTTTCGATATGAATCGTTAATAGGATGAGAAAGCACTTTTATCTGCATTTAATCAGCACCTTCGTTTGACATCCAATTAAAACTTCTCCCTGCCTTTTTGGCGCGTCCCGCCTCGGAAATGCTTTACCGCCGGCCGTTTCGCGAAATTCAACGAGACTCTCAAAAATTAGCAGCTTAATACACACGCAGGAAAGACAACATCGCGGAAAGGACTACCCTAGCTTATATCATATCGATATTCCACGGAGATTCTTATAAGATGTATACTGATGCAACATCCGCAGCTTTTATTTAAATTGAACACTTTATATCACTTTGCAACTTTATTGCAAGCTGCAATATCTAATCTATCATTTATATTGGTAATGTAAATATAATTAATTTAAATTTTCTAAATTCATAGGCCGACGTCCATCCACTTCCCATCCATGCAGAGACAGCAGTTTGCAGTTTGTAGCACTGGGTGGCCATTAATTGGTCTTTTTGGGTTTTTATATTGGAAGATAAAAAGCTACCGTCAGCTCGTTTTTCACTATACGCGAAATTGTTCGCGCGCTTATCTTAGCATGCACTATATCATATTAGATGCTGTACATATGCATCGACAACGCACGTCGCGAAAAAATCATGACGAGTCAAAATGCACAATCGCATGGTAATTTGACTTGAAACTTTCCATCACAATTATTTTATTATCTCTGAAATAGAATCACGGAATTCTATAATTTCCCCCACATTAGAGAAACTCACTCGTTGTGAGCAACACAGCCGGAGGCCGGTTGTACAAACTACAAATTTGTGTAATGAAGGGAAAAGTATAAGACTAATTTTTTTATCACGAAATAAAACAAATTATATACTTATAGACATTATTACAGCAATATTGTACACAACAATATGCAACTGCACATACAACGTATATTCAACAATTCAGAGTTCATCAAAGAAAAATTGCTCGTCCGACTCCGTGCGGGGAAAAAAACAAATAAAATTCGAAAATAATGTGAACTTCATATTAATTTTCATTAACATATATATTTCGAAAGCTGGTTTTGCCGGAATAGACTTGACTTTACCGCTGATTCAATAGCATCTCTCGTTCTAAAATGATTTCTCCAACACGGTGAACCTATCTTAGGTTGAATCGGACCTGATTCTTAGTATTCTGGTTCGGTTTATAATACTTTTGAAACGTATTGGAAGCAGGTGGTGCGATTATCACCCACTTGTGTTGCAAGGAAACTAAATGTGGATATTGCATGCGAGAATTGCAGAAGGTGTTCCATTGAGTCGTCTTTGAAATTCAAATTACCATAATAAAGTGATCTGATTGTTCTAAAAAGACGAAAACTTGTCGTATTTACCAGAGAAGCAATTAATGTTAAGGCGATTCTCCATTACGTCTGCTCCGCGCGGACGAAGAGCGCTTTGTTTTTCAGGCCCGTCACGGTCGCGTCGGCTTATTTTTAAAGGCCGCTTCGCCTGCGCGGAGAAAGCGGACGATAAGAGGGGACAGGCGGGGGGCGTGCCCTTGCCCCCACGACTTTGAGATGTTTCCTACAGGGGTCATGCATGTATCTCATAGAAATAGTGAAATATGCTGGAGGATTGCGATCGAGGAACCCTTCCCGAAATTAGACACGTTTTGCACAGCTATCCTGAACTGTGCGTTCTGTGATACTCCTAGGGACGGTTGTATCAAGCCCGTTTAGCTTAAACGGTGGATACGTCTTGATACAACCGGCCCCTGAACAATAAATACACGTTGCTCTGTCGTTAACTGAACCGCCATTTCTTCATTTTGCAATCGGGGGGGCTCTGGAACACAATTTGTGCGAAACACTGCATATTTCTGAGCGTTTTCCGATCGAGTGCCATTAATAGAAAATCTTTGTTTCACAGCTCGCTAATTGATTCGAAGCAATCATACTTGTCAAACTAATTCAATGTAATATGGCTTTTTGGGACCGGACATCCAGACCCAGTATAGATGATCAATCGACGATATTGACTGGAATTTCCACTTATCTAATTTTTACTTATCTCAAATGTGTTGTGCCTTTCAGGGAAATAATGATACAAAACGTGCCCTTTGTTGTCATGCACCAGGCTCTTACCGGGAGAGAATAGAGGCAAATCCATAGGTCAGGAACAGGTTAAGTGGTCACCCCCCTTACACCTACTCAATGCGCAAAAATGCCAGTGCTCTTATTTGAAAGTAAAAGTGCTTTAGTTATAATAATCGCTATCCCGTCAGTGTGGCACAAAATGGTAGTAATGCCGATGCATGTTTAAGGTTCGTTAAGTCCCGTTTACACTTGCAAATTTTTACTTCGATTTTATGTGCGATTTTCTTCTTTTGATAGATGTGAACGAGTGAATTAGTTACTGATGTTCAAATAAGAGCTCTTATATACATCAAAGCATTCGTAACTAATTACTCGTTCACATCTATCAAAAGAAAAAAATTGCATGCACATAAAATTGCAAGTATGAAACGAGCCTTTAGGGAGAGACTACAATACATGTCAATAAATTAAAATTTGTTTTTTCCCATATATACACAATCATTACATTTATTCTTTGTCTGTATAGTTTACTATTTATGACACATGTCAAATGTGGAGGAAACTTGATAACTGATATTCGAATTTGACCGTTATATCTCATCGAAGCTTCAGTCTCGAGTCCCTCCAAAGTTTTCGTATTTTTAGTAAATGAATCTTTCCGGCTTACGATGCCCTCCGATGTTTTTTTTAGCTCTGTTATGTAATTTATGCATGCATGCAATCTACATCAATAAACGCAGCACTGGGAAACCTAATTTTTTAAGCTCTGTGAATAATTTTTTCGTTAATCATGCATGCACATAGGGGTGATAACTTTGTACCCAGTTGCAACTTTTGACAAATCTGTTCCATGCGTTTGACCGCCGGAAGACAAGTTAAAATTCTTTGTTCTAATTTCTTTCGCTTTACGTTGTTTAGTTCAAGGCTTCTTCTGTGCTTTCCATTACCTTTCATACATGAAACTTGCTAAAATTATGCCGCTCCTTCCAAATTATGATCGACGGCGGTCTCTTCAAAATTCGACTCTTGTGATTGGCGACCATATTTGCAACACAGTATAAGCTTGAACTCTTCCCTGTACTGTTTGTTGGAAAAACTGTACAATAAAGGATTCAATACTGTGTTCATAAAGGCTAGAATAACCAAAAAATCGTGCGAGGGCGTGCCAATCTCGACCACCTCTAGTTGGAACAGGCAGTAGTACAGTTGGTTCGGCAGCCAGCACACGATCACTATCGTGGACGCGGCACAAGCGACGCGGTTGAGCCTCCTTAAATGGGCGAATGATTCTGTAGAATTTGCTCCGAGACTCTGATTCCTGGCGCGATTAAGGCCTCCATTGGCCGGCCTAACTTTATTCGATGAGCGTCTAAGTTTGATGATTATCATCGTGTAAGCGATGGTTATCATTATGGCTGGTACCATGATCAGGCCGAAGAAGGTTACCAAAGCGATTGTTGTTTTCCTGGAAGAGTTCTCTGTCTGCCTCCAACTGCAGACAAACGCACCATCGACCTCGTCCGAGCGCACATTCAGTACGGCGGTTACTTCCAAGCCGAAACCGGCAACCCAGGGGAAGATCAGCATCGTCGCGATGACCTTCGCCGAGTTGCTGTATCGCCTGTAGGACATTGGTTTCAAGGCGGCAAACCAGCGATCGATCGTCAGCATCACGCAGGTATATACCGAAGTGATCGCCAACGAGAACGGTATGTAGCCGGACCATATCACGCTACAGAATACCTGACTCGCTGCTTGTCCGTCAGGCGGACTATACACTTCGAGATCTAGCACAAATCCAGGTAGCACCAACAGCCCAATCGTTGTCATGATGTCCTGGATTGCCAAGGCAAGCAGGAGGCACGTGTGAGCTTTCTTTAGCCATTGGCGGTTCTTTATAAACATTATTACCACAAGAGTGTTCCCAAATAATAGCGCAAGCACGGCTATGACGGCGAGAAAAACGGAAAGAACGGCCTGGGCCATGATTATATACAGAGGCAGTATTAACTCGATCTCTTCCAATGTTCCGTGGCCCAGTTTCGACGGCAACAATTCGAAAACAAACTTTGTAATACCGTCAAAGTCACCGCTTTGTTTCAACGATTCAAAGTTTGTATAAGGAATTAGCGAGCTTTCTTTAAATACCTCGTAATGACTTCTTTAAACCTAGCTTTGTATATGCACACGAACAAACTTCGACGAAATAGGGCAATTTTAGGTGATATAACTGATATTGTGTCTTCTTCTTTTTATGTTCAAAGTATATATAGTTTAACTGGAATAAAATCTTGAATACTCCTTATTTTGTCACCGCACTTCGTTGCAAAACTTTTCGCCTCATTTATATTTAAACTGTTCGAAACAATGTTGGTTTGAATTCACTTAATGCACGATGCCTGATAATCAATTCTTTTATTTCTGTTTAGTAATATTTCCGTTTAAAAACGTTCCAATTATTTGATTCCGTTTTCGTTTTCCGTCTTGATTTCTTCTTTAAATTTTTTCAGCTATAACTTCCTCTAATAGAAATGAACTGGCAACTTTCTAAATTTGGAACAGTTTTAAGCGAGTTAATGTCAAAGCTTTGCTCTACTTCTGACACCTTTGCCTTTGGTCTTTGCTGTACTTGCTATTTGACGGCTTTGACGGAGGCTCTTAAGATGAAAAACCTCACTCAGTGTCCTTTATAAGCTAGTGAATTTCTCCTATATATACTCTAAATCCAGTTTGAGTCGATCATATACGCGATGCCATATACTTCATGCTTTTCATCAAGTTCCAGTCTGTCCCGAATCTTCGTTTCTAATTGAAATAACACTTGAACGATCCAAGTGGTTCTTATACTTTGCCTATATATAAGGAATGAATAAGTTACAATGACTTCAATACGGGTTTTTGTCTACAGGATAAACTTCAATTCACTATATACTCTCTGATTATATTATGTTATAGCACAAACTTAATTCGCGCTTCTTAATATATTTAGTCGAAATCTTTGTCATCTTTTTCACGGTGCGAATTTTTCCCAAGGCGTATAATTATACCTTTGATGGCTCTCGTCTGTTGAACACAATATATATCTGAAAAGATCCACACAGCCACCTACGATGATTCCTCAAGATTCAAAAATCGGAGCAAATTTCTTCAACCCGGCTAAAACAGATGCTGGATAACTGATAATAGGCTTTCTTCTGCGTGGTTACTGTTTGCCAATTCGAGGACGGCTCAAAACCTTAATTCTTGATAATTACAACGAAATTTTTTATGAATTTGACGCTAATTGTCTTCTTGTCATAATACACATGTCTCAAGGATGCTAAATACATTCGCATTAATGCGTAATACGTCTGGCAGATGTGTTTAAGATGAAGTATAATTTAACAGTGCTTTGAAGTCTTTGAAACTGGCCGCACGGCCAAATATATTTTGATAGATTATCTATTGGCGTAGTTAAAAACCTTGAATCAGGCGCACATTTGTCATGTATTTTAAATGAACGAAAGAATTTTTTTTAATTCAAATATGTTGACGACGCCGGACGCGACAATTTCAGTGGCATATTTTCGTATAATTTTCATCAAAATCTTTTAGGAACTTGCATGGAAACAACCTACAAGATATTGGAGACGATTAGAGCTAAACCTCGTTTCGGCTTAACCTGATTTTTTTGTTCATAACAACATTTCCGCGTGGATCGTGGTCAATAATCCTCAAAAGAACAAGTTAAAAGTGTCCAGACGGTTGGCAACTCAGGGTTAAGTAATCGAGCACACGGTCTCAGATTAAATCGATTTAAAAGATCCAAGAAGAAAAAATATGTCCTTCTTATTTGAATGAACGTTCAGCGCCGTTAAAAAGTCCGCTTACAGATTTTTATTATCTACTCTAATTTTTACGATATTTTCATAAAAATATGCACGCCCACTATCAATTCGGATGTAGGCATCAGTCGTTAGTATACCTATGACCTCATACAAATTTAGTTAGTACCTATGACCTCATACCAAAACGTTCCAATTATTTGATTCCGTTTTCGTTTTCCGTCTTGATTTCTTCTTTAAATTTTTTCAGCTATAACTTCCTCTAATAGAAATGAACTGGCAACTTTCTAAATTTGGAACAGTTTTAAGCGAGTTAATGTCAAAGCTTTGCTCTACTTCTGACACCTTTGCCTTTGGTCTTTGCTGTACTTGCTATTTGACGGCTTTGACGGAGGCTCTTAAGATGAAAAACCTCACTCAGTGTCCTTTAATAAAGCTAGTGAATTTCTCCTATATATACTCTAAATCCAGTTTGAGTCGATCATATACGCGATGCCATATACTTCATGCTTTTCATCAAGTTCCAGTCTGTCCCGAATCTTCGTTTCTAATTGAAATAACACTTGAACGATCCAAGTGGTTCTTATACTTTGCCTATATAAGGAATAAATAAGTTACAATGACTTCAATACGGGTTTTTGTCTACAGGATAAACTTCAATTCACTATATACTCTCTGTATATATTATAGTTATAGCACAAACTTAATTCGCGCTTCTTAATATATTTAGTCGAAATCTTTGTCAATCTTTTTCACGGTGCGAATTTTTCCCAAGGCGTATAATTATACCTTTGATGGCTCTCGTCTGTTGAACACAATATATATCTGAAAAGATCCACACAGCCACCTACGATGATTCTTCAAGATTCAAAAATCGGAGCAAATTTCTTCAACCCGGCTAAAACAGATGCTGGATAACTGATAATAGGCTTTCTTCTGCGTGGTTACTGTTTGCCAATTCGAGGACGGCTCAAAACCTTAATTCTTAATAATTACAACGAAATTTTTTATGAATTTGACGCTAATTGTCTTCTTGTCATAATACACATGTCTCAAGGATGCTAAATACATTCGCATTAATGCGTAATACGTCTGGCAGATGTGTTTAAGATGAAGTATAATTTAACAGTGCTTTGAAGTCTTTGAAACTGGCCGCACGGCCAAATATATTTTGATAGATTATCTATTGGCGTAGTTAAAAACCTTGAATCAGGCGCACATTTGTCATGTATTTTAAATGAACGAAAGAATTTTTTTTAATTCAAATATGTTGACGACGCCGGACGCGACAATTTCAGTGGCATATTTTCGTATAATTTTCATCAAAATCTTTTAGGAACTTGCATGGAAACAACCTACAAGATATTGGAGACGATTAGAGCTAAACCTCGTTTCGGCTTAACCTGATTTTTTTGTTCATAACAACATTTCCGCGTGGATCGTGGTCAATAATCCTCAAAAGAACAAGTTAAAAGTGTCCAGACGGTTGGCAACTCAGGGTTAAGTAATCGAGCACACGGTCTCAGATTAAATCGATTTAAAAGATCCAAGAAGAAAAAATATGTCCTTCTTATTTGAATGAACGTTCAGCGCCGTTAAAAAGTCCGCTTACAGATTTTTATTATCTACTCTAATTTTTACGATATTTTCATAAAAATATGCACGCCCACTATCAATTCGGATGTAGGCATCAGTCGTTAGTACCTATGACCTCATACAAATTATCAAAACACCCCAATCTTATCGCTGTACAAGTCAACAAAAACGGCATCGCTGATATCGTAGCTCCTACTGAATGCGATTTTGTCGCTTTCCACCCTGATGTGACGTTACAAACGAGATCTAGTGATAAAACAAGATGGCCGCTAGGAGTTACTTGTAATCAAAATTTTCAAATTGTTTTCAAACTTTTTAGCATAGCATACATTTGTACTTTTTACCCCTAATCACTCGAAGTTTAAGGTTTATCACGTTAAATAGAACGTTTTAACGACCGTTCCGGCAGAATATGATGATAAATAAACTGTTTTGTCGTTATTGCTTAAGTCTGATTTCCATTTATTCGTGAACAAGTCATTTTCACCGATGAGAAATAGTTCGGATCTACATTTGTCTTTAGTTCTGTATTCAAATCATTGTCAATATTCTATCGGCCACCTGACTTGTTTACGAAATTCACGACCGAATGGAAAACAAATACGCACGTTTCAAAAAAGTTTGAAAGTTGTATTAAGCAAATGTAATTAAAAATTGTTCAAAAAGCAAAAAGAATTCTGCAACGTCGCCCAACAAAACCATGCAGGCCACGGACCATGCCTGCCTATATGAAGTGGAACGCACCAAGTTCGAGTAAAAGAAGCGGGAGACATGCAAAATCTAGGCGGTCATGTGACCGTATTGTGTTACGTCTCCATCATTACCCCCAAATCAGCGATGAATCGGGCAATTTGTACTCGGGACTCGGCTGACTTTTGCTGAAATCATTCGGCCGCCATTAAAATTGTTACGCCCGAGCAGGTGTTGACCTTGGAATATGGCCCGGAAAATGGATGAAGTTCACGTGTAAGGTCCCATGGCAAGGTCGCACGTTTTAAAAATGCTCGAAAGTTGTATGAAGCAAATGGAACTAAAAAATGTTCAAAAAGCAAAAAAACTTCTACATCATTGCCGAGCAAAACCATGCAGGCCATGCCTGTATGAAGTGGAACGCACTAAGTTCGCGCGTAAAAGGAGCGGGAGACATGCAAAATCAAGGCGGTCATGTGACCGTATTGTGTTACGTCTCCATCGTTACCCCCAAAATCAGTGATGAATCGGGAAATTTGTACTCGGTACTCGGCTGACTTTTGCTGAAATCATTCGCCCGCCATTAAAATTGTCAGGTCCGAGCAAGTGTTGACCTTGGAATATGGCACGGAAAATGAATGAAATTCACGTGCAAGCTGCGATGTGCGTAGAGATATTGCATTAAGTAAATATATCGTTTTTCTATTTCCGTCTTCAGCGGCTGTCGAGGACAGATTTCGTCTGGCTATTAAAATGATCTAGCCGTTGAGAGTCTGACATGCAAGCTGCATTAAAAATTAATATTTGCCTAGTTTTATAGTCCTAAGCATTGCCCTTACACCTATCCAACTCATAATTAGGTTAAGGTTGAGATTCGTTGATTCTGAAAATGATTGCACGCAGGAGAGAGGAGAGTCAGGAGACCAAGTGCATTTCTGACTTCAGAGTGATCATCACATTCAACGCTGTTTTCTGCAAGTTTGAGTGGTGAATGATGTAATAGAAAGACCTAGGTGCATCACATGCAGGTTTCATGCAGAAAAAGGAAATCGCACTGAAGGCATCCCACCAAAAGTCGAATCGAAAGTATAACTAAACGGGCCTAAAATCATTACAACGGTACAAGCTTAGTGCTATACTAGAAGTGTATGAATGTATTGAAGTGCATCATTCTCTAATTATATGGATTGTATGCTGCTATAGAAAACTAAATTTATACGTCAATAAAGTTATTAAGCGAGGCTGGATTTAGAATCTTGATGAATACTCATCGGCATCATATGTACCAAACAAAGAGGAGCGCCATTATGAAGGAGATGGTCAACATAAGAAAATAACTTTTGTGCCGGCATTAACTTTTCTCAATGTTTTTTATTAACTAAATGCAAGCTAGTGTAAAACTATAAGCTGATATACCTAAACAAAATGGCGTTCATTTTTATACAGGTACACAAAATGCACGCATGTATATTGCTTACCTATGATAATATGTTCAAATCTTGAAAACTCAGTTGAAAACTCGATGACCGTCCAATCTGCATTATTGATGAGAAAAGGGAATCCAATAAATTTTATAGCATGCAGTGAGAGGGAATGCCTTTGGTTGTAAAGCCAGTCTTTTAACCTTAAAAAATGCTATATAAAGATGGCTCTAATAAGCTTACGTCGAATCAATGATCGTCGTCCCATATCATATCAATATGGTAATTCAGAAAAACAGGTTAATCACAAATGAGTTATCATACCTTCATTACCTTGTCATTAACCGAGCTGTCCTGAAAGCGAATATCACGGACGTTAGTTATCATTGATTCGCAAATTAACATGATTGCATTGTTAATTGCATGATACATTGATATTCCAGTTAATGCATTGTTAGACGAGCGTTAGGACAATTGATTTCATATTATCTTTAGTGTGCTTTCATTTTAAAAAGCACTTTGTTTTCTTTATATATCCTGATGCTCTTCCTCAATCAGACTGATTACATGTTGTATATAGAATTTTGTTTTCATCATGGAGTGCTCAGTCAAACTTCAGAGTTCATATATATATATATATAATATAATATATATATATATATGTATATATATATATATATGAAAATATATATACAATGCTTACTTTGCAATGCTTTGTACAATTAGTGGAGATGATCCTGCGACGACATATTGCAGGGAATATGAATTTAATGATTTTCAGTTCTAATAAGAATTGTTTAGTGGTTGGAATTTTTTTCTCTCACCCCGGCACAAGACCGCACGAACTCATTGTAGAACCGGCCACGGTAACTCTGTACGAGTCAACACATATAACTGCCCAAATTTTCATCTATTTTCGTCCCACATGTGAACCCTTGAACCGTGCAGAGCCCTTACGCGATATACGGCCAGTTGGCGCTCGTAACAAATGCTCACGCTTTTGTACAACACACTATTAACTGTTGTTTGAAGTCAAACGATAAAATGATAACGTTTTATATACAACTTAAAAAAAGTCGTGACAACGATTTACAACTTACAAAAAGATGAGAAGAAAACATAAAGCATGCATCAGGTGCAGACAACATGAGATAACTCACCGATATTGTTAATACAATAAAAATCTCTAGGGGGGGAAGCCTCTCCTGACCATGAGTGGGATGAAACACTAGCCCGACTAGTACCCTAATTATAATGAAAAAATCGTGCAGGGTAACAGAGTCATATTTTCCCGCCTCTGTCTCTCCCTCTCGACGTCCTTGCTGGATAAAGTTTTGAAGGGTCAAAGAATCGCTCTATTCGGCGAGCTTTTATTAATTCAACCAGAACAGAAATGGCCCATGGTTGTTGAATTATGCTGACGTGCGTGTCATAAACTTAGCCAAAGCACGTTATTCTTGTTAAATATTTCTCGTATGCTTCCTGTTGTACAACAGCTTCTAAAAAGTTAAATCTTTCACCCCAGCAGTTCAGTTACTTTTTCGTGTAATCGGCATAGCTGTTTAGGTATTTTTCAGGCAAAGCCAATCAGAGATCTTAAATTTATAATACTTCATGTAAAATGGTGAATAATGCACCCTTTTACCGGAAGTATAGTCTAAATTTATGTATTCTGATTGGGTTACTGAAAATGTAAAAAAACTTGCTGATTGGTCTAAAACGAAATTCCCCCTTGTTTCTAGCATCGACAAAGAAGAAATTGGCCTCGTTCCAGTCTCTTTGATTAACCCAAAACTAATTCATTGACGTAGTGAAAAACTAATGCCGGATGAGATGTTGCCTTCGACGTTGTACGATCTACTGGCTGTTTTATAATAATTATAACCATAAACCATTTAGTTATGTCCCGTTTCCGAGTATTGTTATGGTTAGCATCTGACTGCAACTTTTGTGATTGAAGCACTGTTAAAAACAAGCTTGAAATCCCGATGTTTAAAGATGCAATTTCGAATTAAACTCTTCCCCTTAGAGGCTATAACCAATTTGTAGAATCATAAGCTTTATATGATTTTTCCGGATACACAAAAAAAATTACCCGCGGTTCGTCTAAAGATAGCAATAAAAATTTAAAGACAATAAAATTTCCATATCAAACTCTTTCCCTATTGAGATGAACATTTGCTCAAACTAATGTCCAGTTTTTTTCTATTACAAAATGCGCGCCTTGTAAAACAATATGGTGTCTAGACCAAAGCGCACATTATGCAAACCTCAACGTTTTGTCTACGAATTTGCGGTTCGATGTGGAAAAAAATCATTTAAACGGGAGGCGAAAGACAATAACCTCTACGAAGTTGAGATCAAAAAGATTGATCAAGAAAATAAACGTGTTCGTACGCATTTTAAAGGATACGATTCGCGTTTTGATGAATGGCGACCCTATGGGTTATGGCAAAGTTAATATATTTCCCGTTTCTTCAGCATGAAAAGCCTCGTGTTTTGGCCGCCGCATCAATATAGACGATAGAGGCCATAATAACAATAACAATAACAATAAAACCTTTTGAATAAAATTCGCCCTTACACGCGCAGGTAGCCGATGTGAACGATATTAATGTCCCTTATTCCAGCATATTATATGTATAATATATACACAATATATCAATAAGAAAATCATTAATGTGTACTGCAGCAGCGTAGGCTATTGCCGACGCTATTTATTGCGCGCCGACGCAAAATATACACAACTGTGGTATTAAACAGTACTATATTAAAGCATACAAGGTAAAAATATAAAATTCTCTTGCCTGCTTATCTCGTAAGTAAACGTCGGGCCTCCATTCTGATTGTGTTCACATCACCAACAGCAGAGACTGCATTAATGTGTGAACAACATATGCAAATGCCGACCAATGTCGCAAAATACCTACAGTTCATGGCCATCGGTCCGAAGCTAATTCACGTTGAATATGTACGAAATTCATATCAAAATACGCGCCAAAACATGTAAATTTCAATTCCGAATGTAAGGAAAAGAAATATTGTATAGTGGAAGCAGTACGAGGAGTTTTCCCGCAACTTCCGCTCTAAACGGCGATTTTTGACCAATATTCTTATATAGCCCGCAACATTCAACCCCCAAAGTCCGACTCCGGGATACGACGAATCTTTACCAAAAACAATAAAGAATGTGCGGCATAGGTCTAAATTTAATAATCCGTGTGTAAGTGAAAGATAACTTCAGTTTCTAAGGCACACGAACAGAAAAAGCGCTTATTTTGGACGAGTTTGTATTGCGCACTGCTGGGGGTATCCTCGCTTGTAACGCGATATAGACTATTTGTATAGCGAGAGTTTGATATGTTATCTCTCATAATTATTTGCATTTTGATATATTTGCGGATGAATAAATTATGAAGCTCAGAATTAATGCATTTTGTACTAGCCAATAGGATTACAGAATCGTTTAGCAGATCCCTTGAGGATAAAATGCTTTGAGTGCGAAATCGATTGATGCCGATATGTTTGTATTCAGGCTGGCTGATGCCGATCTTTAATGTCGATGTGTTTGCATAAAGCGCCTCTTTTTGACTTTCTTGCATTTAGTTAAAAAGTGGGTAGCTACATCCAAACAACATGCAACAACCGGCTTAAACCTCGGGCAATGTTGGCGAAAATGACCTGGTATGGAATGAACACATAACATCCAAGAATACCGAGTGTGGACTCTGAGTGTTTTATGATATTAGCTGCAATTAAAATATTGTTAATTTGAAATTTTATTACAGTTTGGGAATTACATGAGTGCATGCCTACCTAAATTATATATATATATATATATATCAAAATTTAGAAAGGTCGTTATAGCAAATCAAGAGTGCACAAGCCGAAGCGTGCTTTATTTAAATTTACTGAGATAGTATGAGGAGCTACAAGCAGGACATCATATCACTATTGCTTACCATGATCAATTCCACTTTAGCTACATACAATAATATTCCTTCCCCTCACCGATTTCTCATTCCAGGCTTGGGACTGGACAATGGCTGGTTTAAAAGGAGGAAGGAAACCAACACACGAACATAAAAGAGATTTTATTCATGATATGAAGATGTGATGCTATTGTATTATATTACTAATGTGGGATTATTACTAACACGCATTCACGTGTTATTCACATGAGCGGGACAATCAGTCGCGAGCTGTCATACAAAATTTACTATAACGAGAGTGCACAAGCCTAAGCGTGCTTAATATCAAAATTTAGAAAGGTCGTTATAGCAAATCAAGAGTGCACAAGCCGAAGCGTGCTTTATTTAAATTTACTGAGATAGTATGAGGAGCTACAAGCAGGACATCATATCACTATTGCTTACCATGATCAATTCCACTTTAGCTACATACAATAATATTCCTTCCCCTCACCGATTTCTCATTCCAGGCTTGGGACTGGACAATGGCTGGTTTAAAAGGAGGAAGGAAACCAACACACGAACATAAAAGAGATTTTATTCATGATATGAAGATGAATATTATATTTTTATATTATCTTTTATTCACATCTTCATATCATGAATAAAATCTCTTTTATGTTCGTGTGTTGGTTTCCTTCCTCCTTTTAAACCAGCCATTGTCCAGTCCCAAGCCTGGAATGAGAAATCGGTGAGGGGAAGGAATATTATTGTATGTAGCTAAAGTGGAATTGATCATGGTAAGCAATAGTGATATGATGTCCTGCTTGTAGCTCCTCATACTATCTCAGTAAATTTATATATATATATATATATATATATATATACATATATATATATATATATATATATATATATATTATCTAAGTATACATATAATTTCCTATGTACATATTCCATATTGCGTATGAGCCTAATTTATTGTTTTGTACAGATCCGAAAGATCACAGGACCATTCTTTGCGTCTCTATAATATTACGACGATACATGTTCCTTCCACTGAAACAATAGGAATTGAACGCGCAACTGCTATAAATAAGTTAAATTAATAGAAATAATTAATAAAAACTAATAAAATAATTTCTTCGGCATACCCGTCCAGTGGTTACGGGGATGTATTAGCTGTTTTTTTCAACGGGTCTCCCTGACTGAACTAATTTATATTACTATTAAAATTAGTTCTCTAGGTTGCCTTCAAAAGTTTCATAAATTAGCCTTAAAAAATATTTGCACACCGAAGCAGTCGATCAATTTTCCAGCAGTAATTCTATATACGCGAAGATGGTCAAACATTTCCCCACCCCCTCCCGTTCGGTACCTTGCCGATAATTATAGATCTTTCCTACGCCAACGGTTGAATGAAGTAGGCTTTAATAGCCCTTGATTGGATGAGTTGAACAGTATTGTACTCGATGGAGATATCTCGTATAAAAAGGTTATTGCATGTAATTCCTGTATCTACCTCGTTTCAAGCTAGGAGTCAACGGAATGTAATACTGCATTGATAAACAGATGGTTTCAATGCGAAATTTTTATACGACGAATAAAGTTAAAGGTAATGGAAAGGGACTATGAGCAGTGATTTTTCGCTCGACACCTGCTCGGCGCAGAAAACTAAAAGGACACTCTAAAAACAACCGAAAACAAACAAGGAGACAATCATGCAGGAATGTCCAACTTTAAAAAACGGAAATATTTATCCCTGGAATTCAACAGGACCGCACTGAAAACATTCTTATCTTATACGCCGTATACTTTCGACCATATCACCTATTAAAAATGTTTGCATTTTGCAAAAGAAAACAATTCTACCGTTCGCGCTGCACGTAAATTTTTATCGCTCGCCATCTTCTGTTCAATGTCTTCTTTGCCCACACATGCATCAATAAAGAACAGTCGAAAATCGATCTAAACCCAAAGTCATATTGTTTTGATTGTATTGGTTTACCAAAAAGCCCAAACTGTTCTTCGTAATACGATTTGCCCGGTGGGAATTCTTAAGTAACAATTTTGTTTATATTAGATCGCCGTAATAATGTAAACGTTTATGGCTCTTGGCATCCCGTAAGGATCATCCATTGTTGATACAGTGTCATCACGCGGAGAAGTGGAAGATCCGAATCAAAATAATTTTGTTTATACTAGATACTCCCGCTACAGTCTACGTAGTGATCGTATATCGAAGGATTTTAGTGATTTTACATGATCGGATGGTCTGATTTTGCATTATAGTTCTTTATCAAATTTCAGCTGTCTTCAGATGTGAAGTAACCTAAACTATAAACTTTTATTATTTATCCCCGAGAGGTCGAGTCGAGCGAGGCTTATCACTATCGATCCAGTGTCATTGCATTAATTCGTCTGCGTGCAGACGACTATATGATCCATGCAGTTGTATGAGACCCGTTTTGCTTTAATGGAGCTTTAAGTGAAAATTAAATAACACTCCCATACCTGAACTGTCTAAGCATTACTTTAATTCATCTTAAAGGGTTCTATAAACTGTTCTCCCTTCAGGGCCACCGCATATTCAAAATTCTGCATGTTAAGGCAACTAGAAACAGCATGTAGGATTCCGTACGCTGATTAAAATCAGGGAATGATTCCAATTTTAATTGCGTTCTTGAGAAAAAATCCGCAAGCTTGGAAAAAAACCTCCTTTTTTACACCCTGCGAAGATCGAACGGACCGACATTAGGCTGATGACCGTGGACAAAATTTTTGCTCCTTGTCGGAAGACTGTTGGTTAAAATATCAATCGAACGACACCGTAAAGTGGATTTTGTTTTCAAGTTTTGTGTGGTCGTGTTGACGCTCAGTCTTAATATATAAATTATATGCAAATTAGGTTACCGAAAATTTATGCGATGCTCAAATGGGAAAACGCAATCTGGAAGTTGTCAATACTCCTAATTAGGCAATTCAAATATGTCAACGTTTATAGCTTCAAAATGATCGACGTTTTAAAGTCCTTTTTTTTAATTCGTTGCGTAAAACAGTACCTACATTTTGGCATTAACACAAATGCGTGTCGCCCCTGAGAATAAATAATTTCCACATCTTATCTTATAAAAATAACATAGCGTAATCAGGGCAGCGAAACACATAATATTATCTTAATTCAATCCGAGACATTTAGGAAACGCTTGTCACTGCTTTTCAAGTACGCAGAACAGGTGCAACGGACTTTATAGGTTGTCGTTAAACTCGACTTGCACGTCTCCGAAGGCAAATGCTTCGGGTTTCGCCAGCTTAATCGACACAACCGAACATGGCGAACACACGGGCATGCAATTCGACCGCAATTCTAAACAACTCAAGCCTCGGCAACATCGTGAATGCACAAAATTCAACCAGGAGGGAAAATGCCTTCCAATTCGGTGGTGCACTCGAAGACAACCGCTTGATGAGCGGCCTGTTTATTTTTATAGCCGTACTTTCGTTCGTTGGCAACTTACTCGTCTTGGTGCTGTTTCTGCACAATAAAAAGTGGCTGAAAAGGACGTACGGGCGACTCGTGTTCGCGTTGGCTCTCGTGGACCTTTTAACGGCCGTTTGTCTGTTTGCGACACCGTTAGCCGTTCATCACGAGAAGCGCATGGAAAGACCAACAAGTGCGATAGCAAGGGAAATGTATTGTCGGCTACTCTGGTCGCATTACGTGCTCTTCTCGTTCGGCATTACCTCAGTGTACACTTGCCTGGTGCTGACGACCGAGCGCTGGATCGCGGTCACAAAACCGCTATACATTCGAAAGTACAAGCCATCGCGACGGACGTGTTTCGCCTGCCTCGCGCTGCCGTGGTTGGCGGGTTTTTTGCTCGAGGCGAACGTCGTGAAAGAAACGCGCACCGCGAATTTCGACGACGGCACGTTCTCGTGCGAGTGGAGAGCTCAGGAACACGCCGGTAAAACAACCCCGGCACTTCTAGCCGTGGTATCATTTCTCGGCGCAATGCTTATACCTCTCTTGATTATAACCGTAATGTACGCCCATATCTTGGTGACCCTAAAAAAACAAAACTTGAAGCGAAAGGTGAGTAAACGAATGACGTTGTTGGCCCCGGTTTTCCCTCTGCTCCCCTAAGCACGGGAGTATACAAGGAACATTTTCATCCAGAAATATTACTGTCAAAACTGAGGATTAAAATTCAATACTTGACAATCGAACCCAACTTCATTTTCAGGTTGTTTTTAGCTCAAGAGTATGAGTGATTTCGCCCGCGCATTGCGATTTACTTCCTAAAGGTCGACACAGACCGGACGCGATGCGGCAAAGCGACGCGAATTTTCAGTTTTCAGAAGCACATAAATCAATTTCTGGAAGCAAAATTTGGAATCTATGGACGCCAGAGCAGTCAAAATGTATTATTGTTAAGTAATCTACACGAATATTATGATAGTTTAAAATTTATTTGCTTTTGGAAAATTAAAAACTTTGAAAAATCGCGCCGCGTTGCGAAATCGCGTCCGGTCTGCGTTGGGCTTAATGGGGGAGGCACTACGTAAGAACTGGTCGCATGATCATAACCTGATAATGGCTATTTAATTCAAACTATTGTTAAATTAAGTATATCCGGCAGTCTGTATGTACGTATGCAGATTCTTAATCTTAACTGCACAACTCGACATCCCCCTTGTCCGCGCGAACTCAAAATCCCCCCCCCTGCCTGACACGCCATAATCATAAAATGAATGTAATATTGTAGCAAAAAGGTTGATCTCGATCTCGACCAATCTTTCGCTTTCGAAGTTTTCGCAGATCATATCATGATGTTGCACCGAACGGAGATAACATGACCCGATAGCTTTTTCTGACTGAGGAAAATAAAGATAACGAGCCACTTACTACGCCAACTTTAAATTTTCCATTTCAGAATTCGTTCATAGCGGAAAGCGTTCGTCCCACGTCCACCTTCTACAAACTGGCTTTGAGGCGTGCCACCAAAATGGCTGCGTGCGCAACCTTCGCGGTGGTCATCTGCTGGCTACCATGTCAGGCGTACTCGTTGGCAGCACAGTTGGGTTTCGCCCCTACGGAGACAACACTACACCAGGTCTTAAACCTGTTAGCATTCTTCAATTCCTGCTTAAATCCCGCTTTGTATGCGTTCACGAACGGCGTGTTCAGGAAGAAATTTTCAGAGGTGTTTACAAGACTGTCTTGCCATAGTGATAACCCTCCAGCCAACAATCTACCTTCGGCTCTTGTATAAAAATGCCCAGCAACTGTTTTGACAACTATATTGACATTCTCTCGTGCTAAGGCCAAGGTTTACAAACAGACATCCGTACGCTGTTCGGATGAAAACACTAAAACGCCGCCAAAACAAAATATTTAAACTTACAACGAAAATAAACTTGTCATTTGTCACATATGCATAACGTGCCATGTTAATTCAGGCGCGCTTTCATTTACTCGTATAGTTGTCGTGGGCATGTCAAGGTAGTGATTGATTGGAGCATTTTTATATACAGTCAACCATGACAATTTACATACGGATGATAAAGAAAAATATTTATCCGGCCTATTTTACATCGGTGAAAATGCCTCGTTTACGACAATGAAGACCAACTTATATCCCAGTCTAATTCTTCTGCTGATTTTAATAATTCTCAGTAACACAGTCAGTTCTACCTGAAGCCAACCTTGCGGCCAGTCAACATTGGGGCCCGCAGAAACACAATTTGAACAAAGTGGTAAAATCATGCGGTGCGTGAGGCTAGAGTTTCAGCCGTCTAACCAGGCCGAAAATATTTTTTTATTACATGGAACGTTTCTGCCCGGGCTGGGTTTATGCCATGTGAGAATTACATTTTAAGACCAGGCTGAAATTTCAGCCCTGTTTGAGTTAGCAAAGGTTGGTAGTCGACCTATTTCTGCTCTACGAACGCTTTAAAATCTTGAAAGACAATAACTTGACCTTTAAGGGACGGTCATTAATGCACATGAAAATGAAAGAAACAAATGCAAAAACTTTGCCAAAGCGAATTTTACTGCCCGGATCGGATTTTTCACGATTAACGATGGCAACAACTGAATAACAGTGAGTCGCAGCCCGGGCTGATAAAACAGCATACTTGAAAGACTGAGTAAATTTAATGCTTCTTAATTAAATTTATCCATATTGAAGTAAGTATATATTAGCAATAAATTTTTCAAAGGGGGGAGCCGCGGCTCCCACAAATCCCTCCTGCCTACGTACCTGCGTTTGAGAGGTTCTTTGTCTTTTTAGGCAGTAGGTTTACCACGTGGTCGAGAAGAAAGTTGTAGCTTTAGCTATATATGACTTATGACAAACTATAAATGTTCTGTTTCTACTGAGTCTTAGTTCATATATAGTCATATGCAGCTATTCTAGAACGTATATATATATATATAACAGCTTTCTTCCGTAAAATAAAAGCTTATTCACGTGTCTTCCAATAAATACTACATAACAGGATGTTCTAACTGGCAAAGTATAGTAAAAATAGTTACAATGTAAGATTCAATCAGTTTTCGCGCCAAAATTGAGCAGCTGGCCGCAGCCATCTTTTTTCCGCATTTTAAATCATGGATCTTCCTCAATCTCAGGCATTTTTAAATCAGTTAAACGAAAAAGAATAAAAATCCATGCTGTTGGTCACCGACCGCCGAGGGACCGATAAAATGTTTTATTTTGTGTGCTATTGCACTCGCACTGGCTTGCCATAGTAATAATATGATTAAAAATTTAACACACATTCATCATCATAAGATACAAAATTTCCATGCTTATACGTAATACTCGCTTGCATCGCTATAAATAGTTTTCAATAATTGCTATATATCTAATCACAATATTGGCCTGTGGATCCCTGTTCTGATTAGCCATTTAATATCAAATATAGAGCTTTTCAAACAATTAGTTCAAACAGACCGGCGCGAATGTGGGCGCTTGTTATGTTGCTAAGAATAGCGTTTGTATATGTGCTTCACTCCTCATAGTTATATCAAACCACATCTTGACTACACGTTCCCCCGGATCGAACCACAACGAAAGAATAATTTATCCCTGCAATAGCTTATACTATAACTTTTAAATCCAAACACCAACATGGCGGTTGGAATGTTATGTGCAAATGCTCTGCAGCTGCCAACAACTGCCAGTTACCGATCGGTACACAGCTAATTACTCCGGTGTCAGCGACGGAGTTGAAAATTCGCCTCGGTTTTGTTTTTTTTTTCGTCGCAAGTCTGAAATGGCGCGAATATTCTAATATTTGAAATGTGTGTGTAACCGTATTTAGCTACGTCCCAGTCTTATCTCCCAAGAGTTGTGGTGTACAGCTTTGGCTAATTTTCCGATGCGCGATTCGATTTCGCTCGCATGATACGGCAATTCCTCCAACAGGAACAAATAAACCGTTCTTTTCATGCTGTTCGATTAAGTTTAGATTGAATTGGGGTAAGAATATATTTAATACATGTAGATTCCGGTCCTATTTTAATAATATCGCTGCTATTTCGCCGTTTAACAAGATGATGTGGTCGTGTATGGGCGCGTTTACACGTTGCGTAGTTTGCACAGGATCGAAGATTTAAAGATAATATCCAGTCGAATCTGAGCATGCACGGAAAAGTCTATTTGCGGGCCCCGCAAACAAACCATTTTACTACATATTACATGAAGTTTTGAGGCTGTGTTGATATATGATCTGTTGCCACCACTTCGCTTGATGAGTGAGAAAACTATTGTCTCGTCTATTGTCGAACCATGGGCCATGGCCGACGAAGGAGAGGAAGATATTTTAGAAAATATCGCAGAAAGTTTGACAGTAAATCTAAATCCGACTGACACGAAATATAAGCGTATGGAATATGATGTTAAACGAGGAAAATCAAGAGTAAACTTGCACGAACTGCCGAACAATTCGTTCCATGGAGTTAAAAAGTGAACTAAATTTTGACACTTAATAGCTCGCTGAGTTTTTAATAAACACGTATTTATCTGGACGGAATACTGCTGGAAAATAGTATGTAATAATAGTATGTTTATACTATTGATAATGCTATATATGCTTCGGCCTTCTTTGACCCCAATTCAATAGTCAATTTAATTAACCTCATGTTTTGCATATTTAGCGACGCGGAAACACAGACAGACAATAGTTCCTTCCTACATGTACCTGAGTCAACATTGCTCCCTGCAGAATCGCTGTCACCGATTGTCCCATATAACTATTAAATTATTTTTACTCTTGTTTACTTATACATAATTATGTGTGCAATGTGTACTTACTATTTTATGCTGTCCAAATTCCAATACCATGCAATATTGATACTGGTAGAAACTGATACTGAGATAGGAATGTACACAGTATATACAAACTATATATGCATGCAAAATGTTTTGTATTTAATTTCAATTATTTATAATCTATAATCTTGCTGGCCTGAAGCCTACATAAACACCATTAGGTGACGGGTAACGATTCCTGATTGCCTTCACACAGCAACTTGGGACAACTCTCCTGTTACCTTGTCCAAGTCTACCATGTTGCCAAAGAACAAATTGCCTGTATGCTGTATGCCGAAAGTTCTCATTATCCTGGGGATGTTCCATTGCCAACATATCCTCCCTGTACCTCATTGCCACATCTAATATGTTCCCATCCAAGACAATTTGGTAGAATAATGGGCTTGTTGTTATACATGGCCGAACACTTTGTGTGCAACATTTGTTTTCAGCTTGTGTTGGCATAGCTACACACAAACCACACTTACACCAATCAGGTGAATTATTGTCATCTTCTGGTGGTCCTGGGTCTTCTGGTGGTCCTGGGTCCTCTGGTGGTCCTTGGTTTACTGGTGCACCTGGGTTTGGTAACTCACCATTTACTAAATCAGCAAACATTGCAGGTTGTCGTCTTAGCAGTTCAACAGCCAAGCGTCTAACTGCTTCCTCATTTAGGCCACTTATGAGTTCCTACAAATATTTGAAGGATAATAATATATTTTTAATTATTTATTAAATAGACACTGCCAGGTACTGTGTCTTTGGTCAAATTGCACACAAGTTACAGTTATCCTGAATAAAGGGCCTCAACTAGTTACAGTCCATTTTAGTTGCTAGATACAGTTTGTGAACATCTCTTTTAGCACATAACTTGCAGCACTATGAGCATGCACTGACAACTGACAAGTACAATCACCAGGTGATTGATAGAGTCAAATATTAATACATTTAAAAGAACAGGCATCCTGGTTGTATTCCTACTGACAAGTACAATCCACTAGTATTAAACAGAGGAACACACTTGAATAGTATGTTTCCAGGTTTATTGCGATGCAGACTTACAATACCTGTATCTGCTCTTCATGCTGAACCTGCCTTTCATCTGAATTTTCTTCAGCCACTAATCTACCACGCCCTCTTCCACCTCTTGTTGACACACGGGCTCTTCTGGGTTGCCTTGCTCGACCTCTAGAAGCTGTTGAACCCCTTGAATGCCCACGACTTGATGGTCTACCTCTTGTACCCCTTTTACGTTTTGGCTCAGGAGGTTGAAACATCTCATCTGATGATTCTTGGTCCTAATACAAAATAGTATATGTTGAACAAATGTTTACAATACATGAGGCAGAAAAAACAGAGGATACAACACAGTATGCATGTAGGCAGCAAATGTAGCATATACTATAATATTACACAGTTAAAATACACATTTTGTCGTCCTGGGACAAATTTTGCATGTGAATCAGTGGGCTGTTATATAACAAATCCATTCATTTTAATATTATATCAGTACTTCGCACAAATTTAACTAAATATAGCATAAAAACCGTAATTGTACTGTACATACCAGAGAATCTTCAGAAGATGAAGAGAAATCCCCATCCAATAGTTGCATTCTGTTCAGGCAGTCTTTGTTCTCTTGCCCATAGCACGCAGAAGAACAGGAATGTCCAGCGTTTTTACACGGACACGCATTACGACCCCTTTCTCGTAAACACATAAACCTGCTGGGTTTACACTTACAAGCCGTTATCTTGTCCGTAAACGGGTTTTCAGATGTTTGGATGAACTCATTGTTATCTCGTTGCTCTAGCGTAAACCACACTTCCATGCATACGACGCGGTATTAAATTTTGAGAGCAACAAAATAATATCGAATACCAGGTGTTTGTCGCCATATTATTTTGAACATATTCACAATGAGACCAACGACTTTGTGTAAATATAAACAGGATGCGTCCCATATTTGCCACTTCAGGTTCTGACACGAAAGTGTCGTTTAATTCATAGTAAGTGTGAAATCATTGGTGAAATCAATTATCGAATTTGCCTATTAAAGCCACCCAGAATAGCCAACTTATTACGCACATTTAACTGTTGTATATTCCCATAAATTCCACTGTATTTTTCCACCAAAGAGTGAAGTCCGCCATGTTGTTATGGAAAAGTCTTATTATGTAGATGCAGAGTACTTCGTGTACGCTGATATATAATGGATGTCAATTGAAAATGTAAACAAAGCTTGCGCATGCTCAGATTCGACTGGATATTATCTTTAATATAACTAAATAACTGCGAATTCCAAAGGCGAATGTATCATGCGGTTTATTTACATTTTTGAACAATTGAACTTCTATACTGCGATGTGTTTCTGAATTTCGCGATCGAACATTTAGGTTTGCAAGGCATCTAACAACCTCGTACCCAGGGTCTTTTACCTACGCTCCTCGGACACGCTGCGGCGAAGACCCTGGTTGCGGCTGGTCACGTGAACCCCTAGAAATTGGCGCAACAGGAGGTCCCGAGGGTGGGTGGTTGAAATACGATATGTTGTAAAACAACTTCCGGTGAAAATTTTGTTTGCGAGGAGCGACACAAGCGACACGAGTGAATTTTTATAAAATAGGAGAGCCATGCGAAAAGATTCGAATTGTATGTTTTTTTTTATTTGTCTGCAGTTTTCTGTTTTGAATAGTTTGTATTCGAACGCTATTTTGAAACCTAAGCAGGTTATTTGTTTGGAAAAGCTGTTCCTTGGCGTGGATATATTGGCAATTCTACCAACCTGTTATGGCAAGTCCTTAATTTACCAGCTTTTGCCTTTGATGCTGTTCGCTAAAAGAGCATTGGAAGAACGTACAAATCAGCAACTTTGTACTGATGAAGTGACCTCTGTGCTGCTTGTGATATCTCCATTGAACGCTTTAATAAACGATCAAGTTCGAAAGTTATGTGCGATAGGACTTAGAGCATCGGCGATAAATATTCAGCCACAACAAAATATTGACGATGAAATCGATTGTGATGTAACTGAACTTGAACAAAAAACGAAGCTGATCAAAGGATATTATAATTTGTTGTTTGCTCATCCTGAAGCGCTAATATCAAGCAAGTTTGGAAAAGAACTAGTGAACAGCGCTATATACCAAAAACATGTTTGCGCTATTGTAATCGATGAAGCCCACTGCATTCTTGAATGGTATTTATTATTGTTTGTCATATATATATTTATATACATTTAAATATTCCTATACGATGTCCTGAATTCAGTTTTTAGGCCATCTTAACTATACTTTATATGGTCTATATTGAAATCTAAATTTATTCTCCCTTAATGGTTGTATCATATAATGTATCACAAACGATCATATTTCGTCATTAAAACTATGTTATGTGAATTTTTTTAGGGGAGATGATTTCAGACAAGATTATGCAAAGCTAAGTGTGTTGTGTGCTGTCTTTCCAAAAGTACCACTTCTGGCTATGACGGCTACAGCAAATAAAAGTGACCGAAGGCAGATTAAGGAATCACTTGGCCTGCATAGTTGTTTTGAATTGATTGCAAACCCCAACAGAAAAAACATCTTCTATGAAAAGACATTCAGATATGGACAAGATATTGATGCATTTGAGCACATTTGCAGACCAATTGCAGTCGATTTGCTACATATGAAAATCGATTTCCCGTTGACTATTAATATATGCCACTTCGATGGTGTGGGTTTGTATACCGACTATTTGAAACCATACTTGGTATAAACCAATATTATCCAGCAGATTCCCTAGCCCTACCAAAAAACAGACTATTTGGACAATTTCATGCTCCACAGACAGCCAAGATGAAACAAGAAATTTTAGAACAATTGAGTCTGCAGTCATCAAAAATAAGGGTAGTTTTAGCTACAGTTGCCTTTGGAATGGGGGTGGACATTCCCTCAATTAGGCAAATTATACATATTGGGCCACCAAGAACCATTAGAGAATATCTCCAAGAAACTGGCAGAGCAGGTCGAGATGGAAAACCTTCAAAAGCCATACTGTATTACAATAACAGAGACATTGCTAAGAACAAACCAGGATTCCAGGATGAAGTACGAATGTATTGCCTCAGCGATGATCAGTGCTTGCGTACTCTACTGCTGCAATTTCTTGACATTAGCCAGCCTGAAGCAGTTTCACCAAAACATTCATACTGCAGTGTTTGCAAAACACAATGCTTATGTATTGAGTGTGGTTTAGCTGTTTAATAAACCTGCTAATACTAGTACAGTATATGTACAAATAAATGTAAATTTTGATGTATATAATAATCATAGTAACCATACAGCCATTTCAATTAAAGTTTCCTGCACCAATCTTTTTAACAAACGTCTCTGAATAATCTTAAATAGTTTAATTGTTATATTATAACTAATAAGGCAGTCCTTAAGTCGAAACACCAGGTTTTTTGTGTATATGGATATACAAAAAACCTGGTGTTTCGACTTAAGGACTTTTTTCTGAAGAGGTAATATGTTAAAGATTTGCACACTAACTCATGTGCTTAAGGCTCTTTTGGTTTGGTTTGGAAAATTCTATGCAGTGGCCAAAAAGTTAATATTTCCATACTATAATATTCTAGTTAATCATTCAGTGCTATAGTCTTATAATTAAATTACTGCTGTTTCAGTTTGTTTGCATAAACAATATTTATAATTCTTCATCATCTGATGTGTCTACTGGTCCGTGCTTTGTAATGTTCCTTTTGTGTTTATTTAGCCAATCATAAAAGGCAGCATTGTCTAATTTTGCTAATGGATCTGAAGATATATCTGAAAAACCATCATGAGAACGATCACCAATATTCTCAAATGGTTTCAATTCTAAGAGATCAGAAAGAATAATCTTTTCATCCTTCTCAGAAGACTTGTGCTTGTGAGATGATGCCTTCTTCTTGATCCCTACAGCATGGTCAAAGTTGCTGATGATTTCAGCAGTGCCCCCAGCAGCTCTACTTAACCGTTCAATTGCCTGGGGTGTTTTATTAGCTCCCATTCCTTTAATACCTTTTTTCAATTCTCGATTGAGGTTTTCTTGAAGAAGATCAATTTCAATATTGTTTGCTGCACCACCCTTCCAGTTAACAGTAGAAGCCCAACGAGTTTGATGAGCCTGTCTCTTTGTCAGAAACACTTCATCCTGCAAGATGCTGATTAGCATCTCAATGGCATAAGTGTTATGACCTGCGTGACTTTTAAAATGTTTCAAAAGCACCTTTCGTAGAGATGCAAGCCAATCACCGTCCCCCAATTTCACTGCTTCTTTAACACATTGAAGGGTAAAAAATAATCTTAAAAGGCATAATGAATATTCCCTTACCCTATCAATGTGGTCCTCATCTTCTGACTCCTCACCCGACTCAGAGTTATTTTGAGCTGGAAACAAGTACTCATCCACAAACTTATCCAGAACATCATCAAAGTACTGTTGTTTTTCCCCATCACCATGCAGTACATCATGTGGTGGAATACCACAGAATACGTGTAGAATTTTTATATAGCATCTTAAAAATAAGCTAAAAAATAAACAATAAAAAATGAGTCATTAATGATTAATCATGAAATAATAGTTTTAGTAGAAAAACTATGTGGAAGAAGAGACCCTAAAAAGAATTTAAGTGTGAGCTTAGTAACTTTTTAGGATCTTGGTAGGGGATGTATTCTAATTTAGAAGATTAGGGAGATATGTTGAGGAAGTATTTTGGAAGTAATAGCTAGATTAAGGAGTAGGGGTTCACCTATGTCCAACAGGTGTTAAAGAATAAAAAGCTTTTGGTTGTTTTGATTTAGGCATTTTTTTAGTAATGATGGGGTGGATGTGGGTTATGCAGTTATTATATACTGGGTGCCATTTTATCATGACACAATTTGTACCTTCAAAAAACTTCTTTTACAGTGCCAATCAGCAACCTTTATTGGATGAATATGATCCAGTCGATCTCGTGCTGTATGACATCCAGCTCTTAAATCTTTTGCACCAGCCAGGCGTACTCTAGTGAGTTGATCACCATAACAGGGTACTCTAACTGTTGCCAAAGGGTCATTAGGGTCAGCCGCAGGATGTACATGTGACAATGGTTGATCTGGTCTAGAAGTAGTTGCAGGCAGGAGTAGGTGTTGTTCATCTTCAGAATGAGACTGACTGCAGTCATTGTATGTGTCACTATCTGGAATGTGTCCAGCTTTAGCAAAAATCTTATGGACCCATGTTTCAAGCTGATCCAGAACATCGACAATCTCGCCATATTTCTTTTCATCCTTTAAAAGAACTGGAAATGGCACAACAATTGATTTAGCTTTCATTTGGTCACCATGCATGGAAGACTGGTCAGTGCTGTTTACCAAATCCTTTATAAAGTCAAATGCAGGGATGTTCTCACACATGATTTTTGCCGCTATCATTTTGTATGCTTGGCGTTGCTTTGCCAGGTCATCATCTCTTAGACCAACCAACTTGGCTATGTCAGTATGAGCTAACGACTGCTGGGGCTCTTCATCTTGCAAATGGCTTGATGATATGCGATCAAAAACTACAGATGTTGCAACAGCATGCACACTTTTGTTTTGATGATCAGATCGCATATCATGGACCTTTTCCTCCCAGTCAATGTTATCAAGTACAAAGGAGAAAGTTTTCCCAGCCTTCACTTCTTCAACCACTTTGTCAAGAAAGTGTGTGCCAATCTCATCTTGAATAGTATATTTCTTTGTCTTTTCGAGGCATATACCATACTTATTAAACCTTTCATATACCTTAAAAAATATTGTAGGTATTGTATCATTTCATGTTTATAACTAATCAAAAAATTTTATTTAACAGGCAACAATGCTCAAACAGACTTCTGTTTGACCTTTAACATCTGCAATCTGCACTGGAGAACTTCCTGTACAAAGTCTAATGCGTGCCGCAGAGAATGCAGAGAAGATAAAAGCCTTTGATATTGAAAAGCATCAGGCACATGTTAACCTATCTCATATTTTGCCTATTGCTGAATATATATAAAAAAACGTAATCGATAAAAGGCATAATCGTCTTACTGGCGATTGCAAGGAATTGGGAATCAAAGTTAATTTGCACTTATCATAATTGGAACGAGTTCAAAAAAAAAGACAAAAACTTTGTAACAGTGGGATCGGCGGATGGGGATGACACATCAAGCTTATTTAATGAGAAATCTCAAACAGCTGAATAAACATTTGCAGTCCATAGAGTTATATGACTTATAACTGAAACTAGGCTATTGTTTATTGTTTATCCTCCCTTGGCCTGTAGATACTTTTTTACACCGAATCAACCGGCAGTCTTGAGAAGTTGAAAAAAAACCTCTTATACTCAATACCCACAATTAAAGGAAAAGAACAAATAATATCACAGTGCATGTTTACCTCGGTATTCGCACCACTATCCGCCAGAATTACACTGTTAATACGCTGGAAATAACTCAACTCGTGGCATCTTTTGAACATAATCACCCCGTATATCAATGTCATTGGAACAATCCGCGTTTCCGAAATATTGAGTTCCAACATTTCTGCTAAAATTCTGTAAGTCGCAGGGCATATCGTGCGCAACTCCGTCTATCTGATTTGCTCTGGTGAAAAGGTGCTCAATCCCTCAAATGACGGCTGCGAAGCTTTGAATTCGTCTCTCTTCTAGCTACTTCACGCAATTCATCATTAATCCTTTTTAGTATTTCATCGAATGACGCGTCCTAGCAAAATGTAACAATTTTGCATAATGTTAAGGACTGAAATTTATTATTTAGTACTACCCGTTTAATTTTGTTTTTACCTGGTAAGGGCCTTTGCTTGAATTCAATTGCAGTTATCAAGACAGCTGCGGCGAGAGCCCACACTTCCATCTGCTTCACTGGTTCTCGAACTCTTAATGCTGCTCATGGCTACAGATGGCGATGATTCGTTGATGCATCTCTTTTTCGATGTCAAAGAACTTTGGGTTTCAGTCACTATTCTCCTAAACTTGGCAAAATTGTCAAGCCTTCTCTCGCAAGGCCGACATAAAAGTTTAGGAAGCCCGTCCTCATTCGCAAGAGTTCCACCATTTACAAATTCTGCGACACAAAGAAGGCTTTTATTTCGCACTAGAAATAAATTTTTGCAGTGCTTCTTATCGAAAACGCCAGCACAAAGGCGACACTTGCACTCCGACAACAAGTCAGATTTCGGATAAAGTTTCTTTGGAGTTTCCTTTCGCTGTGCCATAGCTTGGGAGCAACCGATACTGAAGTTTTTTTAAGTCTGTATTCGATTATAACTATGCGCTCCGAATTCAAGGTGCAAAACATACCTCCAACGACGCACATTAAAGCAAAGAGGTGTGAAAAGTTTTTGTGCGGTGACATATTTCATATAAAATAAAAGCAAAACCGACAAGGCCAACAAAGTGCCGAGATTTTTTCGTTTCACACCTGATGATCAATCTCCTGGCTTTTTAACAATTCCCTCTACCACTCCTCCCTAAGAGGCAAAGAGGCGCCAATTCGAATTACCCCCAATTTCTAGGGGTTCACGTGACCAGCCGCAACCAGGGTCTTCGCCGCAGCGTGTCCGAGGAGCGTAGGTAAAAGACCCTGGGTACGAGGTTGGGCATCTAAATGCGAATATGTATGCGAAACAATACGCGAACTGTATTGTTTATGTTCAGAAGCTCTATATTAAAGACTGGCACGTGCGCCGGAGTTAACGCCAGAACGACGTCTTGTTCAATAAACGTTGTCCTTCTCAAGCCCAAACTCTCAAGCTCTAACCGTATGTGCGAGATATTATGCATGCATTGCCCCTATTTACTGTATTGAACTATATTTACTATATTTACTGTAAGAAAGTTGTCTTGTTAGTTGTTATATATACCCATGCAGGACGCCGGAACAGAAGATATCTGCACAAAAGAGTGAAAAGACTCAATTGACTGGCTGATTTTCGATCTCTCGATTTTCCGGACTTGAATAGAACAAATAGGGTTACAACCTTTCGCGTTCAGAGCTAAAGGTTTTTTTAAAGAACACACTGTCTAGTTAGCACTCTAATTCATTCAATTCAGTGGCCTGATTTTAAAGCTGGAATATTTTTTTAACTCGGAGTTATAAATTTGTCAAAGTGTAAACTATATAGGCAAGATATCATAAGTTTTCAATATGATTGACTATTTGACAAATATATTTTGCTGTGTGTCTTGTAGAATACACAGTTTGCAATATTTCGTAATATTAGTTGGCGGCACGATGACGCGTATATAGCGGCCATGTTGAATGACCCTGTATATTATACACTTAATGTATGCTCCCAAGGGGAATAGTGAGTTTTATTTTCCGAAGAGTCTGAATGTTTCCCGAGAAGAAGTCGAGGAAAACATTGAGACTCGAGGGAAACCATTTCCCGAGGTAGTATACATTAAGTGTTTTGTTATATAGGAACAAAATATACATGTTACATAACAATTTCATTTAAAAAAACCCACTTTACTTTGTTATAACAAGAAGCGGGCAACAATTTTTCACTTGTTTCCCTGGCAGAAAATATTGCATTCACTTAAAGTCATGTGACTACGAATGAACCAATCACATTTAAACTGACACAGCACCTATATAACAAAATATAGTTATTTACCGGTATAAAGCCCAGGATTTGTGAAACTGTCCCTTGATATAAGTAAAATTTAGAACTGATAGGGCTACTCATTGTATATAAGTTGAATAAGGTGATGTTCCCTTAGTAAAACTAGATCATTTTACGAGGAGACTCCATTGCCATTGGATCTCTCGGGGAACAGATTCGAAGAAGGGAGCTGTAACTGCGGCTATCAAAAGAATGACTGATAGAACACTAGATTAACCAAACATAATAAAATGAGTATTAAGTTCTGTATATTAACAGACTCGTATATTATAGTTCACGCAACCTAGCTTGGAAGTACATATTTAATGCATAAGATGTAGCTATATAGCTAGGTTCAGCCATTCACAAGATGTATGAGAGTATCTTTAAACTTATCGGCTTATCCACCATTTAAGCTAAACGCCTTTTGAACAACCGTGGTCTGCATATATGCACTTAAATAAAATAAACAAGATAGAATAGTCCGGCTCTTCTGGAAGTAAATGAAACAAGCAGGCCTATATATATGCAATTAGTAGACAAATTGTACCTGTACTTTTTGGTCTGTTTTTAATTTCGCGTTCTTTAAAAGCAAACAAAGCTTATATATATATAAATACATAAGGATTACGAAAATGAATTTCGAAATTTCGCATCTAAATTTAAACTTTGAACCACCCTTGTGTAGTTGTGTTTGCCTTAGAAACGTATCGAAACCTCACGTTTTTACGGAATTTAAAATAATGAGATCTTAGAACTTATTAGTATACCTCAAGCGTTTCTGCGTAATTGCAGTTAACGCTTTAAATAGACGTTAATGACATCAAACCGCCAGCTAATAGTTTCGTTTCAGATTAATAATATACGCGATGTTTGTCTTCCTACTAAAACCCAGCCGGAAATTGCGCCCTGTAATGAAAGTACACGTTCAAAACTGCATAGCAAGTTCAGCTGCTGAAACACATGAATAAATGATCGTGTACCGCTATTTACTCAATTCATATCTTATCAATTTCTGGTGGATTTTGGTGGTTTTGTTTCGGTTCGTGGCAAGCCGGTAAGTCATACAAGAGCGATAAAGTATATGAAGGGATTTAGCTGTATTAAATTGTAAAAGGATCAATTTCGTTTCGTTGACATAGAAAGGTAGTTTGTTTGCTAAGTTATAAATCCAGCTTGGTATATGATATTTTTGGTTTGTAAATTGTACGCCTACGGTCTTGTGATATAGTGCACATGCAATCAATTCTATGGGGAAACCTAGAATATAGAGATCGACAAGCTGAAGAATTGAACTACATACAGTAAGTTCAGTAAAGATTCATATGAGACGGAGATATTGAAACAAACGTAATAATCGACTATAGGCATATTACAACAGGTCGACAAACCGAATTGGTCCTTGATGTAACTTTCATGGATGACTTGCAAAATATCAGTCGCTTAAAACGCGCTTCGACGTCTTAACCAGGTGTCACAATCGACAAGTGAGCTGGGTGAAATGTTGAGTCATATATGTTTGGGAGAACACCGAAATAATTAGCCGTTTTGAGCCAATTAGAGACATTTTAACTCTGTGATCCTGTATATATTTGGCATTTCTTTTAGAGCAATCCGTTGGACTGATTTAAAACAACAAGGGCTGAAAAGTGAAGAAGATTGCAGCGCCTGGTAGAGCCATACACTCCAGGATTTGTCAGTTTTGAACAGGTTTATATAATTGTGCGTGGATGATTTGAGATTATTTACCAATATACTCTACAGATAATGCTGAACAATAGTATCAGTATCACCATGTATCCTGTGTTGACCCTTAATAGCTATGCCAATTCCACAACAACAACCGGCGACGACAACCGCGTTATACAGTCTATGATTCCGGTTTTCGTGTTGATCGCAGTGCTGGCGTTATTCGGGAACTTACTCGTCGTATTTCTGTTTATACAAAACAGCGGATGGCTGAAAAAGGCGCATAGTAATCTAATTCTTGCGCTGGCGATTACAGATATCCTGACGGCGATTTGTGTGCTGTGCGTGCCTTTATTCATTCACGAAAACGACGTTTACACTGTTCCCAAGAACGGCTTGCTGAGAGAGCTTTATTGTCGTATTGTATGGTCCCACTATTTAGTATTTTCGCTTGGCGTAACCTCGGTTTACCTGTGTCTATCCCTAGCCATTGAACGTTGGCTTGCCATCAGAAGACCTCACTTTTACACGCAGCATTTACAATCAAAACGCGTAATTGGCCTTTTGGTCGTAATCCCATGGCTAGCCGGCTTCGCGTTCGAGAGTTCTGCAATAATACGGACGACAGGCGTGATTCTACGGGACGGCACGACCAGCTGCGAATGGAATCCGGACACGTCCGAATGGGGAATTCGCGTCGCAATCGCCGTGATCTCGTTTAGCGGCATGATTTTGATACCCGGAGTATTTGTGGTTTTGGCCTACATACACATCTTGCTCAAAGTCAAGGTGACTTATAAACAGGACACCGTAAGGCATCGAGGCAAATGGAGGCGCGCTGATAGCTTAGATTTCAAGAGGGTGACCCTCATGGCAGGGTTGGCATCGATTGTTTTGTTGATTTGCTGGCTACCAGGTCAATTTTACTTCATGTTATCCCAGATGGGGTACGTCAAGGTTCATGTGACGGCCCACCGCTGGTTAAATGTCCTGGCTCTATCAAGCTCGGCTTGGAATCCTATAATATACTCGTTCTCGAACTCACAGTACCGAAAAGGATTTAAAAAAGAGCTGTCGAGATTTCTGTGCCTGTGTAAGTTGTGGAGAAAAGGCTCTTATAGCGTTAGACAGCACTCTGGGAATGCTGCCGTTGCTAAGTCTGGAAAGGAATTAGGCCACTCGCCTGGACTTGTAGGCACTTCGGTCTGAAGGCACAATTTACAGGGTACTTGAAATGAATATTTATTTTACTAATCTTTCTAGAGTGCTTTAAGATCTGAGCATATATATATATATATATATATATATATATATATATATATATATATATATATATATATATATATATATATAAAAGAAATAAACTTATGACAGGTAGACTTACACCATGCTGTCTTATCAACGACTTTATTTAACAATTATTCGCCGAAGGCGTGGTAAATATCGCGTAATAATCCGAGGTCAGAATGACCAGAGGCCAGAATTTTCAATAATCACCGTGAAATTGGGCCTGTTATCCAATTTGCGTGACTACCTACATGGGCTTAGAAATATGTTAAAGATTAGGTCGGGGGGCGCCGATCACGAGGTGCCACCATCGTTGACGTCGAGCATGAAATTCGATTAAATTTGGAAATGGTTCGTTCTGAAATTGAATCACCTGAGGATTTGCCATCAAACTCAGAGTAGCGATGCCAAAGCTCTACCATCTTGCAGTATTCAGCACTTATTTCATACGAAGAATTGGAATATCTGTATATATATATATATATATATATATATATATATTATAATATATATATTATATATATATTTTATATATATATATATATATATATATATATATATATATATATATATATATATAAGTTAATCACAAAAACATAACGTTTCGACTTTATTATCTTTCTCAAGTGAACTAAATATTACAGGCTTCTCCTTTATATACCTACCTAGATTAAAATTAGCATACATAGTTATCCATTTCAATATTCAACCCAGAGGGGTACATTGTCTTAAGTCTGTCGATCCAATACTTTTCCCTAATTGTAGGTTCTGCTGGATTAGTTTTATCAATAATAACTATCTCACAATCATTAACTAAACCATTGTGCTCTTTTGTTAGAAAATGTGAATGAAAAAAACGCTTGTGTGTGGTCCCGATTGCAAATCGCTTTCTTTTGACATGCTTTATAATTATTCCATCTCAAACGAAATTTATCCGCTGTCTGACCAACATATTGTTTACTAAATACTTTACATGTAAGGAGATAAATCACACACTTAGAGTCACAGTTAAAGTGATGGTTCACTACATATTGTTTACCATTAGCTGTGCATCTAAAAGTGTCGGTCTCCTTTATGTTATAACATGTCAAGCATCTAGGTTTCTTACATTTCTTACATCCTTTTTCTCTTATTAATGGTGGTACTTTCGCTTTAACCAAATAGCTTCTTAAATTCCGACCAGTTCTAAATGCCGCAAACCACGAAGGTTTACAACCAAATTAATAATTTTTCGGAAGAGATTGTGAAGTCTTTGACCAATGAAAGCAATGATATGTTTAACCGGCTTCACGAGCAGAGAAACATCTCTGAGAATGAACTTAAGTATTTTTCGTACAATTTTAAGAACTCGTGTACGGTAGGTAGATAGTATTTGCTACCTAAGATTCATAAAAGGTTACTTTATGTGCCAGGACGTCCTGTCATATCGAATTGTGGGACTCCTACAGAAAAGGCTTCTGAGTTTTTAGACCACCATCTCAAGCCTATTATGAGAGCTGGGAAGTCTTACATTCGAGATACAGGGCATTTTCTGGATAAATTGAAAGAAATAGGTAAACTTCAGGAAAATGCATTGCTCGTTACGGCCGATGTTACGAGTCTCTATCCTAGTATCCCACACGATGATGGTCTGCGAGCACTCTATAACAAGCTAGAAGCACGTGAAGATAAAAAAGTGTCATCAGAAAATCTTATTAATTTGGCGGAATTTGTCCTTAAAAATAATATTTTTGAGTTTAATTCGCATATTCGCATATCTATCGTCAAACTTCCGGGACGGCTATGGGCACTAAATTTGCCCCGCCATATGCATGTATCTTTATGGATATGATAGAGACGGAATTTTTGGAACAACAAGAGATAAAACCATGGGTGTGGCTACGGTATATTATGATATCTTTTTTATTTGGTTAGAAGGTGAGGAAAAACTATTAAAGTTTATGAACAGTTTTAATGAATTCCATCCCAGCTTGAAATTTACTTATGAGTACTCGCAGACCAAGGTAAATTTTCTTGATGTAACGGTGGAAATTGATGATGGTCAGTTCAGAACAAGCCTTTTCTGTAAGCCAACTGACTGCCATCAATATCTACACTATGAGTCATCGCACCCTGCACACGTCAAAAGATCTATAGTATATAGTCAGGGCTTGCGACTTAAGAGAATTTGCTCACGTAAGGAAGATTTTGAGAAACATCTCGAGGAGCTATGTAGTTGGTTTAAAAACAGATCATATCCTACATGGCTTATTGAGAAGGAAACTAAGCGAATTAAGGAGTATAATATAGAACAAAGCAAGGTAGTTAAGGAACAAAGATGTAAGACTGGAGTGCCTTTAACAATAACTTTTCATCCTTTGCTAAAGCACTTCGGTCTGGTGATTAAGAAAAATCTGCACATATTGTATCTAGACGCAGAAGCTCGTAAAGTATTCACCCCAGAACCTTTTGCGGCATTTAGAACTGGTCGGAATTTAAGAAGCTATTTGGTTAAAGCGAAAGTACCACCATTAATAAGGGAAAAGGGATGTAAGAAATGTAAGAAACCTAGATGCTTGACATGTTATAACATAAAGGAGACCGACACTTTTAGATGCACAGCTAATGGTAAACAATATGTAGTGAACCATCACTTTAACTGGACTCTAAGTGTGTGATTTATCTCCTTACATGTAAAGTATGTAGTAAACAATATGTTGGTCAGACAACGGATAAATTTCGTTTGAGATGGAATAATTATAAAGCATGTCAAAAGAAAGCGATTTGCAATCGGGACCATACACAAGCGTTTTTTCATTCACATTTTCTAACAAAAGAGCACAATGGTTTAGTTAATGATTGTGAGATAGTTATTATTGATAAAACTAATCCGGCAGAACCTACAATTAGGGAAAAGTATTGGATCGACAGACTTAAGACAATGTACCCCTCTGGGTTGAATATTGAAATGGATAACTATGTATGCTAATTTTATTCTAGGTAGGTATATAAAAGAAGAAGCCTGTAATATTTAGTTCACTTGAGAAAGATAATAAAGTCGAAACGTTATGTTTTTGTGATTAACTTATAAATGGCTTTTTGCCAGGTGATTGCCCTATATATATATATTTATATATATATATATATATATATATATATATATATATATATATATATATATATATATATATATATGAATTTATTAATTTCATCAAAATTTTGCGAAATGACTGTTGTGCATTGACGTTTGAACATATACAAATTTTTGTCTCGACCAATCAAGAGTTTAGTAGTTCACAAAGGCGAATGCGCACAACGTAGGAGACCGTCTATGACGTGAGGCCCATTGCATAAGGGCGAATGACTTCGCATTGCACATCATGGGTGTAAATATCCGCTTCGCGCCGCCTCGGGATGACTTTTAAGATCACATTTTGTGTCAGGGACACTTTTTTCGTTATCCCTAACCCTTTTCCTTTTTGTTTCCCGATTCCCCATTTTTGGTTTCAAAGACAACCTATACTGAGTACCATTTTCACAATTTTTCGTGTGTTGTCTTTTATTGTTAAAAACATGATCTAATCTATTGTTCAATAAAGTCAATAAATCTAGTCTAATCTATTGTTCAACAAAACGCCTTGATATAAATTCTTTAACTATATTAATAACAAAACACGTATACGTCTCATGCGTTCTAAGGGTCTTAAAATGTACACTCAATCAATTTGTTCCAAACTTTGAATGCATATTACAGTTGCGAAGCGTTCTATAACGCCACATTCTCCTCTGGCCCTGCCTTTTCAATAATCGTTTCCAAATCTTTTACGTTACGCGGGTCCAACAACTTGTAAATCTCCATAGCCATTTTGGCGTACTTCACGGCTTCTTGGCTATCAATTTCCCCGTCGCTATAAGTTATCGCCAACTGATAATACACCAATGCTCGACATCGGGTGTTCTTTTCAGCGAGTTTGTCGGCAATGTCGCGCGCTTCTTCTAACCTTTTCACTGATTCATCAAAACGACAGAGATAAGCAAGGCACACGCCACAATTCTTCAGCAAGAACACAAACGCCTCGTTAGAATCAAGTTTCATTGTCTTGCGCAGATTTACGGCATCAGTGTAGTACCCGAGTGCTTCTTCGTTCTTATGCAGGTTAAGAAATAAGTCTCCTAACAGTTTATTGAGTATGCAAGTTAATTCGTGGTCGCCCAACACATCTTTGGATAACGACAAAGCTTCATCGTAAAATAATTTGGCAGAATTCATGTATTCATCGTACCTTTCTTTGTCTTTGCGGAAAACATTTGCACGTTTCTTCTTTAAATTTCCTCGTTCCATTAGAATATGTGCCTCAGCAACTTTATCTTTAGTACTTGCTTCCTTGTCATCAAGTAACGGCGGTACATCATCTTCCTGGGGATTAGTAGTTGTTGCACTTGTTTCTTTGTCTAGATCGTAACGCGCGAAAGAATGATAAGAAAACATGAATAAGGCCCGATCCTCTCTCATTACAGCCTCATTTTTGTAAAATGCTGCCTTAATGTCCTCCATTCTTTCAAAGTATTCCTGAGATTTCCATGCTGATTTACGACCTTCTTGATCAGCTACCAGACATTTGAAAAGGATCTCAATACATGGTCGACTTTCGGCTAGTTTCATACAAGATTCAAAGAAACTCCTCAAAACCGTTACAGGAAGAAGATCCCAGCTGAAGTTGTAAAAGAATCTCGCCGAAGCAATGTAAATATCACTTCCTCTCAACAGCTGGGGAATGTTTGGATTGGTTTCTCTATCTTGGCTGCAGATTTTCAACGTTTTCTCGACATTGTGGATATCCTTTTTAAGTGACTCCCTGGCGCCAGTAAACCCGTTGGGCGAATAACAATCCCATGTCCATGAATGGCACATGTGTAGAAAATGACTCACCATAAATTCTTGAGCCGCTGCTTTTTCATGTTGAAAGCTGTCATTATCAGCCAAGAAGCGTCGGATGAGCGAATGAATCACGAAGCGCTTATCGCTACTGCTTTCTATTAAACTTCGAGCAACGAGATTTTCTAAAAAATCTTGGGTTTCCAAACTATTTTTCTCAATAACCTTTTTCGCGGATTTACTTCGGAAATTCCCATCAAACACAGAAAGACGAACCAAAGCTTTTTGTTCCTCATCCTTCAACATCTGAAAAGAAAATTCGAAGGCTTGTTGAACAGGCTTCAATGTTTCCATAGGCTTCTTTCTTAACCATTTTGTTAACTTCGAAGGATCATCAAGATCTTGAATTCGTTTTCCTGCGAGACACAAAGCGAGAGGAAGGAAGCCACACAGTTCAGCCACGTCAGAGAGGTATTTATCCTCCACCATCTCATCACTAGGACAACACTTTCGCAAAAGTTCGACACTAACTTGTTCATCAAACACTTTTATTCGTTTGTTTATAGCGATGGTTTGTTGATTCGGAATTGTGAATTCAGTTCTTGTCGTTGCTAGGAACTGCAAATATTGCTGTGAATTTTTGCGGAGCGTAAACAATAATTCATCAAAGTGATGTTTCTCGTTGCTTTCAAGCAGCTGCTCAATGTTGTCCATTACAAGGACAACTCTCTTCTCATTAATACTTCTCAACCATAACATCAACGACGATTCAGGATTTTCTCCAGAATTGATGCCAATGTCTCGACAGAGATGTAAAATCACGTCTGAAAGAGTTGAAACATTTCGCAGGTATGAGAAAATGACGACAAAGTCATGGGTATTTCTTAAATGATGGAAAACTTCAACTGCAACAGTGCTTTTACCAAAACCTGGTCCACCAACAATACAGACAATTCCACAGTCATTCTTAACCAAGGAAGATATTATTTCATTCACTTCAATGTCCCGGCCAATAAATATTTGTGGTTTGTCAAGAATAGAACTTTTCAGTTGGAACTGCCCACCCGTGACTTGAACGTTGACGATATCTTGTAATGACTTGATAGTAGTTTGTAATGACTTATATTTAATCTTCAAATTCTCCAACTCTTCTTCCTGACTTTCAATAACCTGCCTGTCAGAAGTTTGATCATCTTTCAAACGCTTTAATTCTTCCTTCATTTGGCTGACTTCTCCACCTAACTCAAAGCTCAATAATTCAAGATTTTTTAACTTGGTTTCTTTAACGTTGGTTATTCCATTAGTTTTAAGATCTATGATAAGCCTCGTGCACTCTTTAACTTCTTTACGGTTAAAAACTTTGTGAAGATCGGTTAAAAACTTCTTGGCAATATCAAAAGCATTGATACGGTTATGATCTGGCAATTCGTGACGAGGCGCATGAGCCCAAGAGTGCCTAACGTTGGAACGAAGCTGAATAACGAGGTTACGATCTACACGTCTGTCTGGGGCAAAGACCGCATCTTTCATCCATTCGAGGACGTTCAGAAGAGACGATAAATCAGTGGATTCGGCGTCTTTAACGGTTCTTTTGTTGTCTCCAAGAGCAGACATAAAGAACTTGGCAACCTCCCAAGAATCATTCAGCCACTTTGATGTGTCGCAGTTTCCGCGCCATTTGATCTGTCGTTTGTCTTTATTTCGATGGGACTTGGCAAGCTCATCGTACCAAGTCTTGCAGGAGTGGCAAAGATCGCGAGGATCCTTTTTTGTCAGGCAAACAGCAGGATTTGTACATTGCGGCAGCGAAAGACAAGGAAGCTTGGCATACCATTCTTCAATGATCTTAGTGGTGTACAAAGCAACAGGTTTGGTAATGAATCTGATTATTTCTCCAATGGTTAACCAGTTGTTGTGATCCTTGGACGAACACATTTATGGTGAAATGAATGGCCAAATTCTTAAAAAAATACATTGGGGTGACACATGTAAGAAAACCAATAAACCAAGTACATGTACATACTGTATCTATAAGCAACGAGTTACAGAAGTAACAACATCATGTTTCTAATAATTAACATGGAAGTAAGTATTTTTACTCCTTTAGACATGTACTGTAGCTAGTATTATAATTAATGTCATGATATGTATTCCCTGGAAACTCGGATAAAGTCCTCATTCTATTTCTTGTTCATGCAACTGCCCTTAAAATTTTAGTAAAAAATTGCAATTGTGTGGTAAGCATTTCAAAATGAAAATCAGCCAAACTTCTATCTAATAACTTCATTAACAATATGGTAATTTATATTAATACTTCTATGGTATTTATATTAATATTTCTTATTTCTTTATTATGTACCACTCTACAGTAACTTTTTATACTACATCTGGGTATTTACCAATCACAATTTAGCAGCACAGTCCTTACGCAAACAACATGTTTGAATGGTTCTCTCAACAAAATGGTATTCTAACTATTCTTCACATACTTTAGGAGCTACAGCACATATATTCTTCATAACCTAGAATTTATTAGGGTTCACCCTATTAGTGTTAAGAACAGTGTTAATGACAGTGTTCATGGTAGCATGTTACGTCTTGAACCATATTCAAGACATATACATGCATTGCCTCTAAAAAGTCAAAATGGTAATTGATTGATCATCCTTCTATATAATGCTGTTGTTGTTTTCTTGTAAGATGGATTGGTAGAAGCTGTCTGAGGATGCAGAGGTAATATATAATAAACCAGAGAGGTGCTGAAATCACCTAACGCTCGCCTGCACTGTTTGTCTAGAATAACGCTAAACTCTGTATGAAAGGTATCTGTATGAAGCACAAATTACCGATCTTTTTATTACAAATTACAAGGCTAAAATCCGCGTTGGAAGGTAATATTAAGCACAAACTTCAGATATTAGTCGTGACCTCATAATTACTGGCCAAAACTGGCCTCGGAATGACATTAGTTTTATTTGTGACCAACATTTCTTCCGTTTCTCGCAATCCGCGCACGTGATATCAACAGGTAAGTTAACGGACCAGGCAAAAGTACCTGCTTTACTGCTATTTGCAATCAAACGCGCCGCGCGCCGAATTTTTATCGTTGTTTACTCGCAGTTAACGTGACGTTTACCCATACTCAACGTTACGTTCATCCCTACTCAACGTTACGTTCACCTATTGCCAACGTTATGCGTGTTTCGTGAATAAATACTACAGCAGACGAACATTTTACAGTATACGAAGTGTTGTTCTTCCTCGAACCACAGGATACGTCATTGTCTGCTGACTTTTGTCTTGAGTATTAAATATTGGAAGACGTTTGATTTTTGTTCACGGTGGTAATGTGCTAAACTGATTTACCGCGATCAACTTCGACTGTGAAATAATTTTTGTCGTCCCTTGAATTCTTTCCTTGAAATGATGCAAATTAAAAATAAATAGAGCAACGATTTTATATAGTTTACTTTAGCGGTGACGTGCGTGTTCCTCGCGCATGTCTTTTAAAAAACAACCGAGAGGCGTGGCAAATGCATTTTGCTTTCATGCCTCTGCGTTCATACGTTTCTTTATCAAAATGGTGAACTACCAATTTAAAATTGAGTACAGTCCGGGAAAGTTTGTTATTTGTTTTCGTAATATCGATACAAGCTCGTACACATTTTATAATCTCGTTGATGACATCAAGAAACGCTGTCCTGGGTTTGCACATCTCACACCACAAACGATCCGTATTAGATTCCTTGACGACGACGGCGACTATATTAACCTGACAGAAGACGATCCTCAAAACGTAGATGAAATGTTGCAACAGGCTAAATTTGTTGAGGAAAGGAACGTAAGAAAAATCCAGCTTCGTGTATCTGAGCTGGATTCACCTTGCCCAGTTGTAAACCGATCCCCAGCGGACAAGAAACGCAAAATAGACACTGAACAGGGGAAAGGTGCCGTTGCGTTAAAGCCTCGTTCCTTAAATTTCACGTCCAAAACATCGCAATCCGATACAAGAAAAAGTAACGCGTGTACTAGTGACGACAATTCGCCGTTGAGCGCCCTTGAGACATACGTGTATAATGCACAAAAGAAAGTTGATGTTGAAAAATCCAAGTTGGAACAAATGCAACTTGAAAGACACGAGACTCTACAAAGACTTGAAGCTGCAAAGGTTGCTGCTGGCGATGCTGATGCGAAGACTTGCGGCAACTGCCATCTTCGTTTAGGACATTCACAAAAAAAGTGTACGTTAGAAAAATGTACAGACGTATTCTGTTGCGGCCAGGAGAAGCGTCATCCAGGGCAATTCAACAAACGCCGTCTTGATCAGGAGATTTCGAGGCAGGAAAAAGTTGTTTTGGAGGCCGAGGAAGAACTTAAAAGGCGAACGTCATCGGTCCAGATCGTGCAAAAATCTAAAACAAAACAAATTGAAAATAACCTCATTGATAACCACAAAGCTGATTATACTAACGAGCGGGGAAACCTTGACTGGAACTTAATTCGAAAACATACATTACTTATTGAAAACTATTGCAAAAAGCACATGAATGGCAAAATACCTGGAAAGCAATCTTTGTCGAACATTTTGAGGAAAGCCACCCAAGATTATAAGGAAAGCAATTACGGCAAAGCATTTGGGCGCTCCAAAAAGCGTAAAGGAAATCCAGCCAAAAAAACGTTAGAAGAACATGGCATTGATTTTCCTGGTGCGCCTCAAATATCATCAGATTCAGAGGATGAAGATTATTACGATCGCTTACCAGAGGTTGTAAGTAAGCAATCAACAGACTTGACGTCAAGAGCCATGCCACGAAATGTCGAGGAAGAAGAGAGTCAGTTGGAATTAGCCTTACAGGCTAGCTTGCAAACAAAGAATTATGTTGTCGATGCAGATAGTTATCCTCAACGTAGCGCCATAAATCCAGCTGCAATGCCAATGGCAATGCCGATGTTCTCGTATGATTATCCTAGACCTAACTATAACAACTGCTATTCTGCATCCTTAGTGCCACCTTACTATAACTATAACTATAGTCAACATGGACAGTCTGGTGTTTATCAATTTAATGCCGGCGCAAGCACTATCACTAGTTCACAAGCCATATCAGTAAATGACGCTGATGAGATTGATACAGCTATAACATCCGTTTCAAATGATGCCAGCCCTGTATTTGAGGATACCACTACTACGGAAGCCGAATCTGTAGCAATGGCTTTACTGAATCTCAACAGAAAGGAATAAAAAATCTATCCAGCATGTATATGTAAGTTTTATAAACATGCAGCTTGTATTGTTTCAAATTGTAACAATTGAACTGAACCGAAACTGTTATTTTTCAATTGTAACCTTTTATTGTTCAATTGTAACAATTGAACTGAACTGAGAATTTTACTGTTCTATTGTAACCTTACCTTGGCTTGTTTTAGGCTCAGCCTAGTTTGTTTTGTTTTCATAGCTCTAACAGACACTTGTTAGACGTCCTACTTGCCATTTCACGTCATGGGACGTAAACAATACAGAGGCGGGCGAGTCCCAATTGACAGTCACCTCGAAAGCATAAATTAATTAAGGCAGATTTGCAATAATATTAGGCTGAATTTTTCGTTTGATTTTTTTTCAATGTGACTGATCAAGGGAATCCTCTCCGTCTTTAGTTTTCGAAGGAATATTAAATGAACACATTAGTTTTTCATATTTATTTAACTGATAACAATGTCAATTGTTGTAACATGCATTATTAGCCCTTATGAGGTTTTTTACATTACTTATTACTTATAACTTACAAAGGCATGTATGGCCGGTTTGCCGAGTACTCTTGTCCCAAAAATTGGCGGTTGCCATTGTCATTGCTTGTCGAATTTTCGGGAAATATTATGTAAGCCAATGGTCCCCAAATTTTGTGACTAAGTGTTTGAGGTGCTCTCCAATGCCCGTTCTTTATATATATTGCTAAAATTTTCACATGAATATTGCATCGGTGGTTTGGACTTTCCCACGCAAGTATTAAGAACGCGTAGTTGGAAAACAACGACAACGTCGATTATATATATTCGTATTTCGAGTTTATATTAATGTATGTTTTCGTTTACAAACAATCATAGGAGAGAGAATATATGTCTAAAACAAACGTTTATTGTATAACGTTTGCTTCTATCTCTGGGCTCTTATACAAATAAATAATCAGTGTTTTTGTAGAACCCATGCATATCATTTGAACTTATGAAGTTAATTGCTTCATATATTGCCAACTTGATGTCATAGTGGACTACAGGAAGAAGGTCAAAATTCAAGGCATTTTTAACTTTCGAGAAAGCATGTTCCACAGGATTAAGATCAGGCGAATATATCGGTGTGTAGAGTAATTCTATACCCATTTCATGAAAAATGTCCTCCAAGATTTCCCCACCTTCATAATGATGACAACTCAAATTATCCATGATCACCGTGTCGCCACACTCAAGCAACGGTTGTTGTGTTGTCGGCGATGTATACTGACAAACCTCGTCAAAGAAATTTAAGAATTCAACAGTATTTGTGGGTCCATCTAATATGTTAAAATAAGCCACTCCATCGTACAACGACGTTAACGCATTCAATGTGTAATTCGGACTAGGGCACTTACGAGTTATTTCCACACAACGTTCCCCAACAGGGGCATGTCCGTAAAGCCTAGTTCCTACTTCAGGAATACGAACACCTGCTTCGTCGAAAAACTTAAGGGTATATGGGTTTTTGCTGCTTACATAATTCATAAATAATTGTGTGTAAAGCATGTTTTCGGGTGTAAACCTTTCTTTGGCTAAATGGGTTATCTTTTTCCTTGAATATTGTTTACCCGATGGCATCTTGTTTTTTATAGCCCGACTGATTGTGCTCAGTGAAATGTCTTCCTGCAGATCCATAGCTTCTAACTCCTCACAAATTTCAAGTAGAGTGACTGATCCTCTTCGAATTTTTAAAGCTTCGATCATTTCTAGATCTTCATTTGTTAACTTTTGACGATTACGGTTTGCCCCACCTTTCGGCATCGCAGACTCCATAAAGTCTTCGCAAAAATTTTTCCATATTTTTCGAACAGTACTTCTAGAAATACGAAATTTGGTCGCTATTGCCTCGTACGTTCCAGGGAAATATCTCGTTGCGATATTTCCCCCATTTAAAACGATTTCATCGATAATGCCCTTCCTTAAGTCTGTGCTTAACGCTTTTCCACTTTCGTACGTCCTACCACGCTTACTAAGCGGCATGTTAAAATTAACTTAAGGTATAAACAATGTTTTTGTCCAGACTTTTGTGTAATTGTAATATTGTATCTGTGGATTTCGTAGTGATGATTTGAGTGACGTTTTAGATATTAATTTTCAACTGTTAACTCATTAGAACTGGCCAATCAAAACATACGCGTTTTATTGTTGGCTAATTTTATTCAGTAAACACTGTGCTGGCGAGTGGCAAAGTGTGCAGTAAATGTAAAAAAAAAATTAATATACAGCGTTTCTTACGTTGATAACAACCCGTGAATTGTTACGTTGGCAATAGGTGAACGTAACGTTGAGTAGGGATGAACGTAACGTTGAGTATGGGTAAACGTCACGTTGACTGCGAGTAAACAACGATAAAAATTCGGCGCGCGGCGCGTTTGATTGCAAATAGCAGTAAGCCGGGCGCACACACAACGATTTTACGGTAGTTGGTCCATTCAGGTTCAGACATATAGGCAGCCCTTGCCCAGACATGTTTTCCTTCTCGTGGCGCTCGCGCCTCGCGCGTGTACGCGAGTCTACTTGGTCTAATATTATGACCAAGTATAGATCGCCAGTCGTCACATTTTGATGAAAACATCCATCTAGACAATCTAGACAGGAATGAATCGGCCGACTAAAATCGTCGTGTGTGCGCCTAGCTTTATGAAATAAACAAGATTGGATTTTTATATCTACACAAAAAAGGATTATGCATCAAACAACGAATAGGTATGTACATAAATCTTATAGGTAGTTCAAAGGGCCTCTAGAATTTAACTGGCTTTAATAATATATTTGCATGTGTATCTACATAAATAATATGCAAATATATGTCACATGCGTTTCCATTTGCCTTTTCATTCCGAGCCTATCGGCTTTCTACTTATAAATACTTATGTGGTAAAGCTTGTAATTGCGAATTATGAATTATCTGACAATATTCTTTAAACTTTAACGTTGGACTATGTTTTATATATATTCACTCCCTGAATGATTTCTATATTAAGCGATTGAATTTTGATACGGCATGTCACAACACAATCTCATAATTTATAATTGTACATGTACAATACAAACAAATGGTAGCATACAGGTGAAAATATTTGAAAGTTTCTCATTTGGCTTAGGGTTGTACAAATACTTTCGTTAAATATGATTCAGCTACAACTTTGAACTAAAAAAAACAGGGCTACACAATAGCCCTGAAAATCGTAATGAGCGTGATAACTCTGGATAACTCTAACGTTGACCTTATCATGATGCTAATAAGCTTAACATTTGCCTTATCATTCGATAATTTTGAGCAAAGCTCTCTTTATTATTGTATAAATGTGTACCAAATGGCACTGAATAGTCACAATGCATATCGATGACTTATATTTATGATGATTCCTCTGATGTAAAGCCATAATATTTAAAAAATATAGCATCTTAACATTGACCTTATCATTATGCTAATTAGCTTAACATTCACCTTATCATTTGATAATTTTGAACAAAATTCCCATTATTTTGTGGTAAAGTGTACTAAATGTCACCATATAGTCACAAGACATATTGATGAGCTATATTTATGATGAATCTTCTGATGCAAAGCCATAATATTTAAAAAATATAACATCTTAACATTGACCTTATCATTATGCTAATTAGCTTAACATTCACCTTATCATTTGATAATTTTGAGCAAAACTCTCTTTATTATTGTATAAATGTGTACCAAATGGCACTAAATAGTCACAATGCATATTGATGACTTATATTGATAATGATTCCTCTGATGTAAAGCCAAAGTATAGAAAAAATATAGCATTTTAACATTGACCTTATCATTGTATTTTGTTGTATAATGTTCACTCCCCCCTGGTAAATGGTTCTTTTGCAACAAATAGACTCCTTAAGTAGATAAGTTGAAAATAATGGGAAAATAAAAGTGGCATCTTAACATTCTACTTATCATGTAGTGTGGACGCGGACGGGGACAGGGACGGGGACGCGGACGCCAAGACTATAGCAATAGCTCTCTTGCACTAAAGTGCAGGCGAGCTAAAAACCTGTGGTTGTGTTTTAACACACACCAATCAAACTAATTTCGAATGACATAAAAAAGGAAGGATAATGCTTTGGATGATGCCATCATAACTGTGAGATTTACAGCTTATTAGCATCTATTTTTTATAATTCCTGTCTTTATTTGCAGTATGCTAACCCTAGAGAAGTTCTACTTTAAGGCATATGCATTTAACACTGAAGAATCTTACTACAAATTATATATACACCAATGCATGCTCTTCTACAATTCAACCCCATAAAAAAGTATCCCAGTTTGTGTAAATTTACAAAATGGATACCCCTGAGTCTAGTTTTAAAATCCCTGCAATTTTTGACAGTTGCAAACTTCATATGCAATAAATTTCATATGCCAAGGAATTAGGAATTTCAGCATTCCAAAATTTGGAATTTACTGTAGTAGATTTTTTATTGGTTATTATAAAAACTTTCATTGATTATATTTATTCAACTTTTTGAACGTAAATGAAAGAACAATTTGAACATACATACATACGCTCTATTTAAACACGGAAAGAACAGATAACCCGGGTGCACGAAACCTCAAACCTGGTATTAAAGTCTAGTATTGTTTAGAAATATACACACATAATTTTTGTATACACTGTGTGCATGCCCCAATAAATAATATGTTATAACGAGGAGTGACTCTATATCATATGGCGAACTGTTGTGAATGAACTGTAGTTACATTAATTTAAATCCAAACACTCACCAAACACAGCTAGTCTCCAACGCGTCGAATCATTTCATGAGAGAGGAGGCCTTCACTGATCGACTATGGTGCTGATGTTGGAACATAAGTTGAAAATTGAATAAAACTCGGTCAATTCATTGAAAATGACATAGAAAATTAAAAATAAACAAAATTTTAATTGGAAAATATCAAAACTTGGAAAATACAGATTCAAAATTCAGATTAAATTGCGATTTGCAAAACCATCCATAAAAGTAAAACTAACTTCACAATTCCCAGTGATAAATTCCAATGCTTCCACAACCCTTTCGAGAACTTTCTTTTTAAAATAGCTGAAATTTCGTAATTTTTTTTCTTAGTTCAATGTTCCAGACACAATAGCCCAAGACAAATTACATCCGCGTTAAAATTTAAGAAAATTTCAAAAAGTGAAAAAATGTAAATTTTTTTACACTACGTTTACCCTACTCCGGATCGGTCTGAAAACGATGCAAAAAAGTATCAAGCGCGTATTTGTTCGAAAACGTCAGCTTGCCGCAATTTTGGGAAGTATGGCAATGTTGTCCCAAAAAATGAACTCTAGAAGGAATGCTCGAGCTTGTTAGACAAGTCTATGGGACTACGATTAAAAAAAACAAAATCGAAAGAAGCGAAGGTATTGGACTCGTCCAGGTAGGACCAGTATCTGCTGGGAAAACATTATTTTGAGAACTTTGAATTAAGCAATAAAAGAATGTTTACTGTGAGCGACGATTATGTGTAAACGCCCGCAAAACCGCGCGGTCCGCGCCGGAATTCAAACGGACAAGTTAAGCGCAGTCAAATTCTGCTGTCACGTTTTCGCTCCAGAGTAGTGTAAACGTAGTCTCAGTCTCGAGAAAACCAACCTGTCAAATTTTCGTGTAAAAATTTGTAAAAAATCAATGTAAGTGAAGCTGAGCTTTTTAAAAGGGGGACATTTTTCTATTTTTTCACGTTTTTCCCGGACTTTTTAATTTTCAGTCTTTTCAGGAGACACAGGTTTTTAAATTATTTTTTCCCTTGTGTTTTTTTTTTCATTTTTAAGTACTTTTGAAGCCTAGAATTTATTAAAATTGACCGACTTTTTGTCTTTCTCAGTGTTCTAAAGACCAACTAAATATGCTGAAAAACGAGAGAGATTAGTCTCAGAAAATATTTGGAATCATTTTTAGCATGTTAACACAGTTTTTAGAACATTTTCAAAAGTCGTCAGTCACTGCAAAATCAGGTAGACGTTTAATCTTATCAATAAAGGAAAGCGGACCAATCTACTCCCTTGTGGTACGCCAGCTTAATATTGCGAAAATTGGACATTTACCATCAAACTTAATTCTTTGTTTACGTGGAGAAAGATACGACGCTAACCAGGGCAACAAAGCAGGCCTTACACTCAATTTTTGCAAATCAGATAGAAGAATATTATGATCAATAAGGTCGAACGCTTTAGTAAAATCTAGAAATATGGCACGAATCACAGTCATCAGGATTTTCCATAGCTGCATACTTGTTATGTAGCATTTCGAAAAGTGCCAATACCAGCGGGGCCAGGGATTCCTCCAAATTGTCTTTCGCTAAAATTATATTTAACATCGTCCACCATCAATTCTAGCGCGTAGCTTTTTTGTATTTTAGAGAGAATGCTTGTGATCGCTATAGGTCTTGCTATGCTCTCAATATCAGTACAAGATTTTGATTTCGGGATTCGACATATGTTATAAGCTCGAAAAAATCTCGACAAAAGCTCGACAGATCTCGACAAAACGTTTATCACGAGAAAAAGAGTTAATTGTATCGGTGAGAGGGATTGCAAATTCTTTCGCGAACCTTCTTATTACTTTTGGTGGCGGGTAAAAGGGACCTGAACATTTGTTGACATTAATCTGATAAAGCTTTCTTATAACAGAATTTCTTGATATAGTATAGGAAGTTCTAAATCTTCACCTCAACAACAACAGGGTGGTGCTCTTGTTTCTATTTCACAGGAAAACGCTAATGCGATTGGATAAGTGGAAACAGATATAGGCTGCAGCATTCGGTAGCTTGAGCAGAATATATGTAATTTTATTGAAATCAGGTTTTACCCAATACCTGCTAGTTACGCAACACTTTAGTACACAGTATATTTTTGTTTAATTAAGATTGAGGGTCAACAGTGCCTGGATTATTGTTGGAATACATTCCTATTCTACATCTCGCGTATCAGACACGCCTAAAAATAAAAAACTATAAACAAGTATGAATTATAAATTATTAAAAAGTGTTCATATCACGTTTGAAAGTCCTCTGACACAAGTGGAACTCATCTGACACAATTGTCACAGGTGAAGAGGATTGTCACAGGTTTTAATAAGAGCATCCACATGTGAACTTCAATATGAAGCTATGTATTAGCTACTGTTTAATTTCTCAGTGGTCGTCTCTTGCACTTTAAAAGCATATCAGTCAAAATTTCAACTAACTGATCATCATTCGATCAACTCATTGTTTTGTAAATCTGGAAGGTTGCGATTGGCGACACGTGTTTATTAATTCCCAATACACCGAGGTTCTACAAGAGCGGTGTTTCTCCGAAAGCTTGTTAGCCAGGTCACGTGCTTCCAGCAGCATTTTAATTGATTCATCAAAGCGACGAAGAGAAGCAAGGCAAGCCCCACAATTCTTGACCAAGAACACAAACATATCATCGGAAACAAGATTCAGTTCTTTCCGTAAACTTATAGCATTGGTGTAATACGTCAGTGCTTCTTCATTCTTATTCCAATCTGAATATAAGTCTCCTAATAATCTATAGAGATTGCAGTTTGTTAGTTTGATTGTTAGTTTGTGCTGGCCCAAAAGCTCTTTGACCAACGACAAAGCTTTGCTGTAAAATAATTTCGCGCAATTCATGTGTTCATTGTATCTTTCTTTGTCTTTGTCTTTGTCTTTGTCAAACGCTTTCTTAGCACGGCTCTTTTTCAGCTTTCCAAGGTTTATCAGCATATGCGCCTTGGCCACTTTCTCGATATTACTTGGTTCTTTGCCATCAGGTGAATGCAGAGGATGATCTTTTAGAAGATCAGAACAGCGTGCATTTATTGTTCTGCCGATGTCAGAGTCAGCTAAGAAATAGTTACAAAACATGTCTAAAGACTTCTCGTCTTTCAAAACGTCTTTATTCTCCTGAAATGCTGCCTTTATTCTTTTCTCTCTCTCGATGTATTCAGCAGATTTCCGCGCTGATTTACGACCCTCTTGTTCTGCCAGCAGACAATGGAATGTGATTTCAATCGCTGGTTGTTGCCGTCTTTCAGCCAGTTTAATACAAGACTCAAAGAAATTTCTTAAAACCGTGGCTGAGACAAAATCCAAGCTGAAGTGGTAAAAGAAGCTAGATGAAGACTTGTAAATCTCACTACTTGTCAAGATTTCGAGGATGTTTGGTTTCAATATGATGGTTTGATCTTGGGTACAGATTTTTAACGTTTTCTCAACATTGTGAATGTTCCTTTTCAGCGATTCTCTGGCTTTAGTAAATCCATTGTGTGAATAATAATCCATGGTTAACGAATGGCACATCGTTAGAAAAAGTTTCGCCAGCAATCCCTGAGCTATTGCCTTTTCAAATTGAAAGTGGTCATGATCAGCTAAAAACCGTCTAACGAAGGGATGAATCACGAAGTTCGTATCATCAGTACCTTGTATAAAACCTCGACAAACGAGATTTTTCAAAAATTCGAGGGTTTCCAAATTACTACTTCTTTCAATTACCTCTTTTGCATGATCTGTCTCAAAATTCCCATCAAACACCGAAAGACAAACCAACGCTTTCTTATCGTCATCACTTAACTTCTGAAACGAGAACTCGATGACTTTTTGAACACACTGTTTGGAGTCGCTCGATGCTTCCATAGGATTCTCTCTTAACCACTGTACCAACTCTGAAGGATCATCGAGGTTAGGAATCAGTGTTCCTGCCACACACAGGGCGAGAGGAACAAAGCCACACAGGTTAGCCAATTCAGACAAACGTATATCTTCAATTTTTTCATCAGCGCAACACTTTCTCAAAAGTTCAATACTAGATTTTACATCCAACACTTGTAGTTGGTGGTTTACTACAGTTTGCCCAGGGATTAAGAATTTTATTCTGGATGTTGTTAGGATCTGCAAATATTCGCGTGATTTTTTGCGCAGTGTAAGCAGTAATTCAATGAACTGAGGTTTCACATCGCTCCCAAGCAGCTGCTGGACGTTATCCATAACAAAAACAACTTTCTTTTCAATGCTTTTCAACCAAGACAATAACGATGATTCAGGGTCTTCTCCAGGAACAATGCCAACGTAATGACAGAGACGTACGATTACCTCAGAAACAGTTGAAGTATTTGACAGGAACGAATAAATGACGTCAGTACTTTGGCTTATGTGATGAGAAACTTCAATGGCAACAGTGCTCTTGCCAAAACCTGGTTCACCGACAATGGAGACAATTCCGCAGTTATTCTTCATCAAGGAAGTATTTATTCGGTTGACTTCAGCGTCTCGGCCAAGAAATGTTTGTGGTTTTCTGGGTATACAGCTTTCTATTCGAGTCCTTACATGAACATCGACTTTATCTTTAAACGGCTCGATAATCCTTAGCATCACAGTATATTCCTCTGCCGATTTTATAATTTTTTCCAACCTTTTTCTGTCCTGGAAGTGGAGAAACCTCTGCATCTTCATCGCCTCTTTGGCATGTATTGCAGCTTCTTAGCAATCAGGTTTAAAGTCTCTGTAAGTTCTAGCTAACTCGCAACACACCTGGGCTCTGCATGGAGTGTTTCTCTCAACGAGTTTCTCAGGTATAATAAGAGCTTCCTTTAGCGTTTCCACTGATTTTTCGTAGCGACCATTATACGCCAGGGACGCTCCGAGATTCTTGAGCAATATCACAAATTTCTCGTTAGAATCAAATTTCAGTTTCCTGTGCAGATTTATGGCATTAGTATAATGTGTCACTGCTCCGTCGTTCTTAAAACATAGGTCTCCTATAAGTTTATGGAGAGTGCAGGTTAATTGGTGATCTCCCAAAACCTCCTTGGCAAGAGATAAAGCTTGATTGTAACAAGATTCTGCAAAGCTCCTGTATTTATTCTTTGTTTCATGATCTTTTCTCGGCGTTTTATCTGCTCGCATTTTGCTTAAATTTCCACACTTCATGAGAATTTGAGCCTCGGACGATTTCTCGATAGAGCTCAGTTCTGTGTTTTCAGGCAACGGAGGGAGATCATCTTCCGTTAGACCGGAAAGTTGGCTATATTGTGTTTTAATGTAATATCGGGCCAGTAAATGGCAGCAAAAGCAAAATATATATTGAGATCGATATTCTTTCAGCAGCGCTTTATTCTTAAAAAAAGGCTGCGTAACACTTTCAATTCTTGTGGTATATTCTGTAGATTCCCATGAAGAATAACAATCCATGGTCAATGAATGGCACATCTTTAGGAAATGACTGACCATAAATCCTTGAGCCACTGCCTTTTCATCATGAAACCGGACATTACCAGACAGGAACCGCCGGATGAGCGAATGGATCACAAATCGCTTATCACTGGTATTTTGTATTAAACTTCGACCAACAAGATCTTTCAAAAAATCGATGGTTTCCAAATCAATTCGCCCAATTATCTTCTTTGCAGATTTCATTCGGAAATTTCCATCAAATACTGAAAGATAAACCATAGCTTTTTTATCTTCACCATTCAACATCTGAAAAGAAACTCGAAGGCTTGCTGAACAGGCTTCAACGCTTTCATGGATGGCTTCTTTCGTAACAATTTTGTAAACTTCAAGGGGTCATCAAGATCTTGAATTCGTTTTCCTGCGAGACACAAAGCGAGAGGAAGGAAGCCACACAGTTCAGCCAAGTCAGAAAAGTACGTGTCTTCAATTTCGTCATTTGGGCAACATTCTTTTAAAGGTTCGACACTAGAGTGTCGAAAGTTCGACCGCGGCCCACCGCTAGTTAAATGTCTTGGCTTTATCAAGCTCGGCTTGGAATCCTATAATATACTCCTTTTCGAACTCACAGAACCGAAAAGGATTTAAAAAAGAGCTGTCGAGATTTCTGTGCCTGTGTAAGTTGACATGTGGATAGGTAGACTTAAACCATGCTGTCTTATCAACGGGTTTATTTAACAATTATTCGCCGAAGGCGAGGTGAATATCGCGTAATAATCCGAGGTCAGAATGACCAATCAGAGACCAGAATTCAATAATCACCGTGAAATTGGGCCTGTTATCCAATTTGCGTGACTATCTACATGGGCTTAGAAATATGTTAAAGATTAGGTCGGGGGCCGCCGATCATGAGGTGCCACCATGGTTGACGTTGAGCATGAAATTCATTCGATTAATTCGGAAATGGTTCGTTCTGAAATTTAGTCGCCTGAAGATTGCCACTCTGTGGCATGAAACTCAGCATAGCGATGTCAAATTTTTAAGAATTATGAAATGAATAAACATCACTCTACTAGCTCGCAGTATTGATATATTATTTCATAGGAAGAATTTCTTAGTAATTGTTTATATATATATTCCATAATTGTTGTTTGAAAATACAAATGTACGCACTGATGTTTGAAAATACAATTTTTTGTCTCGACCAATCAAGAGCTTAGTAGTTCACGAAGGCGCATGCGCACAACGTAGAAGACCGTCCATCACGTGAGGTCCATAGCATGATGGCGAATGACATCACATTGCACATCATGGGTGTAAATATCCGCTTCGCGCCGCCTCGGGGATGACTTTTAAGATCGCATTTGTGTCAGGGACACTTTTTTCGTTACCCCCAACCCTTTTCCTTTTGGTTTCCCGATTCTCCATTTTTGGTTTCAAAGACAACCTACACTGAGTACCATTTTCACAATTTATTGTGTGTTGTCTTTTATTGTTAAAAACATGATCTAATCTATTGTTCAATAAAGTGAATAAATCTAGTCCAATCTATTGTTCAATAAAACGCCTTGATATAAAATATTTTACTATATTAATAACAAAACACGTATACGTCTCATGCGTTCTAAGGGTCCTAAAATGTACAACTCAATCAATTTTTTCCAAACGTTGAATGCACATTACAGTCGCGGAGCGTTCTATAACGCCACATTCTCCTCTGGCTCTGCCTTTTCAATAATAGTTTTCAAATCTTTTACCTGACGCGAGCCCAACAACTTGTGTATCTTGTGCATCTCCATAGCCATTTTAGCGTACTTCACGGCTTCTTGGCAATCAATTTCCCCTTTGCTATAAGTAATGGCCAACTGATAATACACCAATGCTCGACATGGGGTGTTCTTTTCATCGAGTTTGTCGGCAATGTCGCGCGCTTCTTCTAACCTTTTCACTGATTCATCAAAACGACAGAGATAAGCAAGGCACGCGCCACAATTCTTCAGCAAAAACACAAACGCCTCCTTAGAATCAAGTTTCATTGTCTTACGCAGATTTACGGCATCAGTGTAGTACCTGAGTGCTTCTTCGTTCTCACGCAGGTTAAGAAATAAATCCCCCAACAGTTTATTGAGACTGCAAGTTAATTCGTGGTCGCCCAACACATCCTTGGATAACGACAAAGCTTTATCGTAAAATAATTTGGCAGAATTCATGTATTCATCGCACTTTTCTTTGTCACTGCGGAAAACATTTGCACGTTTCTTGTTTAAATTTCCTCGTTCCATTAAAATATGCGCCTCGGCAACTTTCTCTGCAGTACTTGCTTCCTTGTCATCAAGTAACGGTAGCATATCATCTTCCTGGGGATCAGTAGTTGGTGCACTTGTTTGTTTGTCCAAATCATAACGCGCGAATAAATGATAAGAAAACATGAATAAGGCCCGATCCTCTCTCAGTGCAGCCTTATTTTTGTAAAATGCTGCCTTAATGTCTTCCATTCTTTCAGAGTATTCCAGAGAATTCCATCCTGATTTACGACTTTCTTGATCAGCCACTAGACATTGGAAACGGATGCTTATACTTGGCTTATTTTGACTTTCGGCTAGATTTATACAACATTCGAAGAAATTCCTCAGAACCGTTACAGAAAGAAGGTCCATGCTAATGTCGTAAAAAAGCCTGGACGAAACGTTATAAAGATCACTACTTGACAACAGCTGCAGAATGTTTGCGTTGGTTGCTTGATCTTGGCTGCAGATTTTTAACGCTTCTTCGACATTGTGAATATCCTTTTTCAGTTCCTCCCTGGCGTTACTAAACCCGTTTAAGGTATAACAATTCATAGTCAACGAATTGCATACCTCCAGGAAATATCTCGCCATCAAATCTTGTGCCATTGCCTTTTCCTCTTGAAATTGGTCGTGATCAGCCAGAAACCGGCGAATAAGTAAATGAATCACGAAGCGCCTATCATTAGTTTTCTGTACTAAACTTCGCCTTACAAGACTTTCTAAGAAATTATCGGTTTTCAACATACTCTTCTTGATTATCTCTTTTGCAGAGTTTCTTTGAAAATTTCCTTTAAATACCGACAGGCTAATAAACGCTTTTTTTTCTTCATCATCGAGCCTTTGAAAAGAGAACTCTAGGGCTTGTTGCACGCACTGGTCAGAGTTTCTCAATGCTTCCATAGGCGTCTCTCTTAACCACTGTATCAGCTCAACCAGGTCGACCTAGTCTTGAATTCTTGATCCTGCGATACACAATGCGAGTGGAATGAAACCGCACAGCTTAGCCAATTCAGACAAGGATGTTTTTTCGACTTTAACGGGACAACACTTTTCTAAGAGTTCGACACTTGTTGTTTCATCCATCTCTCCTATTTGAAGGCTTTTGGTTTGCGTTCCTGAAATTGAGAACTGTGTTCTTGACGTTGTTAAAATCTGTATATGTTGCTGTGAATTTTTGCGAAGCGTACGCACTAATTCAAGAAAGTTATGCTTTACATGCCGTTCAAGAAGCTGCTCAATGTTGTCCATGACTAGGACAACGTTCTCCTCAATACTCTTCAACCAAAACATCAACGACGATTTAGGATCTTCTCCAGGAATGACGCCAACGTCATGACAGAGACGCATTATTACTTCAGGAATAGTGAAAGCTTGTGACAGAAACGAGAAAATGACGACGACGTCATTCTCTTTGCTTATTAAGTGATGGGAAACTTCAATTGCAACAGTGCTCTTGCCAAAACCCGGTCCACCAACAATAGAAACAATTCCACAGGCATCGTGGACTAAGGAAGACACTATTTGATTTACTATAGTGTCACGGCCAATAAATAGTTCTGGTTTGTCAGGAATGCAGCTTTTTAGATGGGACTGTCTATCAGTTCCTTGAACATTGACAATACCTTGTCGATATTTATCAAAATTTGTACTGGACTTCTCCAATCTGAATACAAAAGTAAAGAATAAGTAATGTCGAGTCATTCTCACCCTGGCAACTCACTGCCTAAATTATGACCACAGAACGTAGATTTTTTGCGTGGATCCTAACTATAGTCTATATACACGAGTAGTATTTAAGGTTAATTCCAGTCCAAACTTCATTTCACTTTTAAGCCATTCTACTTAATACTAGTTAATGACATCAATTAAACAAAGGTAAAGAACATCTTATATATACGTACTTTCGTTTTATTTTATCCTTCGTTTTGTTTACTTCTTCCATGTTCTTTATCTCAATCTCTAATCCTTCTATTTCAACTCCAATTTGCGAAAACTCTGTAAGCAAACGTTTTTTCAGCCTTCCAGATTCAAAATCATCCAAAACCTCCAGAAATCTTTCATCTGTAAGACAGTGCAGTGGAACAAGGAGACATCCTTGGCTGATCTCCCCAAATTTCTGATCATCTTTTTCATCGCCGAAACCTCTTTTAAGAGTGTCTTGGAAAACGGACGGGTGAGCTTTTGTACATGCATTGAAAATGTCGATGAGAGTAACAGTACCGAGTCCAATATCTTTAGCCAGTCGCACTTTTTCTGCTGTAATTTTGAATGTGATAATACATTCATCATTGTTCACAGCGGGACCCAGAGCGCCTAGTGCTGCAAACCCTCGATTTTCTTGCATAGTTGCTGAACAATTCCGAGAGAAGAAAAAATAGAGAAAAGTCATTGTAGAGTAGAACCGAAAAATCTCATATTTTTGTATGCATATCTTTGTATTTTAAACTGCAGGCATATTGTTAAAGACTTTTACAAAAAATGAAAAAAAACCCGAAATAGAAATATGTATATTTCGACAACTAAAACATAGGTATATTTAGTGACGAATAACCTTGCGACATCAAAAGAGAAATTTCTATCTACATATTTACTATTGTTATATTTATACCTGCATTGGAATTTTGGTTCCTAATGACATTCCTATTAATTTCATCAAGTTTTTGTATAACACTTTCTTGACCATCCGTTAATTTCGTTATTCCTTTTTCTACCCTTTCCTCAAGAAATTTTTTGCTCTCCAGCACGACAGCCTTAATTTTTCGATTCAACTCATTAACCCTTTCAGTTGGAAAGTCGCTCTCCTTAAGATTACCAATATGATCAACTTGGTCTGTCGAAAATCCAGTTGCGACAAAAGCACCCTTAGCAAGTTGAACATAATAATCAAAATCATGTTTTTTTAAGATTGACTTAGGCGAGTGACATAAGCAGTTTCTAAGCAGTCGAACCTGGTCGATTGCTAAAGTTATAATTTCATCCGGGTTCCCAGTACTAGTTAAACTTGTAAGCGAAGAATGGAAAGTACTGGGTTTCTTTCCCTTTATGAATTGATCACTAAGTGTCGTCTTGGTGGAGCCTCGAAAGGTCTTGGAGTAAATAGTTGCCTGGAACAGGGCTGTGCAATCCCAATCCTTGAACGATTTATTGGTTGGTATGGGAGTTTTACCGCCTTCGAGCGTCAAAAGAAGTGTGCGAACTGCGGGTGAGTCGTCCCAAACTTGGTAAGCAGGCAACGGTGCAATCTTCCTGTCCCACAATGCCACAAATGTCGAACGTAACATCTTTGGAAATTCATCGTGAACGATGGATGCAAATTTGAAGAAATTCAATTCTTCTTTTGAGAAGGGTCTTACTGCCATTTACATGCTTTTCATGGAAAACCAACGAATAAAGGAAATCGTTTAATTCCTACATCAAAGAAAATACAACATTATTAATAGTAACGAAACCTATGACTCAAATTTTATATAACCAATTATAATATAACATTTATAGTACGCGCGTGCTGATTGGTCAAAAAGCGTGTTTCTATAACTGTATAGAAACACGGGACTTTTCCCGCCGAACTTGACAAGCGAAGCGATGTAATGAGAATTTGTAATTGAATCAAGTTATAATATTTGTACAAAATCTTTTTATTGAGTTATATTATAAAAGAAATAGAAAAAATTTTTCCTCCTACGGGCTCGTTTCCCCACTAATTATTTCTTGTTCTCCCAAACTCCCACGCGTGTGGAAACACAGAAAATGTTTTCTATTTCTTAAGTATAAAGCATGGAGAAAACAAAGATTTTTAAGGTCACTTCGATTACTGGAGCCGGTCGTATAAAGTTCAACACGAGATTTTTATCTCTTTTAACTTATGGTACTCGGTGTTATACCCAGATATAAAAAATTTGGTTCTTGTCGTGGTCAGGATCTGTAAGTGTTGATTTGTATTTTTGCGTTGGTTAATTAAGCACTAATTGAGTAAACTAAGATTTCATAATGCTTTCAAGCAGCTGCTCGATTTTGTCCATAATAACATCAACAGTGACTCAGGATCGTCTCCAGGAATAACGTCAAACCGTCATGACAAACACGCGCCATCACTTCACGAACAGTCGACGCCAGTGACACGAAGGAGAAAATGACGACGATGTTATAGTCACTGGTTAAGTGATGGGAAATTCCAAATGCTAAAGAACGCTTGCCAAAACCCAGCCCACTGACAATTCCACAGTTCTTCTCTACCAAGGAGGATATTATTTGCGTCACGGCCAGTGAATATTTGTGGTTTGTCCGGAATGCGGCTCTTTACTTGGGACTGTCGATCAGTTTTTTGGACGTTGTCAAAATTTATTAATTACCCAAAGTGGCTCACTAAATTTTCAAGCTTTTCGCCAAAGTTTTTTATTTCTATACTGTTGGAACCTGATCTTCTTGTAGAAGCTTTATTTCTTCATTCATCATGTTGATGTTTGCAATTAATTTAATGCACAGTGAACTAATTTAAGACACTCGTGTGAGATTTCGTAGTCCTTTCAATTCTTTGATATCCTTCGCACATTACTTGACTGAATTGCAACTGAAAACTATGTCAAGGTCGGTAAGAAATTTAATAGGAATCAAAAGCATCGTTAAGAAAGTCTTCGGTTAACTTTTGATTATAGGTGCATGAGCCCAAGAGTTTCTAACTTGAACGAAGGTCTGTAAAGAGGTTGTCATCGATACGGCTGTCTGGAGCAAAAGTCATATTTTCCATCCTTCCAAGGACGTTCAGACATTCATTTTGTTGTCCGCAAGGCTGGACATAAAGAACTTGGCAACCCCTCAAGGATCATTCAGCCAGGTTGACGAGTCGGCGTTTTTGTACCACATGCTTCTGAACTTTCCTTTATCATCTTTTTGTTGGAATTTTGCCAGCTCATCATACCATCCTTTACAAATGGGACATAGGTCGCAATATTTCACTTTTGTTTCGCAGTCAATAGGGCTTGAGCATTGCCACAGTGGAAGGCCGCACAGCTTTACATGCAATCTTTCAAATTTAGGAAAGCTAGTAAACTGAGAATATTTCGCGAACTTTGCCCACAATCGCGTTCAGGGAAGCTCGCACACGCTGGTTCCTAATTCAAGGGACTGTATCTTTCGCATTTTCGTTTATTTACGTTGAATTCTCTATCTCATTACATTCAATTCTCGGTTCTAACAACAATCTATTCACGATCAGTTCACAATCTATTGACAATCTATTGACAATCTGCTCACAATCTGCTCACAATCACAATCTCAATCTCCCGCTTATACAATCTAGCTCTATATTTATAACAACTGGTGACTCCCTTTTGGCACATACAATTTGCAGTTCCGTTTTCTTTCGCCCACAAGGGAGCATTTCTGCGTTATCTTGTTAGGTCCATCGTCCGTTCCAACATAATGTTGGCAAAAAAAAATCTTTTACTTCACAAACAAATTTAACAATATTCTACTTGGCAATACCAACTATTTTACTTTTACGCAACTTTTATGACAAAATAACTAGTAAGCCAAGAAGTAAAGTAGTAAATAATTACATGGTTGTTGACATATTTATCCGACCGGGGAATGATACATATCAATCAAATCGCCCGACTTTTGCGAATTTTTGGTGAAAAAATGGTAATGTCATATGCACTTTAAAAAAGCTATTCAAAAATACTATCGAGTTACGCGAAAACGAGGCTAGTAATAAAATTTCAATGTCCCACTCAATGAGTGTGAGTGTGCTTTTTGAATACAGGCGTTAGTCACAGCACTTGGTTTAGTAAACTCCCGCCATATGGGAAAGTTGATTATTTGCTTCAAGTGGTTTATCTGTGATCGAGTAAATTTAACATCAGTGTGTAGCGGGGTGTCCATAAGGCTCTATTGAGACCGTCACCGTTTTTTATATATTTTCAAAAACTTTGTTGTTCATGTCAGAGTCAGCTTTTTGTGTATGCCAATTAATTATTCCGTAATTTGGAATAATATTTCAGTGAAGCTGGAAAGTGTCGTTCGTATTAAAATAACTTTGACAAGAATAAATTGGTCATTAATCTTTTTTAACATTCAAGGAAGAAAATGTTATGTTATTTGGAACATTGAAGAACTAACAGAAACACTATATTTACTTTACAAATAGAATCTGAATCTAATAATGCGGAAAAATTTGATAACTATAAGAAATCATATAATAGCACGTCTGACTCTTTTGTCTAAATTCTGGCACTCAACGAACTTGGATAGAGATTGCACAAACATGGAGGAAATGCTCAGATAAAAAAAAATAGACACCACACCAGAAATAAATTCTCCAGTGCATGAGTATTCAAATGTGATATTGGAACTTGCCAGGCAGTTGTTTAATTTCGTATGAAGCAAAAACCAATAATTATTTGCCAATTCAAAGAAGATGTGAGTAAAACTAATGTAAGTTTCTAAGCTCGTTTCAAAGTGAACGTTCTAAGTGACGATTTTCAATATTTGTCTTTCTTAAATTATATTTATACGTACATAGATAAAGGAAACATTGATTTTGTTAGCAGTTTTGTTTGATCACTGAAATGCTAATTAATCCCCTGGAAAGATTCAGACTTTAAATGGTACAACATACCATATGCTTATCCTTGAAAAATCCACTCTAGTATGCATACTTGAGAGAAGTTTCATCTCATATGACCCTATCTGGAGGATTTCTTTCAATATGTTTATCCTTGAGATGTCCCACTCCAGCATATGCTTCCCCTACTATATAACTCTGGGAAACTCCACTTAAATATATGTTATGCTTACCCTTAGAAAATCTCAATGCAATACTAGTATTAAATGCTCACACACCCTTAAGAAATCCATGTACCAGTCAGTAAGTATAATATGTATATATATGTTTACCAAAAGAGGTTCAAACATGTTCCAGCGTGAAGTATTTCTAGTACACCTGCTGTATTTTCGAAGTTTTAAATAAAATCAGGATGAAATTGCACACTTTTTACATCTTGACAGTCATATTGAAATTCACTTAATTGACAGTAGTGTTTAATTCTATATCAGATTTCAGAACCATCCTCAGAGATATGAAATATTAAATTCATAATTTAAATCTAATTCATAATCTTATATTGAACTCATTATAGTGTTTAGTGTTTACAAGTTTACAAGGTCACATTTTTGGTCACATAACTCACATTGTAGTGTATTATAGTGAAGAGTTGTCAAACAAATGAGATTACCGCTGGCGCTCTATAGATATACATCAAATAAATGTTTATTGCTTTCATGCATGCATGTTTATATTAGAGCCACGTGCACAGTTGATAAACTCATTAACATATACTCCTCTACATTGAAAAATAAATTCCAGCACTCAATGAACTTGGATAGAGATTGCACAAACAAAATTGTACAAATTTTCCTGATTACTTTAGAGGTCATAATGAACATAACACCACACCAGAAATATCTCCAGTGAGTATTCCAAAAGTGATATTGGAACTTGCCAGGCAATCATTTAATTTTGTATAATGCAAAAACCTATAATTATTTGCCTATTGAAAGAAGATGCGAGTAAAACTATTGTAAGTTTCGAAGCTCGTTGAGTGAACATTCTAAGCGATGATTTTCGATATTTGCCTTTCTTAAATTATATTTATACATGTATGTACATATATAGATAAAGTGCACATAACACATTTATTTTGATAGCAGTTTTGTTTGATCACTGAAATGCTAATTAATCCTCTGGAAGGATTCACATAATAATAATAATAAAGTCCACTTCATTTAGTTTTACCTTGTGATGTTCTAATGTAACATATGCCTACCCCTTCTATATGAGCACATGCTTTCCCCTACTATATATACCAGAACCATATGCTTAACTCTGGGGAACTCCACTTAAATATATGTTATTGTATATCCTTACCCTTAGCAAAATCTCACTGCAATACTAGTAATGCTTACCCGACCTTACGAAATCCATTCCAGTACTTACATAATACATATACATGTTTACCAAAAGAAGTTCAACTTCAAGACTTATAATGCATAGCACTAAATGACTCTGACAAATTCCATTTCAACATGAAGTACTTCTAGTACACCTTCCAGTAATTCCGAAAGTTTTTTAGATAAAGTTCAGGATGAGATTGCACATTTTTTACATCTTGACTGTCATATTGAAATTCACTTAATTTACAGTAGTGGTTTAATTCTATATCAGTATATCAGATTTTAGAATCATCTTCAGACACATGAAATGTTACATTCATAATTCAAATCTAATTCATAATCTAATATTGAACTCATTATAGTGTTTAGTGTTTACAAGTTGCAATGTCTTGGTCACATTTTTAATTACACAACTCACATTGTAGTGTAATATAGTGAAGAGTGGTTAATTGACTTTGCACGAGTTTTAAAAGTTGAATGACTTAGATATAATATAAATGAAAACACTTACCAAACGCAGAATAGAAGAAACAATTCACTGATCGAATTTTGAACCGATATTTTAAATTAAATGAAAAGGAAGTGATCATTTAATTTAAACAAACCACTTTAGAAATTCACTGATTCAGTTCAAAATCTCCTAACTTCTCTAAATTTAAGTGCTTCCACAACCTTCTCTCCAATTTTATTTTTGGCTTTTCAAAATCCATTTGGAAATTTGTTCCAGAAAGGTTTGTGAAGTTACCGAAAAATTAAACATCGTTATAAGGTGGGCTTTGATTTCTTTGTTTGAAAATGGAAAACAAAAAAACTTGACCAATGTATTTAGTTATCTCATACTCTACTGCACGCAGGCTAATGCGTAACTTTCTGAACACTTTTTCCCGAAAAGGCATGAGATTAAAACTAAACATAATTGCAGGTTTGGTGAGTCTGTGATTACCACACCTCGAGAGGCGGGAAACTTCCAGACTCCCTCGGTAGTTAAATTGAGAGCTCTATTTTCGACGCTTTTTCTTTAACCGCGAGCCACGGTTTGAGGTTCAAATTTTGCCGTTTGACCTTTGCGGTTCACGTTTTCAACCGCTGAAGGTGTATTTTCACGTTCCTCATTTACCTCTGCGCCTTGTCATTGCAATAGCGTTTCGTAATTCGTATCACAAATAAATACTCCTAGTAGACATCATATTGCCAATATTGGATATCCAAATTTTCTTTGTCGTCATTTTCTAGCCTGCTTAACTTTTAAATGAACGAGTTTACTGATTTTCTTTAAGAAGCGGCTACCACTACTCAATAACACGGTTGGCAATATGGTGGTTTACCATGGCATCGTAATTCGATAGTCGCTTATTAAAATGGAGCCGGTTCTTTTCAACCCAGATGTAAATGACATTTGATTTTTTAAAAATATGAAGCATTAGAAAAAAACAGAAGCAATTTAACAGCGAAACTCAGTGTTTAATGGATGTTAATTTTCAATAATTCAATCGTTCTAACCACTAAAACTCTCTAAAACGGGCTCACCTCACCTCGGTTGGTATAATCTACCAACCAAGGTTTTAGCAGGAAAAATCCTTGGTAATAATCCATGCTCAGAATTCTTGAATATAATAACTCCTACCCAAATACTATAACCCTAATGGATTAGATTATACACAGTACATGTCGGACAGTCCTTCTTCAGGCTTATGTTACACCAGTAAAACAGTCTGAACTCTGAAGCGTTGCCAGTAAGGATGACTAAGTAGAATCCCACAATTGAAACAAAGTTTTTCATTGAGCACTTTGTTAAACATTTTTATAAGCGAACATAGGTAAGAAGTAAAGTAGTAAATAATTACATGGTTGTTGACATATTTATCCGACCGGGGAATGATACATATCAATCAAATCGCCCGACTTTTGCGAATTTTTGGTGAAAAAATGGTAATGTCATATGCACTTTAAAAAAGCTATTCAAAAATACTATCGAGTTACGCGAAAACGAGGCTAGTAATAAAATTTCAATGTCCCACTCAATGAGTGTGAGTGTGCTTTTTGAATACAGGCGTTAGTCACAGCACTTGGTTTAGTAAACTCCCGCCATATGGGAAAGTTGATTATTTGCTTCAAGTGGTTTATCTGTGATCGAGTAAATTTAACATCAGTGTGTAGCGGGGTGTCCATAAGGCTCTATTGAGACCGTCACCGTTTTTTATATATTTTCAAAAACTTTGTTGTTCATGTCAGAGTCAGCTTTTTGTGTATGCCAATTAATTATTCCGTAATTTGGAATAATATTTCAGTGAAGCTGGAAAGTGTCGTTCGTATTAAAATAACTTTGACAAGAATAAATTGGTCATTAATCTTTTTTTAACATTCAAGGAAGAAAATGTTATGTTATTTGGAACATTGAAGAACTAACAGAAACACTATATTTACTTTACAAATAGAATCTGAATCTAATAATGCAGAAAAATTTGATAACTATAAGAAATCATATAATAGCATGTCTGACTCTTTTGTCTAAATTCTGGCACTCAACGAACTTGGATAGAGATTGCACAAACATGGAGGAAATGCTCAGATAAAAAAAAATAGACACCACACCAGAAATAAATTCTCCAGTGCATGAGTATTCAAATGTGATATTGGAACTTGCCAGGCAGTTGTTTAATTTCGTATGAAGCAAAAAATAATTATTTGCCAATTCAAAGAAGATGTGAGTAAAACTAATGTAAGTTTCTAAGCTCGTTTCAAAGTGAACGTTCTAAGTGACGATTTTCAATATTTGTCTTTCTTAAATTATATTTATACGTACATAGATAAAGGAAACATTGATTTTGTTAGCAGTTTTGTTTGATCACTGAAATGCTAATTAATCCCCTGGAAAGATTCAGACTTTAAATGGTACAACATACCATATGCTTATCCTTGAAAAATCCACTCTAGTATGCATACTTGAGAGAAGTTTCATCTCATATGACCCTATCTGGAGGATTTCTTTCAATATGTTTATCCTTGAGATGTCCCACTCCAGCATATGCTTCCCCTACTATATAACTCTGGGAAACTCCACTTAAATATATGTTATGCTTACCCTAGAAATTCTCAATGCAATACTAGTATTAAATGCTCACACACCCTTAAGAAATCCATGTACCAGTCAGTAAGTATAATATGTATATATATGTTTACCAAAAGAGGTTCAAACATGTTCCAGCGTGAAGTATTTTAGTACACCTGCTGTATTTTCGAAGTTTTAAATAAAATCAGGATGAAATTGCACACTTTTTACATCTTGACAGTCATATTGAAATTCACTTAATTGACAGTAGTGTTTAATTCTATATCAGATTTCAGAACCATCCTCAGAGATATGAAATATTAAATTCATAATTTAAATCTAATTCATAATCTTATATTGAACTCATTATAGTGTTTAGTGTTTACAAGTTTACAAGGTCACATTTTTGGTCATAACTCACATTGTAGTGTATTATAGTGAAGAGTTGTCAAACAAATGAGATTACCGCTGGCGCTCTATAGATATACATCAAATAAATGTTTATTGCTTTCATGCATGCATGTTTATATTAGAGCCACGTGCACAGTTGATAAACTCATTAAAATATACTCCTCTACATTGAAAAATAAATTCCAGCACTCAATGAACTTGGATAGAGATTGCACAAACAAAATTGTACAAATTTTCCTGATTACTTTAGAGGTCATAATGAACATAACACCACATTAGAAATATCTCCAGTGAGTATTCCAAAAGTGATATTGGAACTTGCCAGGCAATCATTTAATTTTGTATAATGCAAAAACCTATAATTATTTGCCTATTGAAAGAAGATGCGAGTAAAACTATTGTAAGTTTCGAAGCTCGTTGAGTGAACATTCTAAGCGATGATTTTCAATATTTGCCTTTCTTAAATTATATTTATACATGTATGTACATATATAGATAAAGTGCACATAACACATTTATTTTGATAGCAGTTTTGTTTGATCACTGAAATGCTAATTAATCCTCTGGAAGGATTCACATAATAATAATAATAAAGTCCACTTCATTTAGTTTTACCTTGTGATGTTCTAATGTAACATATGCCTACCCCTTCTATATGAGCACATGCTTTCCCCTACTATATATACCAGAACCATATGCTTAACTCTGGGGAACTCCACTTAAATATATGTTATTGTTTATCCTTACCCTTAGCAAAATCTCACTGCAATACTAGTAATGCTTACCCGACCTTACGAAATCCATTCCAGTACTTACATAATACATATACATGTTTACCAAAAGAAGTTCAACTTCAAGACTTATAATGCATAGCACTAAATGACTCTGACAAATTCCATTTCAACATGAAGTACTTCTAGTACACCTTCCAGTAATTCCGAAAGTTTTTTAGATAAAGTTCAGGATGAGATTGCACATTTTTTACATCTTGACTGTCATATTGAAATTCACTTAATTTACAGTAGTGGTTTAATTCTATATCAGTATATCAGATTTTAGAATCATCTTCAGACACATGAAATGTTACATTCATAATTCAAATCTAATTCATAATCTAATATTGAACTCATTATAGTGTTTAGTGTTTACAAGTTGCAATGTCTTGGTCACATTTTTAATTACACAACTCACATTGTAGTGTAATATAGTGAAGAGTGGTTAATTGACTTTGCACGAGTTTTAAAAGTTGAATGACTTAGATATAATATAAATGAAAACACTTACCAAACGCAGAATAGAAGAAACAATTCATGATCGAATTTTGAACCGATATTTAAATTAAATGAAAAGGAAGATCATCTAATTAAACAAACCACTTTAGATTCACTGATTCAGTTCAAAATCTCCAACTTCTCTAAATTTAAGTGCTTCCACAATTCTCCATCTCCAATTTTATTTTTGGCTTTTCAAAATCCATTTGGAAATTTGTTCCAGAAAGGTTTGTGAAGTTACCGAAAAATTAAACATCGTTATAAGGTGGGCTTTGATTTCTTTGTTTGAAAATGGAAAACAAAAAAACTTGACCAATGTATTTAGTTATCTCATACTCTACTGCACGCAGGCTAATGCGTAACTTTCTGAACACTTTTTCCCGAAAAGGCATGAGATTAAAACTAAACATAATTGCAGGTTTGGTGAGTCTGTGATTACGCACACCGAGAGGCGGGAAACTTCCAGACTCCCTCGGTAGTTAAATTGAGAGCTCTATTTTCGACGCTTTTTCTTTAACCGCGAGCCACGGTTTGAGGTTCAAATTTTGCCGTTTGACCTTTGCGGTTCACGTTTTCAACCGCTGAAGGTGTATTTTCACGTTCCTCATTTACCTCTGCGCCTTGTCATTGCAAGCGTTCGTAATTCGTATCACAAATAAATACTCCTAGTAGACATCATATTGCCAATATTGGATATCCAAATTTTCTTTGTCGTCATTTTCTAGCCTGTTTAACTTTTAAATGAATGAGTTTACTGATTTTCTTTAAAAGAAGCGGCTACCACTACTCAATAACACGGTTGGCAATATGGCGGTTTACCATGGCATCGTAATTCGATAGTCGCTATTTAAATGGAGCCGGTTCTTTTCAACCCAGATGTAAAGGACATTTGATTTTTTAAAAATATGAAGCATTAGAAAAAAATAGAAGCAATTTAACAGCGAAACTCAGTGTTTAATGGATGTTAATTTTCAATAATTCAATCGTTCTAACCACTAAAACTCTCTAAAACGGGCTCACCTCACCTCGGTTGTATATCTACCAACCAAGGTTTTAGCAGGAAAAATCCTTGGTAATAATCCATGCTCAGAATTCTTGAATATAATAACTCCTACCCAAATACTATAACCCTAATGGATAAGATTATACACAGTACATGTCGGACAGTCCTTCTTCAGGCTTATGTTACACCAGTAAAACAGTCTGAACTCTGAAGTGTTGCCAGTAAGGATGACTAAGTAGAATCCCACAATTGAAACAAAGTTTTTCATTGAGCACTTTGTTAAACATTTTTATAAGCGAATATAGGTTTTTTTAGGATTGACACTTTTGAAAGTCCAGGGTCGAATTAAAGCAATTTTGAATACCACATACAGTACCAGGCTGCACAGAGCAAACGTAGTGGAAAACATTGAAAGATGGACTCTTCGAACTAACCATGAGTACTAAATGTTTTATTAATTCCTCAATTGCAATTGAGTGAACTAAAAATAAAACATTGACTCATTGTTTTGCAAATTTACAAGGTTGCCATTGGCGACATGTGTTTGCTAATTTGAAATGCACTGAGGTTCTACAAGTAGAGTGTTTTTCAGCGAGCTTGCCAGCTAGGTCACGTGCTTCCAGCAGCGTTTTAATTGATTCATCAAAGCGACAAAGAGACGCAAGGCCAGCCCCACAATTCTTGACCAAGAACACAAACATCTCATCCGAAACAAGATTCAGTTCTTTCCGTAAACTTATCGCATTCTTGTAATACGTAAGTGCTTCTTCATTCCTATTCCAAATTAAATATAAGTCTCCTAATAATGTATAGAGCTTGCTTGTAAGTTTGTGCTGGCCCAAAAGCCCTTTGGCCAACGACAAAGCTGCGCTGTAATATAATTCCGCGCAGTTCATGTGTTCCTGGTATCCTTCTTCGTCTTTGTGGTCAGACGCTTTCTTAGCACGGCTCTTTTTCAGCTTTCCAAGGTTTATCAGCATATGCGCCTTGGCCACTTTCTCGATATTACTTGGTTCTTTGCTATCAGGTGAATGCAGAGGATGATCTTTTAGAAGATCAGAACAGCGTGCATTTATTGTTCTGCCGATGTCAGAGTCAGCTAAGAAATAGTTACAAAACATGTCTAAAGACTTCTCGTCTTTCAAAACGTCTTTATTCTCCTGAAATGCTGCCTTTATTCTTTTCTCTCTCTCGATGTATTCAGCAGATTTCCGCGCTGATTTACGACCCTCTTGTTCTGCTAGCAGACAATGGAATGTGATCTCAATCGCTGGTTGTTCCCGGCTTTCAGCTAGTTTAATACAAGACTCAAAGAAATTTCTTAAAACCGTTGGTGAGACAAAGTCCAAGCTGAAGTAGTAAAAGAAGCTGGATGAAGACTTGTAAATCTCACTACTTGCCAACAGTTCGAGGATGTTTGGTTTCAACATGGTGGTCTGATCTTGGGTACAGATTTTTAACGTTTTCTCAACATTGTGAATGTTCCTTTTCAGCGATTCTCTGGCTTTAGTAAATCCGTTGTGTGAATAATAATCCATGGTTAACGAATGGCACATCGTTAGAAAATGTTTCACCATCAATCCCTGAGCTATTGCCTTTTCAAATTGAAAGTGGTCATGATCAGCCAAGAACCGTCTAACGAAGGGATGAATCACGAAGTTCGTATCATCAATACCTTGTATAAAACCTCGACAAACGAGATTTTTCAAAAATTCGAGGGTTTTCAACTTACTACTTCTTTCAATTACCTCTTTTGCATGATCTGCCTCAAAATTCCCATCAAACACCGAAAGACAAACCAACGCTTTCTTATCGTCATCACTTAACTTCTGAAACGAGAACTCGATGACTTTTTGAAGACACTGTTTGGAGTCGCTCGATGCTTCCATAGGATTCTCTCTTAACCACTGTACCAACTCTGAAGGATTATCGAGGTTAGGAATCAGTGTTCCTGCCACACAAAGGGCGAGAGGAACAAAGCCACACAGGTTAGCCAATTCAGACAAACGTATATCTTCAATTTTTTCATCAGCGCAACACTTTCTCAAAAGTTCAATACTAGATTTGACATCCAACACTTGTACTTGGTGGTTTACTACGGTTTGCTTAGGGATTTGGAATTCTGTTCTGGATGTTGTTAGGATCTGCAAATATTCGCGTGATTTTTTGCGCAGCGTAAGCAGTAATTCAATGAACCGAGGTTTCACATCGCTTCCAAGCAGCTGCTCGACGTTATCCATAACAAGAACAACTTTCTTTTCAATGCTTTTCAACCAAGATAATAACGATGATTCAGGGTCTTCTCCAGAAACAATGCCAACGTCACGGCAGAGACGTACAATTACCTCAGAAACAGTTGAAGTATTTGACAGGAACGAAAAAATGACGACAGTACTTTGGCTTATGTGATGAGAAACTTCAATGGCAACCGTGCTCTTGCCAAAACCTGGTTCACCGACAATGGAGACAATTCCGCAGTTATTTTTCATTAAAGAAGTAATTATTCGGTTGACTTCAGCGTCTCGGCCAAGAAATGTTTGTGGTTTTCTGGGTATACAGCTTTCTATTCGAGTACTTACATAAACATCGACTTTATCTTTAAACGGCTCGATAATCTTTAGCACCACAGTATCTTCCTCTGCCGATTTTATAACTTTTTCCAACCTTTTTCTGTCCTGGAAGTGGAGAAACTTCTGCATCTTCATCGCCTCTTTGGCATGTATTGCAGCTTCTTGGCAATCAGGTTTAAAGTCTCTGTAAGTTCTAGCTAACTCGCAACACACCTGGGCTCTGCATGGAGTGTTTCTCTCAACGAGTTTCTCAGCTATAATAAGAGCTTCCTTTAGCGTTTCCACTGATTTTTCGTAGCGACCATTATACGCCAGGGACGCTCCGAGATTCTTGAGCAATATCACAAATTTCTCGTTAGAATCAAATTTCAGTTTCCTGTGCAGATTTATGGCATTAGTATAATGTGTCACTGCTCCGTCGTTCTTAAAACATAGGTCTCCTATAAGCTTATGGAGAGTGCAGGTTAATTGGTGATCTCCCAAAACCTCCTTGGCAAGAGATAAAGCTTGATTGTAACAAGATTCTGCAAAGCTCCTGTATTTATTCTTCGTTTCATGATTTTCTTTCGGTGTTTTATCTGCTCGCATTTTGCTTAAATTTCCACGCTTCATGAGAATTTGAGCCTCGGACGATTTCTCGATAGAGCTCAGTTCTGTGTTTTCAGGCAACGGAGGGAGATCATCTTCCGTTAGACCGGAAAGTCGGCTATCTTGTGTTTTAATGTAATATCGGGTAAGTAAATGGTAGCAAAACATATATTGAGATCGATATTCTTTCAGCAGCGCTTTATTCTTAAAAAAAGGCTCCGTAACACTTTCAATTCTTGTGGTATATTCTGGAGATTCCCATGAAGACTTACGAGCTTCTTGATCTGCCATCAGAAATTGAAATATTACCATGATGACAGGTTGATTCCGACTTTGGGCAAATTCAATGCAAGATTCGAAGAAATTCTTGAAAATTCTACTTGGAAGAAGATCCCGACTGAAGTTGTAAAAGAACGTGCACGAAGACAGGTAGATGTCACTATTTGCCAAGGACTTGGTGATGTTCGGGTTTTGATTGCTGGCCCAATCTTGGCTGCAAATTTCTAACGTTTCCTTGACATTGTGGATGTCTTTTTTTAATAATTCTCTGGCGCCAGTGAATCCGTTATATGAATAACACTTTAAGGTCAATGAATGGCACATCTTCAGGAAATGACTCACCATAAATCCTTGAGCCACTGCCTTTTCATCATAAAACTGCACATTATCAGACAGGAACCGCCGGATGAGCGAATGGATCACAAATCGCTTATCACTGGTATTTTGTATTAAACTTCGACCAACAAGATCTTTCAAAAAATCGATGGTTTCCAAACCAATTCGACCAATTATCTTCTTTGCAGATTTCATTTGGAAATTTCCATCAAATACTGAAAGACAAACCAAAGCTTTTTTATCTTCACCATTCAACATCTGAAAAGAAAACTCAAAGGCTTGTTGAACAGGCTTCAACGTTTTCATGGGCTTCTTTCGTAACCATTTTGTTAACTTCATAGGGTCATTAAGATCTTGAATTCGTTTTCCTGCGAGACCCAAAGCGAGAGGAAGGAAGCCACACAGTTTAGCCAACTCAGAAAAGTACGTGTCTTCAATTTCATCATTTTGGCAACACTCTTTTAAAAGTTCGACACTTGATTTTCATCCAATTCTTTTATTTGATGGTTTACGGATTTTTGTCCAGGAATTAAAAATTCGGTTCTTGTCGTTGCTAGTATCTGCACACGTTGCTGTGAATTTTTGCGTAGAGTAAGCACTAATTCAATAAACTGGGATTTATCGCCGCTTTCCAGCAGCTGCTCGATGTTGTCCATGACAAGGACGACCTTCTGCTCAATATCCCTCAACCACGACATCAACGATGATTCAGGATCTTGTCCGGGGGTAACGCCGACGTCATGGCAGAGACATCGTGTCACATCGGATACAGCTGACATATTTTGCAAATATGAGAAAATTACGATAATATCATGGTTTGTGCTTAAATTATGGGAAACTTCTTTTGCAACGGTGCTCTTTCCAAAACCTGGTCCACCAACGATACACACAATTCCACAGCCATTATCTACCAAAGAAGATATTAATTCCTTTACAACAGCGTCGCGACCAATGAAAATTTCTGGTTTGTCAGGAATACAGCTCTTTAGTTGGCACGGTTGATTCGCTCCTTCAACGTTGTCCGTATCTTGTAATGATTTCATGAGATCTTGTAATGACCTAAGTCCTTCTCCAATTTTTTTAATTTTTTCCTCTTGTTCCTTGATAACCTGTAAATTAGGACTTTCGTTATCGTTTAAACTCTTTAATTCTTCTTTCAAACTTTCCATCTCTCCTTTTTTCTGACTGTCGTCTCCACGTAACTCACGCAAATTCAGATTCTTCAACTCGTTTTCTGTGACTTTGGTTTGTCTGTTTTCTCTCAAAGCTTTGATATCCTCTATACAATTCTTGACTTCTTCACGACTGAAAACCATGTCGAGGTCGGCAACAAATTTATCAGCAATACAAAAAGCATCGTTAAGAGTGGATTCGTCTAGGTTTTGATTAGGTTCATGCGCCCAAGGGTTTCTAACCTTTGAACGAAGGTTCTCAACGAGGTTACGATCAACACGTTTGTCTGGGGCAAAGACCGCATCTTCCGTCCATGCAAGGACGTTCAGAAGAGATGATAAATCAGTGGATTCGGCGTCTTCAACATTTTTTTTGTTGTCCCCAAGGCTGGGCATAAAGAACTTGGCAACCTCCCAAGGATCATTCGGCCACTTTGATGTGTCGCAGTTTTGGCGCCACGTGCTTTTAAATTGCCCTTTATCGTTTCTCCGGTGGGATTTGGCAAGCTCGTCGTACCATTGCTTGCAAGAGGAACACAGGCCAGGCGGTTTCTTTTTCTTTTCACAATCTCCAGGGTTTAAGCATTTGCCTGGCAAAGAACCACACAGCTTTGCATGCCATTTTTCTATGATATTGCTGGTGTATAATGCGACGGGTCCCTTAATCAATCGGATTATTTCTCCAACGGTTAGCCAGTTGTTGTGTTTTTTTGACGAATTCATTTGAATAAAATTCTTGAAAGAAAATAAAAAAATGTAGAAACTAAATTGTGAGAAAATCAGTAAACAAAGTCAAAGATGATAAAGGGTATCTTTTATCATTAATTTTATACTACATGCAAGTTTATTTTAGTTGAAAGAAATTCTTCATTATTCTTCGCAAATAAACAATATCTGTTTCCGCTCTGCATTCTTGAAGTAAAACGGCGGCTCGTGACCACTATTGTTCTTATCACAAATTCAGTGTTATCTATTTGTGTTATATAATGAAATCGAAAAAATTCCGAAATTAAACAGGCAAATAGTTTTCCCAACACTTGGAAAAGTATCAAAGTAGAAATTTTGCAGATATCAGGCGTGATCTATAAGATTGAAGAAATGCTATTGCATGGCTAGCTTAAGAGCTAAGACACATGCTAAAATGTGATTAGCTAACAAAATGAAACAAGAGATTACTGATTAAATTCGTTAAAATTATCTGTGAGGTCATTCCGTGCGTCTGTGGTCTGTCCTCTTATAGATTATGGCTCTCGACCAATGAAATTTCTTGAATTCTTAACGTTATTATATAAATAATAATGATACATGACGTAGCACGAAATTGCATGAGTAGAGTAGTCAGCCAGATGATTTGTCCCGCTATGCTAATATTTTTGGTGTTCATTGACTGTGAAAAAAAGCAATTAAACAATATCCCAGACGAGGATGGAATTTGATGCAAAGATGTTCAACTAAATTAGCTGTAGCAACGTAATATAGGTCCTCCGTTCGGGTTCGCCCCTTCATGAAAACAAGCTGAATAAGCCGACTAAATTTGTTGCTCCTTTTTAGCGAATCAACGGATTCGATACTAAGGAAAACTCTCTAAGGTTGTTTTTCTAGATAACATTATTAAAACATATTATTTTCCTATTTCGGCAAGTTATTTTAGGGAACAAATTTGGGGGATTTGTAATGACCTTATTCATACGTGGACACATCAAATTTATTGTTCTCAAATTGATCCAAACTTCTCAGATTCATGCAGTTTACCTGATGATGACTATAATAGTTTAGTCAAAACGTGAAAATTGAATGTTTCAAAATGCTTATTATACGGAATCGCTGTAACCCTCGTTTATAACTATTCTTCAAAGTTCAGACTATTAGAAACGACATAAAGAACCTGTCCTGATACGAATTATCAAGGGATGATTGTAGCGATTTACTCCTCCGTCATTTCAGTCACAGTTATGGAATATACATTGTTTAGAAACTACATAAAACTAAAAGTACAATAAAACTCATCGTCGGGGAACATTTATGCAAAAAATTGTTCCTTATTCGTCGCGTGTCTATTGTATTTTGAACAAATAAACCAATAGTAAGATCTGAATTAACATGTTGTTCAAGTCACGGTTGAGGAGCTAAGCCAAGCCTTTGCTATTGGTTAGTTGGGCAAAAATACAATAGACATGTGAGGGATAAGGAACCATTTTTTGCATAAACCTGGACAGTAAATAGATAATGTTGTATTGTACTTCGATCTAGTCTCCAAACCATGCATGTATATTCTAATAACTGTGGTCATTTGTAGAGCCCAGATCAAACACAGACCCATTCGAAAAAGAGCAAGAGGTTTGTTGCCTGTTACGGAAAAACGAGCGAGTTATCCTGGCTAGGCGAGGTAAAACGCGCACACAAGAAAGGCTTAACCTGGTTATAGTATTTCATTATTATTTTTATGCAGTTTTCACCTCGCATTTGTTTGCATTGTTCTTTATCAATAAAGAACTCTTGTTCTTTAAAAGTGAACGAAATAACCCATGTGTAATGGTCACGTGATTGATATTTATATACATATTTGTATATATATTAACATGGACAACCTTAATGATAACGACTGTATATGTATAAAAAGACTGCCACACGCTAGAGCTGGCCTTTTTATATATTTCATAAGATCGTATTTTGATCGTAGCGTGTAGTGGTACGATTTCGGGACGCGCAAACATGGGACAGATTTACAGAATAAACTTTTAAGTATTTTTATAAGCGTTTTTTGCACGTACGTATTAGCCATTTCCCAATCGAGCAAGGTACTGGGTCTAGTCGCAAACCGCAAAGCATCTATGGACTGTTTGGAGGGACAATGATTTCAGACTCATATTTCCTCCCCTCCAAACAGTCCATAGATGCTCTGCGGTGCGCGACTAGACCCAGTACCCTGCTCGATTCGGAAATGACTAATACACGCACGTAAAAGTTAATTTATTTATCATTTAAATTATTCTTATGAAATCAATGATTGAATAAATGCATACAGGGTTGGATTTTGTTTGATGATTTGGTGCCTTTTTTCGGGAATAAAATTAATCATACAACAACTCAGGGGCAGTTATCACGGCTAGGTGAGATGAAAACTGCATAAAATCATAATGACAGGTTAAGCCTTTGACGTGATGCGCTTTTGTGTAAGTACATCAACAGAATCCAACACAATCATTGGCTATTCCCTCGTTGATTTCATGAGGGCTGTTTTGCACTGTCGCGTTTTTTGTATACGTATACACACGTAAAAGTTTAAAATCACTTAATTGATACTTGTGAAATCAACGATTGAATATTCTGTTCATGATTTGATGTGTTTATACTTTATCCTAGCATAAAATTAAATTTGCAACAACATTAAATTTACAAGACGATTTTCATTAACGTGCGTGTACGTACGTGTGAAAAACGCGACGGTGGGATGCAGCCCTAAGTAGCATTAAATGATTTTAAACTTCTACGTGCATATACGTACGTACAAAGCACGCGACAGTGAAAATCAGCCCTTAATTTACTTTCATGTGGTGCTAGTTATCGTGTTACAATAGGTATTTCTCAAATTCCCCGAATTCCTTATCTATACGTCTCACTGAATGTATATGTAGATTAACAAGACCTTAAATACATTTGAATAGCAGCAAACTGCACGAATTCATGTAGTAGCAAATTGATTTTGTATTCAACGACATAAAACGTAGCGACCGGGTACAAAATCTCCGAGGTATTGTTTATAAAGGAGGTTTACGCGTGATTTCGAGGCCAACGTAATAAAGCGCAGGAATCATTCATTCAAATCGACAAAATATGCTTTAAAATGACTCTACACAACACGAGTTCTTATAAGCACGCCATCCATTATAGTCACATTTTGTACGTTGTTTATGTTGCTAATACTGGTTATTAATTAATTTACCAAATACTCACCAAATACGTCGTTTGCTTTTATGCGGAAGCCCAAAGACATCCCATATAACCGATTTTTTAATCCCTTAAAGAATTTGTTATTGATTGTAATTGTTGAAGATTGAATGAAAATCACATCTTCGAGTCCGAATGCAAAGAATAAGGAGTTTTATTGTGATTTATAGCCATATAGGTTTCATACTAATTAGCCATGTCCCAATCCAGCAGGGTACTGGGTTTAGTCGGGAACCGCAAAGCATCTATGGCCTGTTTGGAGGGACAGGAAATATAAAATTGAAATCATTTGTCCCTCCAATCTGGCATGGTAGAAAACACTGGTAGCGGACTACGGACTACGGATTACGGACAAGAGATTACGGACTACGGATTACGGACTACGGATTAAGGAGTACGGATTACGGACTACGGATTACGGACTATGGACACAACTCTAAAAAAATGCGAAGATGTTGCCTTCTCAATAAAACATTTTGGCATTTTTTGCATATTTTTTCAGGTTTAGGTAAATAAAAGATTTTAGCAAAATTTCAGCATAGGTCACCAGACAATTTGATAACATGGCGCTGTTTTATAAAAATTAATGACGTTAGCAATAAGTAGGATCTTCGTTACGCGTTGTGACTATGTCACGCAGCTAGGAATTTTATGTTTTTTTGTGCGCTTTTATAGGCTTGCTTTCTCGGCAATGCAAACTGTTATGCAAATTATTGATTTGGAGCGGTTTATTTGGGACTTCCTCGAGATAACACATGCATGATCGTCTTATGTATCAAACCACCTTTTAAACGATTTCAGTTTCAAGAGTCTTTATTCATTACTCTATGAAAGGCTATACAGCAACATTCAAACATGCAGTCGCCCGTAAATATTTGCATGTAAACGTGAACGAGAATAAAGGCAACACAATGTTCATGTATATAAAATAAAAAACGGCGGGAAGCACATTCAGCAAATTCCATATAGTTTTGCTATAATCCCATATCCCAGCTAGCACAATCACGTTGTATGAACGTTGTATTACGTTTGGCGCCAACGTTCGGCCAACGTTTAAACAACGTTTAAACAACTAAACCTGATTCATTTTCAACAATATTGTTTAATGTTGTTGACAAGTGTGAACAATAATGGCAGCACAACATTGCTCCATGCTGATAAACCACAGTCTCGGAGTTTTTAGGTGTAAGGCATAAATACCGGAACGGCGACAATATTGAGACGTTTCGTTTATTGATTCAAGAATCCAGGCTGCTTAAAGATCTGGATCACGAAATTTCTTGGAAGAATTATAAAATATATAAAAAGTTCAAGGTCTATGTTTCAGCTAAGTTATTTTTAAAGCGCCTTCTTGAGCACTGAAGTAAACTGTTGCCGCCGGCTGGGTTTTGAATGAAACGACAAAAATGATCGACAAATTAGCATGGGAATCGTTTTGAAATATGGTTTACATACAGTTCTAGAAAAATATACAGTACCTAATTACAGAGCATGCCGGGAAATATTCAATTATCATGGACAAGTATACATATTCTATATTGCATGTGGGTCTTTCAACTGATTTCAAGTGGTATAGGAAACATGCCATACATACAGCAGATGAGTTTTACATCAGACTGAGGCACAGTTTAGTGTCAGTCCCCTAAGTGTAATAGCTTCGAATCCAATCTTAAAAGTAGACCCATGGATAAACTAGTGAAAGACTATAGTGCGCGTTTCTTCATACTGAATATATAATGCTTACTATATAGTGTAGTGTTTTATCTTGTTCATCCAGGCCAGGCATTTCCTCATACTGAATATATAATGTTTACTATATAGTGTAGTGTTTTCTCTTGTTCATTCAGGCCAGGCATTTCTTCATACTGAATATATAATGTTTACTATATAGTGTAGTGTTTTCTCTTGTTCATTCAGGCCAGGCATTTCTTCATACTGAATATATAATGTTTACTATATAGTGTAGTGTTTTCTCTTGTTCATTCAGGCCAGGCATTTCTTCATACTGAATATATAATGTTTACCATATAGTGTAGTGTTTTCTCTCGTTCATTCAGGCCAGGCATTTCTTCATACTGAATATATAATGTTTACCATATAGTGTAGTGTTTTCTCTCGTTCATTCAGGCCAGGCATTTCTTCATACTGAATATATAATGTTTACCATATAGTGTAGTGTTTTCTCTTGTTCATTCAGGCCAGGCATTTCTTCATACTGAATATATAATGTTTACCATATAGTGTAGTGTTTTCTCTCGTTCATTCAGGCCAGGCATTTCTTCATACTGAATATATAATGTTTACCATATAGTGTAGTGTTTTCTCTCGTTCATTCAGGCCAGGCATTTCTTCATACTGAATATATAATGTTTACCATATAGTGTAGTGTTTTCTCTCGTTCATTCAGGCCAGGCATTTCTTCATACTGAATATATAATGTTTACCATATAGTGTAGTGTTTTCTCTCGTTCATTCAGGCCAGGCATTTCTTCATACTGAATATATAATGTTTACCATATAGTGTAGTGTTTTCTCTCGTTCATTCAGGCCAGGCATTTCTTCATACTGAATATATAATGTTTACCATATAGTGTAGTGTTTTCTCTCGTTCATTCAGAGAATGAATGAACGAGAGAAACGACAAAATGTTACCACTAATTGTTTCCGTACGCCTATAATGACGCCGTATTTTCTTCGGCAATTTGAAGAATCTTCTCTAATGTTTTTACCATTTTCTCGCTTTGCAGTAATTCTTGCATCTCCAATGCTTCGTTGGCACATTTCACCGCTTCATAGCAGCCAGGTTTCCACATATCATAGGTCTTTGCTAATTCATAAATTAAAAATGCTCTACAACGCGTTTGCTCTCCAGCTAGGTCACGAGCCTCCTTTAACGTTGTCACGGATGCATTAAAATAACGAAGATAAGCCAGACAGATTCCACATTTCTTGAGAAAATACACGAAGGTTTCGTTAAAATAAAGTCCCAGCTTCTTGTGCCGAATTATGTAATCGGTAAAGCACATTATTGCCTTTGTGTTATCATGCATTACTAAATAGAGGTCTCCTAACTGTAGGTGCAGACGGCATGTGAATTCGTGGTCACCTAACAACTCTTTAGCCAACGCCAACGCCTTGTTGTAAAGTGTTTCTGCATTTTTAAAGCATTCATAGGAATCTCCGTTGGCACTCTTAGCCTTGGATATTTTAATACCACGTTTCTTGTTCAAATTGGCACGCGCCAACAGAAAGTATGCTTCCGCAGCTTTCGCGATAGGACTTGCAGATTTGTCTTCATCCAATGGTGGAAGATCATCTTCTGGTAGATCAGGAGGTGCCTCATTGGTTGGTTTATCAGAGTCAAACAGGGAAAAAATATAATGACAGAGGATAAATAAGGACCTATCTTCTTTCCATAACGCGTCATTTTTCTGCGACTCTTTAGCGATGGCGTCCACGAGGCGAGTGTGTTCCCGAGTTTTCCGTCCCGATGTATGTCCTGATTGATCTGCTACCAAACATCGAAATATCATCTCAATAGCCGGTTGCTTTCTCCTTTTGGCTAGTTCAACACAAGATTTTATGAACTTTGTTAAAACGAATGGGTGAAAAAGATCCCAGCTGAACTCGCAAAAGAACCTGCAAGAAGAATTATAAAGATCACTGCTCGCCACCAACTCTGCGATATTTGGGCCCAGAACTCTTGCCTCGTCTTCGGTGCACAGTTTTAACGTTTTCTCGATATTGTGGATGTCTTTCCTTAGTGATTCTCTGGCGCTAGTGTAACCATTATGTAAATAACCGTCCATGGTTAACGAATGGCACAGCTTCAGAAAATGTTTCACCATCAATTCTTGTGCCATTTTCCTTTCATCTTGAAATTGATCATGTTTGGCTAAAAATCTTTTAATAGGCGAATGAATTACGTAGCGCCCACCACCAATTTCCTGAACTAAACTTCGTCTCACGAGATATTCTAATAAATTTTCGACTTCCACGCCACTCTTATTAACGACCTCTTTTGCGGAGCTGCTCTGAAAATTTCCAACAAATACTGAAAGACAAACCAACGCCTTCCGCTCTTCATCTCTCAAATTTTGACATGAGGCCCAGATGGCTTGCTGGATACACTGGTTGGGGTTCCGCAATCCTTTCATGTGTTTCTCTTCGAACAAATGTATCAACTCTGAAGGATCACCAAGATCTGAAATTAGTGTCCCTGCGATACACAATGCGAGAGGAACAAAACCACACAGCTTCGCCAATTCAAACAGGTATGCATCTTCAACTTCTACATCAGGACAACACGTTCTTAAAAGTTCCACACTATATGTCATATCTAACTCCTCCGTTAGATAGTTTACCGTGTTTACTGAGACAGGAAATTGAATGCGGCTTGAAGTTGTTAGGATCTGTAGATGTTGCTGTGAATGGTTACGGAGGGAAAGCACTAATTTAGTGAGCTCGGATTGAAAATCGCCGTTGGCCATTTGCGCGATGCCATCCATCACCAGGACAACTTTCTTCTTAATACTCTTTAACCAGAAAGTTAAAGATGAGTCAGGATGTTTTCCAGCTATAACGCCCACGTCACGACAAAGACGTCGTTTAACGTCAGCAACACTTGAAGCATTTGACAGGGATGAGAAAAAGACGGCAATATTATGGTCATTGCTTAAGTGATGAGAAACTTCAACTGCGACAGTGGTTTTTCCAAAGCCTGCTCCACCGACAATATTGACAATTCCACAGCCATTCTCCACCAAAGAGGTTATTATTTGCTCTACATCAGCGTCACGACCAATGAACGTTTGTGGTTTGTTGGGTATGCGGCTTTTCAATTGAAACAACCGATCAGTTTCTTGAACGTTGACGATATCTCGTAATGAACTGACGAATCTTTTTACGATCTCTGCCTTTTCGATAATCTCCCTCAATTCTTCTACTTTGCGCGGGTCCCGCAACTTTTGCATTTTCATTGCCTTTTCTGCATATTCTACGGCTTTTTGACATTCGGGATTCCAGGAACTACATGTTTTTGCCAACTCGTAATACACCAGGGCTTTAAAATGGGCGTTTTCCTCAGTGATCTTGTTTGCAATATCGCGTGCTTCGCTTAGCTTTTCCATTGATTCTTCGAAGCGACCACTAAATGAGAGGCATCCTCCTAAATTTTTGAGCAACATCACAAACTGTTCATTAGAATCAAGTTGTAGTTTCTTGTGTAGATTTATAGCATGGGTATAACACGCAAGTGCCTCATCTCTCTTATCCATGTTAAAATATAGATCTCCCAGAAGTTTGTGGAGAGAACATGTTAATTCGTGATCGCCTAAGGCATTTTGGGCTAAAGATAGAGCTTCGTTGTAAATTGATTTTGCAGAGTTCATGTATTCTTCGTACTGTTTGTCGTCTTTGCGGAACAGTTTATTGGCCTGCAATTTGCAAATATTTCCCCTCTTCTTTAAAATATATGCTTCTGCAACCTTTTCTTCAAGACTTAACTCTTTGCTTTCAGGCAAAGAAGAAAGATTATTGTAAGGAAGATCTGCTGGTTGGTTATTTTGTGTGCTGTTGAAATGATATCGGGTAATCAATTCGTAACAAAACATAAAAACGAATCTATCGTCTTTCAAATCCATTTCATATTTATGAAACGCTGCCTCGAGTATCCCAATTTGGCTGGTGTATTCAGGAGAATCCCGCGAAGATTTACGACCTTCTTGATCTGCTATTAAACATTGGAAAAGGATTTCAATAACTACTTGTTCCTGTTTTCTGGCTAGTTTAGTACAAGATTCGAAGAAATTTCCCAAAACTGCTTCTGGAAGAAGATCCCAGCTGAAGTTGTGAAAAAATCTGTATGAAGACATGTAAATGTCACTACTTGCCAATGACTTTAGGATGATTGTGTTTGAATTGGTTGCCGGATCTTGACTACATATTTTGAGCGTTTCCTCGATGTTGTGGATGTCTTTTTTAAGTTTTTCCCTGGCGCCAGTAAACCCGTTATACGAATAACACTCCCATGTCCATAAATGGCACATCTTTAGGAAATGACTCACCATACATCCTTGAGCCTTTGCCTTTTCACCATGAAACTGAACATTTTCAGACAGGAACCGCCGGATGAGCGAATGGATCACAAATCGCTTATCACTGGTATTTTGTATTAAACTTCGACCAACAAGATCTTTCAAAAAATCGATGGTTTCCAAACTATTTTTCCCGATAACCTTTTTCGCGGATTTACTTCGGAAATTCCCATCAAACACAGAAAGACGAACCAAAGCTTTTTGTTCTTCATCCTTCAACATCAGAAAAGAAAATTCGACGGCTTGTTGAACAGGCTTCAATGTCTCCATAGGCTTCTTTCTTAACCATTTTGTTAACTTCCGAGGATCATAAAGATCTTGAATTCGTTTTCCTGCGAGACACAAAGCGAGAGGAAGGAAGCCACATAGGTTAGCCAACTCAGAAAAGTAAGTGTCTTCAATTCCACCATTTGGGCAACATTCTTTTAAAAGATCGACACTTGATTTTTCATCCAATTCTTTTATTTGATGGGTTACGGATTTTTGCCCAGGAATCAAAAATTCAGTTCTTGTCGTTGCTAGTATCTGCACACGTTGCTGTGAATTTTTGCGTAGAGTAAGCACTAATTCAATAAACTGGGATTTATCGCCGCTTTCCAGCAGCTGCTCGATGTTGTCCATGACAAGGACGACCTTCTGCTCAATATCCCTCAACCGCGACATCAACGATGATTCAGGATCTTCTCCGGGGGTAACGCCGACGTCAAGGCAGAGACATCGTGTCACATCGGATACAGCTGAAATATTTTGCAAATATGAGAAAATTACGATAATATCATGGTTTGTGTTTAAATTATGGGAAACTTCTTTTGCAACGGTGCTCTTTCCAAAACCTGGTCCACCTACGATAGATACAATTCCACAGCCATTATCTACCAAAGAAGATATTAATTCCTTTACAACAGCGTCGCGACCAATGAAAATTTCTGGTTTGTCAGGAATACAGCTCTTCAGTTGGCACGGTTGATTAGTTGCTTGAACGTTTTCCGTATCTTGTAATGATTTCATGAGATCTTGTAATGACCTATAGTCTTTCTCCAATTTCTTAAATTTTTCCTCCTGTTCCTTGATAACCTGTAAATTAGGATTTTCATTATCGTTTAAACACTTTAATTCTTCTTTCAAACTTTCCATCTCTCCTTTCTTCTGACTGTCGTCTCCACGTAACTCACGCAAATTCAGATTCTTCAACTCGTTTTCTGTGACTTTGGTTTGTCTGTTGTCTCTCAAAGCTTTGATATCCTCTATACAATTCTTGACTTCTTCACGACTGAAAACTATGTCTAGGTCGGCAACAAATTTATCAGCAATACAAAAAGCATCGTTAAGAGTGGGTTCGTCTAGGTTTTGATTAGGTGCATGCGCCCAAGGGTTTCTAACCTTTGAACGAAGGTCCTCAACGAGGTTACGATCAACACGTCTGTCTGGGGCAAAGACCGCATCTTCCGTCCATGCAAGCACGTTCAGAAGAGACGATAAATCAGTGGTTTCGGCGTCTTCAACATTTTTTTTGTTGTCCCCAAGGCTGGGCATAAAGAACTTGGCAACCTCCCAAGGATCATTCGGCCACTTTGATGTGTCGCAGTTTTGCCGCCACGTGCTTTTGAATTGCCCTTTATCGTTTCTCCGGTGGGATTTGGCAAGCTCGTCGTACCATTGCTTGCAAGAGGGACACAGGCCAAGCGGTTTCTTTTTCTTTTCACAATCTCCAGGGTTTGAGCATTTCTCTGGCAAAGAACCACACAGCTTTGCATGCCATTTTTCTATGATATTGCAGGTGTATAATGCGACGGGTTCCTTAATCAATCTGATTATTTCTCCAACGGTTAGCCAGTTGTTGTGTTCTTTTGACGAATTCATTTGAATAAAATTCTTGAAAGAAAATAAAAAATGTAGAAATTCAATTGTGAGAAAATCGGTAAACAAAGTCAAAGATGAAATAGAGTATCGTTTATCATTAATTTTGTATTACATGCAAGTTTATTTTTGTTCAAAGAAATTCTCCATTATCAGTCTTCGCAAATAAACAATATTTGCAAAGAACTTATACAACAAGTAGAAAATAGTGTTTGAGTGAGAGATTTAAAATTGGGAGTATACTATGTCACTTAACTCGAAGTAAAATGAGTAACTGATCACAATATATGTATCGATTATCTTGGTTATATATATATATATATATATATATATATATATATATTTGTATATATATATATATATATTATATATTAATCACTATATATATATATATATATATATATATATATATTTGTATATATATATATATATATATATTATATATTAATTACAAAAACATTACGTTTCGACTTTATTATCTTTCTCAAAAATATATAATTACTAAGTTATTAGTAATCATATATTTTAAGTCGAAACGTACTGTTTTTGTAATTATAAAGTTAATCACAAAAACATAACGTTTCGACTTTATTATCTCTTTAGTCGAAACGTAATGTTTTTGTGATTAACTTAGGGCTAATTTCCACTCCGGAAAACGAGCAGCGGATCGGATCGGAACGAAAGATAATCCGCGCGTGCGCCGTCTGTTGAAATTTTTGGCTTATATTGATCCGAAAGCGTCCGAGACCGGATAAAAAAAAAGTTCAAATCGTTTTGACTTTTTTTGATCCGATCCGAAATCACTTCATGGATCGGACCAGCTCGGAAAAAAATGCGACCCGCTGCTCGTTTTCCGGAGTGGAAATTAGCCTTTATATATATGTACTGCCCATTTTTGGGCAGTACTACCCACACTCGCGTTGATTTTTTATTCTTCTTTTCAAATTGAAAGTTATTACTCAGCACACAACCAATGTCTCATAATATTGTACTTTGAAGTTTCGCGTGGTAAGATTTTATACGCAACCATACCACAGGGGGTAAGATAAATTTTAGTTATTTAAAAAAAAACAATTTAGTCCCTGAGAGAATTACATGCACGGGGCAATGGGTTAGGCCCGTACATATACATGCCTTATGCCATATAATAAACTTTTTATTAACCTCGCTTGCTCAGTCTTTACCGAGAAGTATCGGACCTCGATCTTTTTGTACAAACCTCGCTCTTCGCTCGAGCTCAGTCGGAAAAAGAAGACCTCGGTCCGATATTTCTCGGTAAAGACCTCGCGTTCGGTTAATAAGAAGTTAGTACTTAGTAGTGAATATTAGGATGAAATAACTTAGTAATCATATAGTGTTACAGTTCTCTTCAGTATTTTCGGCAAATCTTTTACTTGTTGTTTGAAAATTCCAACTGTGATCATATAAAATTTGACAGTGTAAACCAGGCCTTAGTTTAATACGAAAACTGCGAACATTGAGAAAATGGCATTTAATATGTTGGGATTAACATTCGTGTGGCGCCAGTCTTGATAAATGATACAAAAGTGATAGCAATTAAGGGTGTAAAAACGAGAATTTACTACCAGTTTATCTTTCTGTGAAGATAAGTCTGCCCTTGTCGCTAAACAGACGCGATCAGCAGGTCTAAGACTAAAACACATCAACTGTAAATAACTCATTTATTTAATTCAAATTAAGAAGATATTTCTTCAAATTATTTATGACACGCAACACCAGTTTCTGTGGATGCATGTCTTCATAATGATAATTTGTGCCTCGCAATTGCTAATCCTGCAATATTATACCAAATATGCTCACAAAACGTCAATAAACACCAAAATAGTAGCATAGCATGACTAAATTGTCCGGCTGGCTACGTCACTGGTTTCTTGCAACTTGATCGTTAATAGTATGGTAAACTGCATACATTGTGCAAAGCTGTATTTTACAATCTATATGACCGAAGGAAAATTCGAAAAGTTCTGGACAATAAACAATAATAGCTTATATTAAAGACACAGCTGGTTAATGCATTCATAACAATGCATTCTTTGCTGACGCTATTGGCGTATGTGCGGGCTATGTGTGGGTACAAGCGAATTACAAAATATTTACCAGAACATTTAAAAACGGATTTTTGGGCAGTATTCCCCACCCTTGCGTTGATTTTTTCTTCTCCTTTTTAAATTGAAACTTTTTGCTCAACGAACAACCAATGTTTCATAATATTGTACTTTGAAGTTTTGCGTGGTACGATTTTACGCAACCATACCACAGGGGGCAAAAAATCAATTAAGTCCCTGAAAGAATTACACGGGGCAATGATTCTTTGGCCCGGTTTACACTCTCAAAGTTTCTGTGATCATGGTTGCAATTTTGCGTTATTATAAATCCCAAGTTTTAAGCATTATGTAGTGAATATAGGATGAAATAACTTTGTATTAATTATAGTGTTACAGTTCCCTCCAATATTTTCAACAAATCTTTTGAAACTTGTTGTTTGAAAATTCCAACTGTGATCACAGAAAATTTGACAGTGTAAAGCGGGCGTTAGCTTAATACGAAAACTGTGAACCGTGAGAGAATTGCATTTAATATGGGATTAACATTCGTGTGGCGCAAAGTCTTCATGAATGATACAAAAGTGATAGAAATTGAGGGCGTAAGAACGAGAATTTACTACCATTTTATCTTTCTGTGAAGATAGGTCTGTCCTTGCCACTAAACAGACGCGATCAGCAGATCTAAGACTAAGATACATAGACTGTAAATAACTCATGTATTCAATTCAAATTAAATTGCTTCAAACTAGTTATTTATCACACGCGACACCAGTTTCTGTGCATGCATGTCTTCATAGTGATAATTTGTGCCTCGCAATTGCTAATCCTGCACTATTGTACTAAATATACTCACCAAACTTGCTCTTAAGGTTTTATACGAGAACACACAAACCAATCCATATCTCGAAATAAAGTCTTTTAGTAATGTCTTATAACATTTCTAGTTGATTGCAGCAAATCAAATGACATAATGATGATCAAAATCACGAGACAAAAACGCGATCCTGGCCGACCCTTTGAATTGGTAACGTTCGATTATAAGACCACTTTAATATAGGATGTTGGTTTCTTGCAGTGGCGTAGCCAACCTGACGATTTAGTTATGCTATGCAAGTTTTATGTTATTATCATTTATTCATGTCTTTAGAAATCCATTGTTTTCACAGTCAATGAACACCAAAATATTAGCATAGCATGACTAAATTGTTGGACTGGCTAAGCCACTGGTTTATGCATGCACCTTATTAGTATGGTAAATTGCATGTGCAAAGCTGTATTTTACAATCTATATGACCGAAGGAAAACTCGAATCACACTCGCGTTGATTTATTATTCTTCTTTTCAAATTGAAAGTTATTGCTCAACGCACAACCAATGTTTCATAATATTGTGCTTTGAAGTTTTGCGTGGTACGATTTTACGCAACCAATACCACAGGGGGCAAGATGAATTTTAGTTATTTGAAAAAAATCAATTTAGTCCCTGAAAGAATTGCACGGGGCAATGATTCTTAGGCCCAGTTTACACTGTCAATGTTTCTATGATCACAGTTGCAATTTTGCGTTATTAAATCCCAAGTTTTAAGCATTATGTAGTAAATATAGGATGAAATAACTTCGTATTAATTTTAGTGTTACAGTTCCCTCCAGTATTTTAAAACAAATCTTTTATAACTTGTTGTTTGAAAATTCCGACAGTGATCACAGAAAATTTGACAGTGTAAACTGGGCGTTAGCTTAATAAGAAAACTGTGAACATCGAGAGAATGGCATTATAATATGGGATTAACATTCGTGTGGCGCAAAGTCTTCGTGAATGATATAAAAGTGATAGAAATTGAGGGCGTAAAAACGAGAATTTACTACCAGTTTATCTTTCTGTGAAGATAAGTTTGCCCTTGCCACTAAACAGACGCGATCATCAAGTCTAAGACTAAGACATATAGATTGTAAATAACTCATCTATTCAATTCAAATCAAGAAAATATTTCTTCAAATTATTTATGACACGCGACACCAGCTTTTGTGCATGCATGTCTTCATAGTGAAAATTTTTGCCTCTCAATTGCTAATCCTGCACTATTATACTAAATATACTCACCAAACGTCAACGAACACCAAAATATAAGCATGCATAGCATGACTAAATTGTCGGGCTAGCTACGTCACTAGCTTCTTGCAACTTAATAGTTAATAGTATGGTAAATTGCATACATTGTGCAAAGCTGTATTTTACAATCTATATGACAATTCGAAAAGTTCTGGACAATAAATAATAATAGCTTATATTAAAGACTCAGCTGGTTAATTCATTCATAACAATGCATTCTTTGCTGACGCTATTGGCGTATATGCGGGTTATGTGTGGATACAAGCGAAATACAAAATATTTACCATAACATTTAAAAACGGATTTTTGGGCAGTATTACCCACACTCGCGTTGTTTTATTATTCTTCTTTTCAAATTGAATGTTATTATTATAGTTTCATAATATAGTACTTTGAAGTTTCGCGTGGTACGATTTTACGCAACCAATACCACAGGGGGCAAGATAAATTTTAGTTATTTGCGTAAAATCAATTTAGACCCTGAAAGAATTACACGGGGCAATGATTCTTAGGCCCGGTTTACACTGTCAAAGTTTTTGTGTTCACGGTTTCAATTTTGCGTTATAAGATCGAAAGTTTTAAGCATTACGTACTGAATATAGGATGAAATAACTTCGTATTAATTATAGCGTTACAGTTCCCTCCAGAATTTTCAACAAATCTTTTAAAACTTGTTGTTTGAAAATTCCAACTGTGATCACAGAAAATTTGACAGTGTAAAGCGGGCGTTAGCTTAATACGAAAACTGTGAACCGTGAGAGAATTGCATTTAATATGGGATTAACATTCGTGTGGCGCAAAGTCTTCGTGAATGATGCAAAAGTGATAGAAATGGAGGGCGTAAAAACGAGAATTTACTACCAGTTTATCTTTCTGTGAAGATAAGTCTGCCCTTGTCGCTAAGCCAACGCAATCAGCAGATCTAAGACTAACGACATATAGATTGTAAATAACTCATCTATTCAATTCCAATTAAGAAAATATTGCTTCAAATTATTTATCACACGCGACACCAGTTTCTGTGCATGCATGTCTTCATAGTGATAATTTGTGCCTCCAATGCTATCCTGCACTATTGTACAAAATATACTCACCAAACTTGCTCTTAAGGTTTTATACGAGAACACACAAACCAATCCATATCTCGAAATAAAGTCTTTTAGTAATGTCTTATAACATTTCTAGTTGATTGCAGCAAATCAAATGAGATAATGATGATCAAAATCACGAGACAAAAACTCGATCCTGGAACCCTTTGAATTGGTAACGTTCGATTATAAGACCACTTTAATATAGGATGTTGGTTTCTTGCAGTGGCGTAGCCAACCTGACGATTTAGTTATGCTATGCAAGTTTTATGTTATTATCATTTATTCATGTCTTTAGAAATCCATTGTTTTCACAGTCAATGAACACCAAAATATTAGCATAGCATGACTAAATTGTTGGACTGGCTAAGCCACTGGTTTATGCATGCACCTTATTAGTATGGTAAATTGCATGTGCAAAGCTGTATTTTACAATCTATATGACCGAAGGAAAACTCGAATCACACTCGCGTTGATTTATTATTCTTCTTTTCAAATTGAAAGTTATTGCTCAACGCACAACCAATGTTTCATAATATTGTGCTTTGAAGTTTTGCGTGGTACGATTTTACGCAACCAATACCACAGGGGGCAAGATGAATTTTAGTTATTTGAAAAAAATCAATTTAGTCCCTGAAAGAATTGCACGGGGCAATGATTCTTAGGCCCAGTTTACACTGTCAATGTTTCTATGATCACAGTTGCAATTTTGCGTTATTAAATCCCAAGTTTTAAGCATTATGTAGTAAATATAGGATGAAATAACTTCGTATTAATTTTAGTGTTACAGTTCCCTCCAGTATTTTAAAACAAATCTTTTATAACTTGTTGTTTGAAAATTCCGACAGTGATCACAGAAAATTTGACAGTGTAAACTGGGCGTTAGCTTAATAAGAAAACTGTGAACATCGAGAGAATGGCATTATAATATGGGATTAACATTCGTGTGGCGCAAAGTCTTCGTGAATGATATAAAAGTGATAGAAATTGAGGGCGTAAAAACGAGAATTTACTACCAGTTTATCTTTCTGTGAAGATAAGTTTGCCCTTGCCACTAAACAGACGCGATCATCAAGTCTAAGACTAAGACATATAGATTGTAAATAACTCATCTATTCAATTCAAATCAAGAAAATATTTCTTCAAATTATTTATGACACGCGACACCAGCTTTTGTGCATGCATGTCTTCATAGTGAAAATTTTTGCCTCTCAATTGCTAATCCTGCACTATTATACTAAATATACTCACCAAACGTCAACGAACACCAAAATATAAGCATGCATAGCATGACTAAATTGTCGGGCTAGCTACGTCACTAGCTTCTTGCAACTTAATAGTTAATAGTATGGTAAATTGCATACATTGTGCAAAGCTGTATTTTACAATCTATATGACAATTCGAAAAGTTCTGGACAATAAATAATAATAGCTTATATTAAAGACTCAGCTGGTTAATTCATTCATAACAATGCATTCTTTGCTGACGCTATTGGCGTATATGCGGGTTATGTGTGGATACAAGCGAAATACAAAATATTTACCATAACATTTAAAAACGGATTTTTGGGCAGTATTACCCACACTCGCGTTGTTTTATTATTCTTCTTTTCAAATTGAATGTTATTATTATAGTTTCATAATATAGTACTTTGAAGTTTCGCGTGGTACGATTTTACGCAACCAATACCACAGGGGGCAAGATAAATTTTAGTTATTTGCGTAAAATCAATTTAGACCCTGAAAGAATTACACGGGGCAATGATTCTTAGGCCCGGTTTACACTGTCAAAGTTTTTGTGTTCACGGTTTCAATTTTGCGTTATAAGATCGAAAGTTTTAAGCATTACGTACTGAATATAGGATGAAATAACTTCGTATTAATTATAGCGTTACAGTTCCCTCCAGAATTTTCAACAAATCTTTTAAAACTTGTTGTTTGAAAATTCCAACTGTGATCACAGAAAATTTGACAGTGTAAAGCGGGCGTTAGCTTAATACGAAAACTGTGAACCGTGAGAGAATTGCATTTAATATGGGATTAACATTCGTGTGGCGCAAAGTCTTCGTGAATGATGCAAAAGTGATAGAAATGGAGGGCGTAAAAACGAGAATTTACTACCAGTTTATCTTTCTGTGAAGATAAGTCTGCCCTTGTCGCTAAGCCAACGCAATCAGCAGATCTAAGACTAACGACATATAGATTGTAAATAACTCATCTATTCAATTCCAATTAAGAAAATATTGCTTCAAATTATTTATCACACGCGACACCAGTTTCTGTGCATGCATGTCTTCATAGTGATAATTTGTGCCTCGCAATTGCTAATCCTGCACTATTGTACAAAATATACTCACCAAACTTGCTCTTAAGGTTTTATACGAGAACACACAAACCAATCCATATCTCGAAATAAAGTCTTTTAGTAATGTCTTATAACATTTCTAGTTGATTGCAGCAAATCAAATGAGATAATGATGATCAAAATCACGAGACAAAAACTCGATCCTGGAACCCTTTGAATTGGTAACGTTCGATTATGAGACCACTTTAATCTAGGATGTTGGTTTCTTGCAGTGGCGTAGCCAACCTGACGATTTAGTTATGCTATGCAAGTTTTATGTTATTATCATTTATTCATTTCTTTAGAAATCCATTGTTTTCACAGTCAATGAACACCAAAATATTAGCATAGCATGACTTAATGTCGGGCTGGCTACGCCACTGGTTTATGCACCTTATTAGTATCGTAAATTGCATACATTGTGCAAAGCATGTATTTTACAATCTATATGACCGAAGGAAAACTCGAAAAGTTCTGGACAATAAACAATAATATAGCTTATATTAAAGACTCAGCTGGTTAATGCATTCATAACCATGCATTCTTTGCTGACGCTATTGGCGTATATGCGGGTTATGCGTGGGTACAAGCGAATTACAAAATATTTACCATAACATTTAAAAACGGATTTTTGGGCAGTATTACCCACACTCGCGTTGTTTTATTATTCTTCTTTTCAAATTGAATGTTATTGCTCAACGCGCAACAAAAGTTTCATAATATAGTACTTTGAAGTTTTGCGTGGTACGATTTTACGCAACCAATACCACAGGGGGTAAGATAAATTTTAGTTATTTGCGTAAAATCAATTTAGACCCTGAAAGAATTACACGGGGCAATGATTCTTAGGCCCGCTTTACACTGTCAAAGTTTTTGTGTTCACGGTTTCAATTTTGCGTTATAAGATCGAAAGTTTTAAGCATTACGTAGTGAATATAGGATGAAATAACTTCGTATTAATTATAGTGTTACAGTTCCCTCCAGTATTTTCAACAAATCTTTTAAAACTTGTTGTTTGAAAATTCCAACTGTGATCACAGAAAATTTGACAGTGCAAAGCGGGCGTTAGCTTAATACGAAAACTGTGAACCGTGAGAAAATAGCATTTAATATGGGATTAAATGTGTGGCGCCAGTTGTCGCTAATGATAGTAACAAAAGTGATGGCAATTGAGGGTGTAAAAACGAGAATTTACTACCAGTTTATCTTTCTGTGAAGATAAGCCTGCCCCTGCGGCTAAACATACGCGATCAGCAGATCTAAGACTAAGATACATAGACTGTAAATAACTCATCTATTCAATTCAAATTAAATTGCTTCAAACTAGTTATTTATCACACGCGACAGCAGTTTCTGTGCATGCATGTCTTCATAGTGATAATTTTGCCTCGCAATCGCTAATCCTGCACTATTATACAAAATATACTCACCAAACTTGCTCTTAAGGTTTCATACGAGAACCCACAAACCAATCCATATCCCAAAATAAAGTATTTTAGTAATGTCTTATAACATTTCTAGTTGATTGCAGCAAATCAAATGAAAGTAACCATATCAAATGAGAATTGACAAGCTGAAATAAGCCAAAGATTTTTAAAGACTTCTCTATACCAAATGAGTGTATTTTGGTAGGTAGATATTATCATATTAGCGCATGCTAGTTCCCAGTTTTTTCGCGTATTGAAACTAGAACCCGAGTTAGAGCAGAGTCCTTTCTCACAATATGAGCAAACGACCATACAGTACCAAATAGGCGTACATAGACAAATTTGTTCTGCGGTTCTACGTCTCTCGAGGTAAAATTTACGTGGTTCAGATTATAATTTTAGTTCAGTGTAATAACTGATGAGAATACCTATGCAAATAGCATTACACGACATTGTAAAATATGGTTAACAAAGAGGGAATAGCGAATACATAAAGCGTGCCCCCAAACTGTCGATAACTATCATTACACCAAATGGACTTTCGAAAGAACCGTTTTTATGCCATTATTTGTTGTAATTCATAAGTTGTAACCCCCAGTGGCGGATCCAGGGTAATTAAGTCAGAATAAATTACTGCAGCACTAATATTGGTATAGATTTTAAAGGAAAGTATTCTTTAGAAATGAATAATCAATAGCGTTGGTATTGAGGTATTTTGAATTGGAAATTAAGCCGTATAATTTATGCTGCCCTATCCTAAATGCACCATGTGGATAACCCTCGTTATATGTTCCCCAATTAACGTTATTTACTTTCTGGAATCAAACTCGAACTGTTATGGACTAGCTCATTAATCTTTTTGCCCATTACCGTTCGACTAATATGCGTGAGAAACGATCAGGTAATTTTAACTTTACAGATCTTGGAAAGCAAGATTTGCGATATCCCCGCTACGGTAAAACACATTGTTCTTATACGTTTGTTAGGGTATCGCCCACATGTAAGCTTTCCCGGGCCTTCGTTAGTGCATGAATCTGTGTTGAAGGAAAGAAAGCTCAAGGTATGCGTATTTGCCTAGATTGTCAACAGGCGTTGATCGATTGTCGATTTTTTTTAACATTTGGTTTCATGGTGTAACTGGTTACGTCACGGTCACGCGACGCGAGTTGAGGTTTCCGAGTGGAAATAAAAAACCAGCAACGTTCCCAAGTTTTTCTTTATACCTTTCTATAACCTTTCAATAAACAATATAGCTGAACCTATTACAATAAAAAAACGAGACGTGAACGATTCAACATGCGAAATGCAATATTTTAATATGATTGTTTTACACGAAAACTGTGAACTGTGAGAGGATGGCATTTAATATGGGATTAACATTCGTGTGGCGCCAGTTGTCGTGAATGATACAAAAGTGATAGCAATTAGGGTGAAAAAACGAGAACTTTATACCAGTTTATCTTTTTGTGAAGATAAGTCTGCCCTTGTCGCTAAACAGACGCGATCAGCAGGTCTAAGACTAAAACACATAAACTCAAAATAACTCATCTATTCAATTCAAATTAAGAAAATATTGCTTCAAATTATGCGACGCGAGTTGAGGTTTCCGAGTGGAAATAGAAAACCAGCAATGTTCCCAAGTTTTTCTTGACATCATTTCTGACCATTCAATATTAAATAATAGCTAGACCTATTACAATAAAAAAATGAGACGTGAACGATTTAACATGCAACATGCCATATTTTAATACGATAGTTTACCATGCGGCATCGAACAAGATTTTTCTCAGTGGCGAAAAACTCCGTATAACAATCATGTTCATATAATAAATGGATATTGCAAGGAAATGGCATGAACGAATGCTTTTAAATTTTTTAAAATGGAAGATGTATGGATATTATCATGCAGAGGCATGAAAGATTAACAACAAGTTTAAACGTTTATACTGATTAGACGTCAAACATTTCTTCTATTAATTCGACAAGATGCTTGAATTATCATTCATATTTTCTGAATACTTTTGACTGCAAATCCCAGGCCGAAGGCTGAAGCTAAATCCCGAATTACTGCCCCATTAGAGTGACGTATGCTTTGAGAACAGAGACGTCGGAGCGATAAAGGGCAATCCCGGGTAGTCAGTAGAAAATTCGTAGCGACACTCTTTGGTATGAATTTTAATGGCATTCCAAATTTAAACTTCACGAACGTACTTGAATAGGATACTTAGCCTAGAACCTAGCGGCCTTGCGACCTTATCTTCTAAGCATTTTACCTCTCGACTTTCAGACCCCGTTTACACTAGAGCGAAAGTTTTCGGATTCATCACGAAAGCGGAATGTTTTAGTACCGGATTCATGTTGCTGTTTACACACGCAGCAACGAATCCGATAGAAAATGTACTCAGTTTTAAGCCGTATATATCCGGAAACTTTGAATCCGTAAAAGTTTGTGGAAACTTCGTATCCAGAAACATTTGAATCCGGAAAATTTTCTTGTGCAAACGCTTTGTACGACGAATCCGAAGAAATTCAAACGTGACGACCAAACAATTCTCCAAGAACAAGTATAATGTGAGTGTAAACCGACAAATCCGCATACAGAGAAAACTAAAGTGTAGTGTAAACACCTGACGAATCCGATACATGTGTGTAACAATGAATCCGGAAAATTTTACAAATCCGGAAACTTTCGTTCTAGTGTAAACGGGGTCTCAATGGAATAATATTATTTAATTAATACAAATAATATTAATTCACCGTCGCCACCCTTGCTCCCCTTAGTCTTAGAAAAGGCGCCCCCCTTTCTCCCCTTAGTCTTAGAAAAGGCGCCCGCCTTTCTCCCTTAGTCTTAGAAAAGGCGCCCCCCTTTCTCCCCTTAGTCCTAGAAAAGGCGCCCCCCTTTTTCTGGCATGCAAGGCATACGTAAGTCTACGAAATTAAGTCATCCCCATAATAGGAGGATGAAATGTTAAAAACTAAATTCTCTTGAAGTGGATTCGGTTCCCGAAAGTCATATCGTGCATCCTTAGGATTATTTTCACGTTGCATATAGGACAGTGCACTTTGTGAAAAACGACTTATTTTGTGCAGTGTTCACTGAACCGATCTTGCAAAGTGAACCGATCTTGCAACTATCCTTCAATGATTATTTGGTTAAAGTAAAGTACAGGGGACAATTCAAGGTTTGGAAGTACTTTTCGCTGTTTTACAATAGCAAGATGTATAGTTATAAAGCATGACCGGAAATTATAACATGTTGCGGGCCATAAAAGGTGCATATTTAATAAAGCCACCCGGCGCCTGTTCAACCTAAAATTAGTCATGATCAAAGAAGAACTGCAATATTAACGGATGAATCATGAAGCGCTTATCACTAGTATCTTGTATTAAACAGCGACTAACTAAGTGGATTAGCTTGTAGGTACACCACGTAAGTATTTAATACTGCCAAAAAGTAGCCTATTAAATACTTACGGGGTGAACTTATAAGCTAATTTACTTATTGACGTCACCATGCAAACATACAAGAATATTATAGCGACTAACTAGCTTAAATAAAATTTCCACGGTTTTAAAACTCGCTTTTCTCTATTAGCTTACCTTAGACAAGTGGTCATCTTTAATTTCTTCATGAGGAAAACGCCTTCTCAAAGTTCGATACTAGATTTTTTTATCAAACTGTTCTATAGTTGGAGGTTAACAACGGTGTGTCCTGCCATTAGTTGCGAATTTGTTTCTTGACGTTGTCAGGATCTGCAAATGTTCGCGTGAATTTCTAGGGGGCCGGATTATGTACTAATTCAGTGAACGGGGGGTTTACATTGCTTCCAAGCAGCTTCTCGATGATTTCCACAAATTATAACAATGAACAACTTTCTTCTGAATCTTCTTAAACCAGAACAAACACGCTGTCTACTCCCAGGGATAGCTGAAGCGCATGCGACAAAAATGAGAACATGGGAGAAAATATTATGGTCTTTGATTAGGTGATATAGGAAACTTCAACTGCAACTGCTTTTCCCAAAACCTGGTAAAGCTAATATAGAGGCAATCACACTGCCATTTTCAAGCAAGAAAAATATTATTCGCCTTACAATAGTGTCACGATCAATACATGTTTGTGGTGTGTCCGGAATCAGGGTTTTTTAGTTGGAAGATAGATCGCTGGAGATATCATGTAACATATTCCTCTGCTACTTTTCGTGAATCCAACAACTCTTGCATCTTCATTTCTTCTTTAGCACATACTTTGGCTTCATGGCAATCAAGTTTCGAGTCACAACAAGTTCTTGCTAACGCAAAATACAACGAAGCTATGTAAGGTGGGTTTCTCTGAGCGCACTTCACAGCTTTGTCGCGCGAGCTTCTACTAGTGTTTCCGTTGATTCATTAAAGGCGAAGCGATGAAGAAGCGAAAGGCATGGTACGTGATCTCTTCGTTGGTCTCTTCGTTGGTCTTACGCAGGTCAAAATATGCAGATCTCGCATGCATGGGTGGTTTAACACATTGCACGACACCATCAACTTTCGGGGTTTTGTACAGATTTATTGAATAAATGTAATTCGCAGTTAAAACAAAAGTGCCCAAAAGCTTATGGAGAGCACATTATATATGTTAGTTTGTCTGTGATCGCCTGACGTTCTTAGGCTAACGATGGAGCTTGCTTGTAAACCATTTCTGCGAGAATATCACAGCTAAAGTTGTGGAAAAACCTGTATGAAGCTTGAAAATATCACTACTTTCCAATAATTCGCAAATATCCCGGTTTAGACTTTAGGTTAGTTGCCTGGTTTTGACTGCATAATATTTTTAGCATTTTCTCGACATTGCATGATCTTTTTTCAACCGTTAACTGAATAACTATTTACGGTCAAGGAATGACATAGCTTTAGAAAATGTTTTATCATTAGACTTGTGCCAATGCCCTCTCATCCTGTTATTGGGCATGATCGGCAAAGAATCAGAGAGAAATTTCCCAACAAATACCAAAGACAAACCAATACTTTCTACTGATCTTCGTCGTTCTCAAAATCATTCGGGCTACACTTTTTCGTCACTAAAAAATTCATCCAACCTTTTATGCAAGCAGCTGCTCGGTGTTATCCATGACACGGACAACTTTCTTCTCGCTACTCTTTAACAGAAACATCAACGATGGTTCCGGAATCTCTCCAAGATTAATACCAAAGTCATGACAAAGACGTAGTCTCACACCAGGAACAGTTGAAACATACGATAAAAAAGAAAAAAATAACGACAAACCCATGCTGATTGCTTAGGTGATTCAAAGCTTCAACTGCCAACGGGCTCTTCCCAAAGCCAGGTCCACCAACAATAGAGACAATTCCACTATCATTCCAAGAAAGATAATATTTGATATTCAATTTTGCAGCCAACAAACGTTTGTTGGTTGTCAGGAATGAGGCTTTGAAAATCTTGTAATGACTTATAATTAATCTCCAATTTCTCTTCCAGTTTTTTAATAGCCTGCCTATCGGAACTCTGATCATCTTTTAAACTTCTTTCATTTTGCTGACAACTCCACCTATCTTATTTGATCATTGCAATAAATATTTAAAATCACTGTGCTTAAGACTGTTAACATAATAATTGTCGTGAATGTAACTAAACCATATAATTATATAACTGATCAAAAAATTGCTTATTTATATTTTTATGAAAATTATGAAAAAACTTGAGATAAATTATGAACCGAAAATTAGTGTAGAATTATGTATGTAATGTACTAATGTACTCATCCCTTAAAATATCATTGTTTACGAGTTTTTCAGTTACGTTCGTACATATATATATATATATATATATATATATATATATATATATATATATATATATATATATATATATATATATATATATATATATATATCGATTTAATCTAAAATACACTCTGGCTGAGATAGTGTTAGAACTAATAAAAGCTGCACCAATATCGCAAAGTGAAACATGAATATCGTAAAACATCAACAAGTAAACGTGCATGATAAGTTCAATTAACAGCATGAAATTAAATTTCAAGGCTATTCAAGGATTCTTTTGCCGTTTGAATAATCTTTTTTAATGTTTCTTCTGTGTGCGATTCCAACAATTCCTGCATATCCATTGCCTCTTTAGCATATCCCGCGGCTTCTTGGCAATCGGATTTCCAGGCACGACACGCTTTCGCTAACGCATAATTCATGGAGGCTCTACAATAAGTATGCTTGCCAACCATGTCGCGAGCTTTCTTTAACATTGCCACTGATTCATCAAAGTGACCAAGATAAGAAAGGCACGCCCCACAACTCTTGAGCAAGAACGCAAAGTGCTCGTTTGAATCAATTTTCAGTTTCTTGCGGAGTATTATGGCATCAGAATAGTGTATCATTGCTTCGTTGGTTTTATGCAGGTCAAAATATAAGTCTCCTAACCGTTTGTGTAGAACGCATGTTAATTCGTGGTCACCGAAAAACTCTTTAGCTAACGACAAAGCTTGCTTGTGAAATTTTTCTGCACAATTGTACTTTTCATTGTACTTTTCTCTGTTTATACGGAATACTTTATTTGCGTCTTTCTTGTTTACACTTCCACGCTCCATAAGAAAATATGCTTCAGCTGCTTTCTCGATAGGGCTTGCTGATTGATTTTCTTGTAAAGGCGGAAAATCCTTTTCTGAAAGATTAGGAGGGGCTGCAATTTTTGCTTTTTTCGAGTCAAACCGAGCAAAAATACAGTAGCAAAACGTAAATAAGGACCTGTCCTTTCTTAGTAACGTTTTATTCTTTTGCAACGCCACCGCGATGTCATTCACTCGGTCAAAATATTCAGGAGACTTCCATGCCGATTTATGTCCTTCCTGATTTGCTACCAAACATCGAAATGTGATCTCAATAGCTGTTGGCTTTCGACTTTCGGCCAATTTAATACAAAATTCAAAGAAATCGCTCAAAACTGTTCCTTGAAGAAGATCCCAGCTGAAGCTGTAGAAGAACCAACATGTAGAATTGTAAATATCACTACGTTTTAATATTTTCGTTGCTTCATCATGGCTGCAGATCCTCAACGTTTTCTCGACATTGTGAATGTCTTCCCTCAGTGAGTCCCTAGCGCTAGTAAATCCGTTATTTGAAAAACATCTCAAGGTCAACGAATGGCACATTTTTAGAAAATGTCTCACCATAAGTCTTTGTGCCCTTTCCTTTTCATCTTGAAATTGGTCATCATTAATCAGGAACTGTCGAATTAGCGAATGAATCACGAAGCGCTTATCACTGAACCTCTGTATTAAGCTTTGGCGAACAAGAATTTCCAAAAATTCCATGGTTTTAGACTCGCTTTTTTCAATTACCTCTTCTGCAGAACCTGTTGCAAAATTCCCATCAAATACCGACAGACGGACCAATGCTTTCTGATCTTCTTTACTCAACTTCTGAAAAGATAATTGGATTGCTTTTTGAACACGGTGGTCGACGTTCCCTGAAGCACAATTCTTTTTCAACCACTGTATCGACTCTGAAACACCATGAGGATCTAGAACTAGTGTTCCTGTGACACACAAGGCCAGTGGGACGAAGGCACACCGCTTAGCCAATTTAGACAAATACGCTTCTTGAACGTTTTCATCAAGGCAACACTTTCTCAAAAGTTCGACACTTGAGCTTTCGTCTAACTCTTGAATATGATGGTTTACCGATGATGTTTGTTCTGGAATAACGAATTGGGTTCTTGACGTCGTTAAAATCTGCAAATTTTTCGATGAAATTTTGCGAAGGGTAAGCAGTAATTCAATGAAATAAGATTTTACATCGCTTTCGAGGAGTTGTTCGATGTTGTCCATGACAAGGACAACCTTTCTTTCAATACTCTTCAACCAGAACGTCAACGATGACTCAGGATCTGCTACAGGATTAACGCCAACGTCGTGACAAATGCGTTGTAGTACTTCAGGGACAGTTACAGCATATGACAGGCACGAGAAAATGACGACGATGTCATGTTCTTCTCTTAAGTGGTGGGAAATTTCAATGGCAACTGTAGTCTTGCCGATACCCGGTGGTCCAACTAAAGAGACAATTTCACAGCCATTCTCCACGATTGAGGATATCACTTCTTTCACTATAGTGCAATGGCCAGTAAATTTCGGGGTTTTCTTAGGTATGCAGCTATTCAGTCGGAACCTTCCATCAGATCTGTGATTGGTGATGACTTCCGGCAATGAATCTACGATACTTTGCACCGCCTTATATTCTTCTGCCGATTTAATAATCTTTTCCAGTATTTCTTTGTCGCGTGAGTTCAGCAAATCTAGCATCTCCTTTGCCTCCTTTGCATATTGTACGGCTTCTTGGCAATCAGATTTCCAGGAACTAAAAGTTATTGCTAACTGACAATTCACCTTGGCTTTACAAAGGGTGTGCTCCTCAGCGATCTTGTCAGCGATGTCACGAGCTTCCTTTAGTGTTTCAACAGATTTGTCGAAGCAGCGAAGGAACGAAAGACACCCTCCGCAATTCTTTAGCAACATTACAAACTGCTCATTAGAGTCAAGTTTTAGTTTCTTGTGAAGATTCACGGCTTCGCTATAGTAAGTCATTGCCGTATCTTTCTTACCCCAGTTAAAGCATACGTCTCCTACATGTTTAAGGAGAGAGCATGTTAATGCGTGATCGCCTAACACCTCTTTAGCTAAAGATAAAGCATCATTGTAAAATGATTTTGCGAAGTTCCTGTATTCTTTGTCCTTTTTTTTCGTCTTTTTATTCACTTTATTAGACCTTTTTGTTGCATACATTTTGCTTATATTCCCACGTTTCATAAGAATATATGCCTCCGCCACTTTTTCAATCGGACGAAGAACTTTGTTTTCAGGCAAAGAAGGAAGACCATCTTTGGTAGGATCCGCCGGTAAGCAATTTGATGAGTTATTAAACTGGTATCGGGCGAGTAACTGATAGCAAAACATAAATACGAATCTATCTTCTTTCAATGCTGCTTTATTTTTCTCAAACGCTGCCTCGATTTTCTGAATTAGGCCAGCGTATTCCTCAGACTTCCATGCTGATTTACGACCTTCTTGATCTGCTGCCAAACATTGGAATAGGATCTTGATAACTGGTTCATTTGTACTTTCAGCCAGGCTAATACAGGATTTAAAAAAATTCTTTAACACCGTTTCTGGAAGAAGATCCCAGCTGAAATTGTGGAAAAATCTGTACGAAAACTTGTAAATATCACTACTGGCCAAATGCTCAGAGATATTTGGGTTTGAATTGGTTGCCAGATCTTGGCTGCAAATTTTGTGCGTTTTCTCTATATTTTGAATATTCTTTTTCAGTGACTCCCTAGCGCTGGTGAATCCGTTATGCGAGTAACAATCCATCGTCAACGAATGGCACATCTTTAGAAAATGACTCACCATTAATCCTTGAGCCACTGCTTTTTCATCTTGAAATTGGTCATGATCACTAAGGAATCGGCGTATAAGCGAATGAATCACAAAGCGCCTTTCGATAGTTTTCTGTACTAGACTTCGTCCCACCAGTAATTCTAAGAAATTCTCGGTTTGCAACTCACCTCTCTGAATTACTGCTTTCGCAGAGTCTCTTTGGAAACTCCCTTCAAATACCGAGAGGTAAACGAACGCTTTTTTATCTTCATCACTCAGTTTTTGAAAAGAGAACTCGAAGGTTTGTTGCACACAGTGATCAGAATTCCTCAGTGTGTCCATCGGCATTTCTTTCAACCACTGTATTAACTCCAAAAGATTATCCCCACCTTGAATTCTCGATCCTGCGATACACAAAGCGAGTGGTACAAAACCACAAAGCTTAGCCAATTCAGGTAGGTATGCATTCTCACTTTCTATATCAGGACAACACATTTTCAAAAGTTCGATGCTAGATTTTTCATCCAACTCTTCCAGTTGGTGATTTAAGACGGTGTGCCCAAGGATTACGAATTTCGTTCTTGAAGTTGTTAGGATCTGCAAATGTAAGCGTGAATTTTTTCGCAGCGTAAGCAGTAAATCATTAAACTGAGACTTCACATCGCTCTCAAGTAGCTGCTCGATGTTGTCCATGACAAGAACAACATTCTTCTCAATGCTCTTCAACCAAAACATCAACGAAGATTTAGAATCATCTCCAGGATTAACGCCAACGTCATGACAAAGACGTAGTATCACTTCGGGAACAGTTGCAATATTTCGCAGATATGAGAAAATAACGACAATATCATGATCATTTCTCAAGCAATGGGAAACTTCAACTGCAACAGTGCTCTTCCCAAAACCTGGTCCACCCACAATGGTGGCAATCCCACAGCCCCCTTTCTCCACCAAGGAAGACGTTATTGTCTTTACGATGGCGTCTCGGCCAATAAAAGTTTCGGGTTTGTCAGGAATGCAGCTGTCTTGTCTTACTTGAACGTTGACCACGCGATGTAATGACTCAATATCTTTTTCCAATAATTCCAACTTTTCTTCTAGGTTCTTTATTACCTGCCTGTCAGAACTTCGATCATCTTTCATCTGACTGACATCTGCGCATAACTCAACGCGCAGAAAATTCAGTATCTCCTCCGTAGCATTGCTTAGCCCTTTAGCTTTCAAAACTTCGATATCTTCTATACATTTCTTGAGTTCGTCACAACTGAAAACTCTGTCTAGGTCACGAACAAAGTTTTTAGCAATATCAAAAGCATCTTTAAGAGTGGCGTCAGCCAGTTCTTGATCAGGTGCATGAGCCCAACGGTTTCTAACCTCTGAACGGAGCTGTGTGACGAGGTTAAGATCAACACGTCTGTCTGGAGCAAAGGCTGCATTTTCCATCCACGCAAGGACGTTTAGAAGAGATGATAAATCAGTAGAGTCGGCGTTTTTAACGGTTATTTTATTGTTTCCAAGAGCAGGCATAAAGAACTTGGCAACCTCCCAAGGGTCATTCGGCCACTTTGATGTGTCGCAGTTTTCGCGCCATTTGATTTGTCGCTTATCTTTATTCCCATGCGATTTCACAAGCTTATCGTACCATCCTTTGCAAGAGAGACACAGGTCATTGCATTTCTTTTTCCTTACACAATCTCCAGGGTTTGAGCATTTGCCTGGCAAAGAACCACACAGCTTTGCATGCCATTTTTCTATGATATTGCTGGTGTACAATGCGACGGGTTCCTTAATCAATCTGATTATTTCTCCAACGGTTAGCCAGTTGTTGCGTTCGTTCGACCAATTCATTTTTAGTGAAATAGAATTCTTCAAAAGAAAGTAATATATTGTTAACAATGCGAGAAAATCCATAACCTATTTCATTTATACAGTGTTTAAATTCCTGATAGTGTAATCGAAGTGGCTCAATACATTTTTTTTGAAATAATTGGTGCAATAATAAATATTTGGCAGGGTATCAAAATGAAATTTTCATTATATAAAAAGATTGATTTTGTAACCAAAAAGTTAAACTACGTTAATCGATACAACATAATTAGGAATAATTATGTATAAAAACGATATCTTCTATTGAACAAAATTACAAAGAAACTGAACGGTAATAAATATGTCAATGCATAAAATTTCGATTTTTTTTGCTCGCTGTATTTTTGTTCATTAAAAGCGTGTCGTTGTCAAATCGATCTCTAGACACATTTAATAAAGAAATCACTTCATGGTTGGTTGGTTGTACGATTTTTATTATGAACTCGTTGTGAAAAATCGGAAACTCACTCGTTCGCTTTGCGATCCTTCACAACTCGTAAAAATGGTACGTACTCGCCAACCATGAAGTAATCTCTATTTATACCACATGACCATGGAATTTTTGAGCGATTACGGGGCTTGGTATTCACTCGAATACCACGCTTGAGACCCGCTTGCGCAGGATACTCGACTTTTGAATACCCCGCTCCGCCGCTCGTTCCCAGTCCGTCGTGTAATTTTCGCAGCAAATATGGCGGAATCCACACGTCGGTGTAATTTTTCGGTGTAATATATCAGTTACAGACCCTCCGCTCAGGAGATGGCGAAATATTTCCCTCAGTAATGATATTTTCCTTGAGCGAAACCCTCGGATCGTTTACGAAATACTAGAGAGTGCTTAATACCTTATAGTATTATAGATAGAGCAGATATAAAACAATTGCTTACCAAAAATCGTCTACTACACTCTACAGTCTGTTTACCTGTACAGGAATCTTCAGGCTGTACACAAATAACGAAAAGATACCGCCGTTTTTGTCAAAATGTGGGTGGGTGTGCGTTGTTTGAACGACTTTCAACGAACTTTTAACAAAATATCTCTGCGAGCTTATATACTTTCGCTTCAAATGCAGATAGAGCGAATTTTGATTAATTCATTCTAATTCCTCGTAGACGAGCTTTATTCGCTTTCATCTGGACTTACCCTCTAATGAGTAGGTACGCCTCAGTCGTCTATTGTCGGCTAAAATAATCTTGTGATTTATGTCGACTCAAATTATCGATGAGCGATAAATTCAACAGAATATGGTGCAGCAAGAGCTTGCCAAATTTCTGAAACTTTCGTCAGCTGATGATGCGAGTTTATTTGTAGGACAAATTGAAACACAGTCAAAAGACAGGCGACTTTCAATGGCGAAATCGTTTCCGTCTGATTCCAATCGCGATGACTGAAGTGACGATAACTATAAATTTAAAAAATAAAAATTGATGCAGATGTGTCAGCATGCCACAACCACGCTGTTTATTTTCGGTTTTGGTGGCCCAGCAGGTTGGTTTTACCAATTTTCGTCAACAAAGCAATTAAATAATCTTATTTATTATGAATGATTTTGAAATCAATGGTGTTTCTTGCAATCTGATTGGTTAAAAATAGTATGATTAATTCCCAAATCGCACTATTTTTGAGCATTAATCACATCATTTATAAGCCAATAAGATTGAAGCCAGATTTAATATTTCAGTGTAACTATCCAATCAAATAACAGGGGAAAATGGCACAAAATTTTATTATTTTGAATTTTTAAATGCCCTCCAAAATTTCTTGAAAAAAATAGATGAAATATACACCGTTTACGGTTCTTTCAGGCCAGGGGTGGATCCAGCACTAGGGAACTAATTTGCATGACACAAGAAAACTGCCAAAAATAACCACTTTATTTTGTGATGCAAATTAGTGCACTAGTGCTGGATCAACCCGTTTTTCAGGCAATAAATCGTATTGAATTTGTTTTAATTTTTGGCAGGATTCAAAATGAATATAATAAGTGGAAATTGTACTTCAAACTTGTGAAATCAAACTTGTGATTACAAATCGCACTCTCACTTCGGGGTCGTGCGATTTTGTAATCACGCGTTTGATTTCACACCAAATTGCACTCCACTCAGTGCAATTACCATTATATATCTATGCAATAACGTAATAAACAAATAAATATAGGAATAAATCCAGACATTCAAGAGCGAATCAATAAGTTAATTCGATTAAATCAAATCCGATTCGTCAATGAAGAGAACAAAAATCATAAACAAGGGTCGCGAAAATGGTGGGATACCATGAATAAGATAACAGGAAGAAAGACTAAAGTAAATAATTTGAGTCTGTCTATTGATCCAAAGCTTATGAATTCCCATTTCCAAACCATAAATACTGACAAAAACTACTCAACTCCAGAACGCTTACCAATCCCAGAAGGAACTCGTATTCCTGTAGTTGATATATGGTCGAACGCTTTATGATGAAACAAAAAGTACTGCGCCTGGTCCTGATGGCCTACCCTACTGGGTATGGAGAGATTATGCACAATATCTAGCAACGATAATTACTAAAATATTAAATTCCTCTCTCAGTCAGCAATATGTCCCCTTAAAATGGAAACTTGCTAATATTACTCCAATTCCGAAAGAATTCCGAAAGATTGTTCCCAACTCAGACCAATAACGCTAACCGATATTATAATGAGAATTTTGGAAAAAATTGTTTTCAAGCAAGAAATATCACCTCAAGCTAAAAAGATAATAGATAAAGACCAATTTGCCTATAAAGTGGGTACAAACACTACAACTGCTCTTCTTAAGTGCCAGCATAACTGGTTGAAATGGTTAGAGGACGATGCCGAACATGTTCGAGTTATATCGTTTGATCTAAGTAAAGCATTCGACACCGTTCCTCATGATATCGCTTGTGAAAAATTGAAAACAACTGATCTAAATCCATATATAATAAACTGGATGATTAATTTTCTATCTAACCGAAAACAGAGAGTTGTGGTGAATGGAATCGAGACGGAATATGTCCATATCAATAGAGGTGTGCCACAAGGTACTGTATTGGGCCCTTTCCTGTTTTCTCTGATGGTAAACGATGTAAAACCAAAAGATCCGGATAAAAATATGTTGGTCAAATTCGCAGATGACATGACAGTTAGTGCACCGGTTACCATTTCTGGGGATACCGCTTCTAACGAAGTTAAAAACATCAGAGATTGGACATATGAAAACAGAATGACTCTAAATCTATCTAAGACATTGGAAATGGTCAAAAGTAAGAGATCATAAAATCAGTTACCACCTCCAATTGAGGGATTGAACGAAAGGAATGGCTCACACTTATTGGTGTTAGCTTTCAAGACGATCCTTGTTGTTAGGATATCCATGTAGACGGTTTATTGTCTAAAGCTAGTGGACGAATGCATATCTTAAGAGTATGCAAACTATATGGTTACCCTCGTGATCAATTGACCAAATTATTTGACACTTTGATCCTATCCTTGTTTACTAACGCAATCGAAGTATGGGGCTCAGTACTGCTGAAGAAATACTTGAAACGGATACATCAATTTTTCAAACAAGCTAATCGATATGGATACACGACCAAAGAATATAATATCTTCGTCTTCGCTAATTGAAGAGAGAGATAAAACTTTATTTAGAAAAATAATTAAAGATACTGAACATAGTCTTTATGAACTCTTGCCAGATAAGAAATAAGGAATCGCGACTACATCCTCCCCAAAGTTAAAACAGAAAGGTTTAAACGATGCTTTGTAAATAGATGCCTTTTTAATAGTTTTTAAACACGGTTGATATAAACTTGTAATTTTTTAATCTATAGAATCATGTTAATACACATAAAGGTCGTATTATTATCCATGTAAAGTCACACGTTTGTTGTGGCTAAATTTCCAATAAAGACTTTACAGACATACATACATATATCGAAAGCCGTCACTCTTAGTGTTTGGCCATGGATTAGTAAAGAACTGACACTTTTTATACGTAATTAGCGTACGCGCGTACCAGCCAAGTAGTATCCAGGCGCTTTAGAGGAAAAACATGATATAACGTTGCATTTAGCAATTATACAGAGGTCAGCTGAGAAAAATCTAGCGCCGCACGGGGGTGCTTGGCCTGGGGTGGTTTTGTTAAAGGAATTGCCTGGCAGAAAATCATTTCAAGATGTAAACTTCCAAATGAATTATACAATACTATTACATGAATTAGATTCAGGTTTTTACAGATACACCGGTTTTTAAAAATGGTTATATGTTGATTAATATTTTGTAATAAATTATATATTTGTTTCATTTATGTTTACATATCAAAGTTATCCCAAAGGTATCCCTTATAATCATTGCAATTAAGTATTATAAATTAACTGTATGCTACTGGTTCTTCATTTTCCACTCCAGTTAAGTATGTTCATGCATCTTGTTATTGTGCCCTTATTAATGTCACACTATTACCCTGGTCCTCCAAAACTGTCATCCCCAAAAAATTCATCTAAACATTTTACTGATTTTAAAAATAAACAACCAGGCAGAAGTAAAGTTTTTAATTCAGATAATCAACAGCAATTTTTCCTCTGATAAGAACCTTTAGTTATATATTATATTCATATTATCATATCATCTTAGAAAAGTTGGCTTTCATTTTGCAATTCCAAAGACAAAGCAATCAGACTTTGTTAAAAGCTCATGTAAGGCAGGCACCCTGCTCAACACTCCAATGAGTCCGGGAAATTGAAACTAACCAATCACAATGCAAGAAATAGACTGATGGTGCACAAATGAGTTAGGCGACCCCACAAATCAGAGGAGATTTAGGGCCTGCAGAGCATATTAGAGAGTGAGGGGGGGGGGGCTAAGTCCTAAATGTTAGCCAGTTACTGACTTTATTTCAATAATTTTAGCCATCAAAAAATGTGGGGGGCTATGAGATTCAGAGATAAGCCCAAATGGCTTATTGACCAATCGAATGAGCAGGTTGTCCATTTTTTGCTGCTTTATAGAAGAAAGAACTTTTCTGAAACTGAACCCTTAAAACTGGACTATGGCAGGAATTTCATAACAAGATAAGTTTGAATATTTGATTCTTTTCACTTCGAAAAATACAAGATTAAGTCTTCCCAAATATGCTGAAAATCGAAACCTGTTCGTCTTGCAGCGAGGGAGGCTTATTTCTGACACAGTTGCTGATTGCAATACAATTTATTATTTATACAATTTAGCTCATTAACATGAGGTTCGGCATATGAAAGCTCAGTTGACGTCTGTGACCACTGTCTGTGACGTCTAATTGAAGAATGGCAGCCATCATAATACAAACGTGATATATAAACTGAACTATTCTCAGTTTCCTGTATGAATTTTTGTCCATTTTCCCCAAACATACATGTACAAATATATGCAAACGGACGGCAAGTCCAATCATGTGTAGCAGACATTATAATTGCACGTAAAACGTAGCATACTATACTTTTGAAAACCAGATATGTCATATGTCCTTACTGACCACACAACACAGGAGTTTATAGGCACGTGATAATACTCGCTATCTCCGTATGTCGTCCTCGTTTATTACTCCCCTATTTCATACCAAACACTCACCAAATACGACGTTTTTCACTTTTGCACGAGAGCCTTTCAATTTTCAAACTATTCCAATGAAGCCTTCTATTGACATTTCCAATTTATGGTAATATAGAATGAAAACTGAATATAACTTGCCTCGTCGAATCCAGCGAAACATTGATTAAAATTAATAAGAGAAATACATGTTTCGAGACAGATGTTTCAAGATAACTTAAAACATTTTTATTGTTATGGTGGGTTTCAGTGTCAGTATTGGACACTGATATTGGACCGGAACCGGAACTGGAAATTGAAGCAGTTTTGGTTTGGTGGAAAACACGGATCGCGGACCACGGACTACGGACTCCAGACCGCGGATGAAAATACGCCTTTCAGATAATTATTCCTCACTGAAGAAATATAATGGTGAGTGCTTTTTTGAGATTTTTTTTGGTATACTGGATACTATAATTTCCCATGCGTATATTTTTATTAGTGCGAAGGAGTGGGTTATGATTTACAATTTCGTGGTATTGGTAACACTCCAAGTGCCTTGGTGATATACTGTGGTAACTGGCATTACATACACACACACACACACACCCCAAGCACACACACACTAATGTGAACATATTGAAATACACTGATTTTAGTGATTTATAAACCTTGCGATGAAATAAAAATCCCAAATGTAAAACGTTTAATTGCGAGGTCTCAAACACATGGAAAATATGAAAAATAGCTTCAGATACCAGTAAACTCGCATTTGGGTTGCAGGGAATGGATAGTTATTGCTCAGGGGCCGGTTGTATCAAAGCCGGATAGCGTTATCCACCGGATAGTGATTTTTTCAACCGTTCTAAAAATGCTCGAAAAGCGATAAAATTTTAGCTTGAAAGCAACAATTATTAAAGAGGATCCTCGATTTAGGAATACTGAGATTTAATCAAAGTTGTGCCAAATAACGGGCGATTTTGAAGCGATTGAAAAAATCACTATTCGGTGGATAGCGCTATCCGGCTTTCATACAACCGGCCCCAGTGCAGTAGCTAGAAGATCAGTTTATCAAAACAATAATGAATATTTAAAATATTTAACAAACTATATTTTGAATTAATTCAAAAACAATTACCCTCTTTATTCCAACAATGAATTCCCTGTGTGATGGGTAAATTCATTCCAAATTAAATTATACAGCTGTAAATATAGGTGATATAAAATTATAATGTGACTTTGTTGTTAAAGTGCCCATGTCATAAAATGAGATTTTATATCTTTAGAATCGTCTTGAAACGTAGATTAAAAAAATCAAAATGAACATAGATTTTATAACAATGGATGTTTTATTTCATAAACGTCAAGATGAGCACGCCATGCTGGTAAAACTATGTCGAGATGGTTGTGCAATGTGCTGAAGTTTAACCCTCTGTAATATTTCAAGTGCTATTAGAGACGGTTGACAGGTCGGAGCTTGCATGAAGTTGATGTTAACAGCATCATGCTTTTAAATATAGTACATCAGTACTATCAGGTGAACTATCATTCTAAGAACATTGTGTGGATCACGGTGGCGTGGATCACAGTACTCAGTAGTGTCTGTCGCATGGCAGAATAAGCACTAAAGACTTACATAGGGCTTCGTATGTCTATATTGCTATACATACAAGAATTGTGGGTGAAGTTAGCTACGATAGGGAAAGTAATGAACGGAAAATTCACAAAGGATAACATTTTGTATTTTCGCAGTCGCCCTCGGTCAATAAGCAGATATAAAAATGGTATAGATGCATGGCCGGATTATATTACAGACGGATCAGGCGACAGGACGAACTTAGTCTAAAAATAGTGCGTCTATCCAGACAAACTTCGCCGTCTTTAGGCTTTATTAACGAAAGAATTCCTCAGGGCTTCGTGAGCATAAGGTCTATCCTTGATCCTGTGATTAATCAACCACGATACAAACCTTCGAGCATTACGATCGTCAAATTTCTTCAAATTGACTGGGCTTCCTTGCAGAATATTGTTCATTCGATTGAGGGAAGAACCGAAAGGGTGTTCACCTTTGGTTAAGATGTAAAAAGAAATCATACCCGCGACATGAACATCCGATTTTCTTTTAAAAGGACCTTTTTCGTCTCTGTCTATTGCTTCGATTACTTCTGGTGGCATCCATCCGAGAGTGCCTTTAGCAAATGTTTCAACTGTTGTTTCATCGTCTTTAAGAATGCGGCTTATTCCAAAGTCTCCCAATTTCATGCGACCTTCGATGTCAACCAGAACGTTTGATGGTTTTAGATCTCTGTGCAATATTCCTTTATCGTGAAGAAATTTAAGTCCAGATAGAATTTCCTTAATCATCCGTGGACCATGCTTTTGTAGATGTTCAATACTACATGATTCAACAAATTGTCGTAAATTTTCTTCGTAGAGATCAAGAATAAGATACATGAAGGTATCGTCACGATAGAAATGTCGACAGTTCACTATAAATGGGCAGCTGTCACTTTTAATAAGACTCGTGATTTCGTTTTCGTTTTCATCTGTTTTATCCCCAATTAGTATCAAAGTTCTCTTAACAGCAACTTCACTCCCATCTTTCATGATACCAACATAGACACGAGAAAAACTGCCATCCCCAATTTTGAATCGATGCCTTGCGACAAAAGCCTGCATCGGTATTCCAGTCTACGGAGGAAATTGGATCAACATTAGCAAAGGGATCCGGACATATTGTCACAATTAAATTTCTAGCATAATGTGAGACGGGCATAGAAACTAGCCACTCCAGCCATGTATTTTCTTAAATTCAGTTAAGATTAGGATTTTGAAGATTAATTGAAGATTACGAGATCTATATCTCAATATGCATGATATATTTAGGCATAGAAAACCGTAATTTGAAATACAAGTTCATGTAATTCTATATCTATACCTTGCAGATCGTAAATCAACAATGATGCATAAATATGTTTCCGAAACTAATATATTACGGTGTATAAAGAAAATATTGCGTACTCATTGAAAACGTTTTCTCCATTTTAAATCTTTGTGCACACGGTAACGTTTTCGAGGGTTTCCACGATTTTTAGGTATTGGTATTGTAAGGTATTGGTTTGGGAACTATATTTATGCACCAGTGTTGACTTCGATGAAAACCCTAAAAAGCACGTTAACATTGTGTGGTTGGAATGCGAACACTTCAAAATAACCGCTTATATATTTAACTACTTTAATCTATTTTGACTACTCGCGCTTCGACTACTTGATTGGGCAACTCAATCTATGAAAGAAATACCATAAATTATCTATGGTTAAAGAAGAAAGTAAAAAAATATTAAAGCGTATAGTAAATAAATGCGAAAAGTAAAATAAATTTTTCTAAATATCTAAATATCAAATCTAATTAAATCAAAACTTTCATGATATTTTAGAGGACAGACATATTTCGAATTATGCAATACATGTAATTCGCCGAATCGCTTTCTAATATACATTATTACTTGTGCATGCGGGTCAATGACCGCGCCCTGTATTCCTGATACTGGCCTAAGTTGGAACGCAGATCAAAAGAACATCACATGTATTTTTTAGCTATTACCTTTTGTAACCGGTTGCAATTCATTGTTTTCAACATCTGAATCTTCTCACGATGATTTACGGACCTTTTGAGGATGGTTGCAATTTCATCATGACCAAGGTGAATACTCCATTCAAGAAGACTCATTTGCCTTCCTTCAACAAGAAATGTTCCAGCTCTCCATAATGCGATGTTCTTTTCCAACAGAAGATTGACCAAAACAACTGAATTTTCTTTGATAGCCATTTTCAGAATGTCAATGCCAAGAGTGTGAGTGCCGATTTCACTTTTAGGAGTAATGTCAGCACCCTGTTCAACTAAGTACTTGACAATTTCTAATGCACGAGTATGCACAGCAACATGCAAGACTGTCAATCCGTCAGTATCTTTGTCATTTACATCAGCTCCATGTTCAACAAGATATTTCACCATTTCTAGCGTGCCTTGAACAACAGCAGTGTGCAGCACTGTCACTCCGTCAGTGTTTTTGCCATTTACATCAGCTCCATGTGCAACAAGATATTTCACCATTTCTAACGTGCCTTGAACAACAGCAGTGTGCAGCACTGTCACTCCACGTGTCTTTTTGCTATTTACATCAGTTCCATGTTCTACAAGATATTTCACCATTTCTAGCGTGCCTTCGGCAACAGCAGTGTGCAGCACTGTCACTCTTTCATTGTTTATGCCATTTAGATCAGCTCTTTTTTCTTCAAGATATTTCACTATTTCTAGCCTTCCTTTCATAACTGCAGTGTGCAGGACAGTCGCTCCGTCAGTGTTTTTCCCATTTACATCAGCTCCCTGTTCTACAAGATATTTCACCATTTCTAACGTACCTTCCTTGACAGCAGTGTGCAGCACTGGCACTCCGTCAGTGTTTTTGCCATTTACATCAGCCGCATTTTCTACAAGAAATTTCACCATTTCTAGCGAACCCTTAAAAACAGCAGTGTGCAGCACTGTCGTTCCAGCAACGTTCTTGCCATTCACATCCGCTCCCTGTTCCACAAGATATTTCACAATTTTAACCGAACCTTCAATAACAGCAGTGTGTAGCCCTGGGACTCCATCAGTGTTTTTGCCATTTACATCAGCGACAAAAAGCTTAATAAAAAGCAATAATTTTAAATATCTACTATTAAGTACTTGAGATTTTGTCAGGAGGGATGGAAATATTCTATTTTCCATGTAATTGCAGCAAACAAGGCTTGTAAAAAACCGCGGTATTCGTATCGAACTCAGCTTTACGCAGATTTCTGTAGAACAAAATATTTAGCTCAACAATAATATTCAATTTTTTTGTTTGTTAGCATTGAAAAGCCACTCTAATCAAAGCAACTCTAACCAAACGTCACCACTTTAGTGCGTAATACTAATTTATACAAAATTTGCTAACTTTGCACGGTGATATTTTTCACTGTTCTTATTTTTTTTTTTTTTAATATTTCCTTTATAGTTTAAGTCTTGAAATTTCTACACCATGCAAATATAACTTTTCAATGGCTTTAATTTGACACACAGTCCAACGTCTGGCGTCAAGTATTTCGTCTCAAAACTTAGAAAGACTATATTTTGGCTTCAAGCTGAATAGGGATGTTTGTCAGGAGTTATCGTTCCAGTTGTATGGAGTTCACTGGCTTCAAATCATTATTAAAATCACCAACGTTTGAGTTGCAATTTCCAAAGGAGAATGATTTTAGATATTCACAGCCAAAACTAATGCCGTTAATACACTTAACAAGTGTTCTTATTGGTTCTACCGCTAGCGTTGCACGAGCGCAGCACATGCGCAGCTCTGTCAATATCAGTCAGGAGAAGTGGTGAGGGAAAAGGTGATCATTGTCGGATATAGGGTATATAAATCAGTCAGAATAGATTACTTGGCCAAATTTCGAATTCAAATTGCCTTATAAAATTAACGCTATTCGTTAAAAATATTTCTAAAGGATATTTTAACATAAGAATATGTGTGCAAGTTAGAGATGTAGTAATTTATTCTGACTTATCCTTGAACCGCCACTCAGGGTGACATCTCTTCCACCCCACCCGTATTCCCCTACTTATACGAATATAATCCATATTCGTATGGGTTTCTAAGACGCCACTCGTTTAAGAGAAAGATAATAGTATCGCTCATAAATGATGAGCCTGGGAAAACTTCACTTCGAACTGAACTTCCGCCACTAAATTTCATTTATTGTATACCTTCTCGCACTCTGAAGTTTAATAAATAACAGAGCGAGACGTTCTTATAATTATTACCTTTTTAATAAACTTTTCAGTAAATTCTTCATCGCGCATTGCTTGCAAATTCTGATTTTCTTTCAAATGCGTAGTTGAATCCCGCAATCTAGAGAATAAAGTTTCCCATCATTTTCATACAAAATTTCGACTTCCGACTGACGTTGGAGAATTACAGTGGTAAGATATCTGTAGGTTATACTTGAAGGATTCTACTAGCTGCATCAGGAATGATACTTTATTAATTCCGCACAATTGTCGTCCTGACTTGTCATGCTACGATTAATTAGATAATTAACATTGTCTAGAACACCAAAATTAGCAGCAAAATAAAAAATCGAAAATGTTGGCGTATCACATCAACAGAGTGATGACTTCATTTGATTGAAATTAAGTTAATGTGACTGGCACACAGAACTGGGAAACAGAAAAGGGGAAATGGTTTAATTGAGGAAACGATTTTAAAAGCTCAAAGGACCGAAACGGTACAATCGGCAGCTACCTGTAGAAATCCGGCCATAAACTATGTCCTTGATTACATACGCGTTAAATTTGGCCAGACTGCATACAAAAACACAAACTTTGGCCCATTTACGTGGCTTTTTTGGATACAACCTTAGTCACGATGAAGTACTGCAGAACAATTTTAAATTGCAAATATATAACGGCCTGAATAACGAAACTATTGATCATGGATTTCTAATGAATATACCTTCATTAAACTTAAAACTACCTTTAGAATCAATCTTTAAAGAAATTTTTTAAAGCTAGAAAATTCAAATGTGAGATGTTAGAATACCCTGTCAATATACAGTATTTTATACTAGTTGATGACATTAAATAAACAGAGGTGTTAAGCAAAGACTATAAATTATACATACTTTCTTTTTATATCATCCTTCATTTTGTTTACTTCTTCCATTTTCATTAACTCAATTTCCATCATTTTTATTTCATCTCGAAACTGTGAAAATGCTTCCAGCAAACGTTCTTTTAGCCTTCCAGATTCAAAATCATCCAAAACTTCAAGAAACTTTTCATTTGAGGAACAATACAGTGGAACAAGAAGGCAGGCTGGTTTGATCTCTCCAAATTTTTGGTCATTCGTTTTAACGCCAAAGCCTCTTTTGAGGGCCTCATGGAAAACTGATGGTTGAATTTTTTCACATGAATACAAAATTTCAACAAGCGAAACAGTATCTAAAACCTTATCTTTATCCTTTCGCGCCATTTCAGCCGTTATACGGAATACGATATTACCTCCATCGCTTCGCAACTCGGGAGGATGAGAAACGAGTGGTGCAAATTCACGATTTTTCTGCACAATTGCTGAACATTCTACGGAAAGAAAAATTTAATGAAAATCATGGTTATATAGAATGCCTCCATTACTGGGACGAAGACCTTCGAGTGCTACAAATCCCCGATATTAATGCCTCAAACTACATCTTGTGTGGAAGGAATGATTTAAAAAAAATCATGGTTATATAGCATACTTCCATCGCTGCTTACATTTGGACGTGGACCACCATGCAAGATATTGAAAGCGCTACAAATCCATGATTTTCCTGCCCAGTTGCTGAACGTTCCAGGAGTGAAAAATTGAAAGAAAATCATAGGTATGTGGGATTTTTTCAAGAAGTGTATATCTATATTTAATTGTGTATCTATATATACTTATCTATATTTACTAATAATAAAGCTAATGATATTTGAAAAATCTATGAAAGTGTAGCTACATTCCTTCAATGTTTCTACAAATTATCCCAAATAACAGTTCCTCGATATGACCAGAGAGGTGCTGAAACCACCTAACGCTCGCCTGCACTGTTTGTCTAGAATAAGGAATGTATGAAAGGTATCTGTATGAAGCACAAATTACCGATCTTTTTATTAGAAACTACAAGGCTAAAATCCGCTTTGGAAGGTAATATTAAGCACAAACTTCAGATATTAGTTGTGACCTCAGAATTACTGGCCAAAACTGGCCTCGGAATTACATTAGTTTTATTTGTGACCAATATTTCTTCCGTTTCTCACAATCCGCGCACGTGATATCAACAGGTAAGTTAAAGGACCAGGCAAAAGGCCTGGACGCACACACAACGATTTTACTGTAGTTGGTCCATTCAGGTTTAGACATATAGGCAGCCCTTGCCCAGACATGTTTTCCTTCTCGCGGCGCTCGCGCCTCGCGCGTGTACGCGAGTCTACTTGGTCTAATCTGACCAAGTATAGATTGCCACTTGCCAGTCGCCACATTTTGATGAAAACATCCATCTAGACAATCTAGACAGGAATCGGCCGACTAAAATCGTCGTGTGTGCGCCTAGCTTTATGAAAAAGACAAGATTGGATTTTTATACCTACACAAAAAGGATTATGCATCAAACAACGAAAAGGTATGTACATAAATCTTATAGGGCCCTGTCTACAATTTAACTGGCTTTAATAATATATTTGCATGTGTATCTACATAAATAATATGCAAATATATGTCACATGCGTTGCCATTTGCCTTTGCATTCCGAGCCTATCGGCTTTCTACTTATAAATACTTATGTGCTAAAGCTTGTAATTGCGAATTATCTGACAATATTCTTTAAACTTTAACGTTGGACTATGTTTTATATATATTCACTCCCTGAATGATTTCTATATTAAGCGATTGAATTTTGATACGGCATGTCACAACACAATCTCATAATTTATAATTGTACATGCACAATACAAACATATGGTAGCATACAGGTGAAAATATTTGAAAGTTTCTCATTTGGCTTAGGGTTGTACAAATACTTTCGTTAAATATTCAGCTACAACTTTGAACTAAAAAAGACAGGGCTACACAATAGCCCTGAAAATCGTAATGAGCGTGATAACTCTGGATAACTCTAACATTGACCTTATCATGATGCTAATAAGCTTAACATTTGCCTTATCATTTGATAATTTTGAGCAAAGCTCTCTTTATTATTGTATAAATGTGTACCAAATGGCACTGAATAGTTACAATGCATATCGATGACTTATATTTATGATGATTCCTCTGATGTAAAGCCATAATATTTAAAAAATATAGCATCTTAACATTAACCTTATCATTATGCTAATTAGCTTAACATTCACCTTATCATTTGATAATTTTGAACAAAATTCCCATTATTTTTGTGTAAATGTGTACTAAATGTCACCATATAGTCACAAGACATATCGATGAGCTATATTTATAAAGAATCTTCCAATGCAAAGCCATAATATTTAAAAAATATAACATCTTAACATTGACCTTATCATTATGCTAATTAGCTTAACATTCACCTTATCATTTAATAATTTTGAGCAAAACTCTCTTTATTATTGTATAAATGCGTACCAAATGGCACTAAATAGTCACAATGCATATTGATGACTTATATTGATAATGATTCCTCTGATGTAAAGCCAAAGTATAGAAAAAATATAGCATGTTAACATTGACCTTATCATTATATTTTGTTGTATAATGTTCACTCCCCCCTGGTAAATGGTTCTTTTGCAACAAATAGACTCCTTAAGTAGATAAGTTGAAAATAATGGGAAAATAAAAGTGGCATCTTAACATTCTACTTATCATGTAGTGTGGACGCGGACGGGGACGGGGACGGGGACGGGGACGCGGACGCCAAGACTATAGCAATAGCTCTCTTGCACTAAAGTGCAGGCGAGCTAAAAATGATCGTTCTGTCCATGTTTTAAACCGAGGTATTTGAAGTAGGTTTCAATATCTTGTATTGCGGATCGCGGAAATAGAGCAACTTATCAACAGTCATTCTTTGATGTGATCATATTTCTTTGATCCAGTGATTAATTTACTTGCAAAATTTTGGACTGATTGAAGTTTCTTATTATTAGAGCTTGTGGTGTTCGACCAAACAGTGGAACAATGAAGCATCTTATAAAAAATCACTAATGAAGTTAGTATCATTGTAAGTGTTTTCTTGTCGAAGCTCTTTTTCACATGCGATTTATCTGGGACAATGTGTGAAGACTGGATGAAACTAATTTGGAGATATGTTTGTTATAATTTACCGGGTGTCCCAGAATGGATGTGTCTAAATTATGCAAAAAATGCCGTATCGAATATTAATCAAGCCTTTCTTAACTGAAACATGCACTATTAGCAGTAAATAATGCAATATGCGACTTTTTTCTTTGGGGATACCTTAAGCAGCAAATTTGGAATGTACCACACGATCAGCAACCGCAAAATTTAGAATAGCTTCGCAACTCAATCGTAACAGCATGCCGTAATCTAGAACAACGAATGATCCATGACTCCTTCGACGCAATGGTCTCACGGGCTAGGCAGTGCATTCGTTTTTTGCATAATTTAGACACATCCAGAATTATGTGCTACCAATTTTGAACATTGATATTTCCGTGTAAATTTTTAAGTAAAATACAACTGTAATATATCAAAATCTAAGTTTGTCTTCCCTCTTTATCTAGTGAAAGTTATTTCAGTTTAGTAGCTTAGCTAATTTAGAAGCTATTATGAATGAAACCGGAGTACTTTTTTATAGGACACCCGGTAGATGTTTTTCCATTAACACCCCTAGATCCTTTGCCCATTATGGGTTCTAATAGCTTAAACATGAACGGAATCGAAATGTTAACATCCAACTCTTTGATCAACTGTTTGGTATTTTTGTTTTGTCTTTCAACTTAATTTGTTTTATCTGGACAAACCAGGAGACTATTTTCGCAGCACCAAGTCGCGATCCTATGTAGATCTTGTTCCAGGTTTTTAATGGCGTTGACTACTTCTACTACCATCATCTTTGACTACTATCATCTATATATGATTCAAGATTGCTATTACAAGCTGCAAATCGTTTATAGACGTTTAAGTATATTGGGCACCCCGTAAGTTATTGGTAGTTGATCCGATGACGTGGAGTCAATACGGGTTACTTAAAAACGATCGGTTAGGTAACTCCAAAACCACTTCACTTTAGAATTAAAGGGCACCAACGTTAAATAATTTATGAAATAGTTCCTGATGGTTTAAGTTATCGAAAGCCTTTGAAAAACCCAGCAGAAATAATGCTGTGAGTTCCTTTTTATCCATGGCATCTAGGATTGTATCGGTAATAAAAATATTTAATGTTTCTGTCATGAGTGAAAGGTTTTATTTCCACTTTGATGCGGAGTTCATCGCTTATTGTTTATTAAATAAGAATTCATTTGCTCAAGTGCTAAATTTTCACACACTTTCGACGCTACAACTAGTAGTGACACTGGTCGATTATTATATGGTAATTCATGATCTTTTTCTTTATCCTTATGTATAGGGATGAGTTTTGCCTTCTTCCATGCCAACGGGAAGGTAGAAGTCCGGAATGAACAGTTAATAATATTCGTCGGGGGACCTAAAATGACCGGAAGGCAATCTTTTATTATCTCTTATTTTGGGTTAATCAGGTCTGGACCAGGAGATTTAGTATTAGATTTTAAAAAACGTATAACTCGTCGAATATGTAGACTTCTTAAGATTCTCGCGGGAGAATGTTATGAGTAGCTGCTAAGTGAATATCTTTCTTTGCTGCATGTTCACCTGCTGTAGAAAAAAATCGGTTAAATTCGTTTGCAACAAGTTTATGGTCTTTAGTATAGATTTGGCTCTCTTGTCTCTTAGATGGTACAAGACGATTTATTATTTTCCAAATAGATCTCGGGTTATCATTGTGTTTCTGTATATTTCGTTAGAGATATATTCTTGCTCTGCTTTCCTAAGAGCATTTTTGATATTGTTACGATAGGTCTTGTAATTTTCCCAATCCTTAATGTCACGCGTAAGCGTATATCTCTGGTGTAATCGGTCCCTCTCTTTCATTTGGTTTTTAAGGTCTTGTGTAATAAATGAACAAGGTCGATTGCGAATCGCTATACCTTTGTAATCGGTGCGTGCATTCAAAGTTGTTTGGATAATATGATTGAAAAGATCATGTTTACTATTTACGTCTTCTTTTCCAAGATAGATAAAAGAGATTCTGACTTTCCAGCCAGGTTGGTAACAAAGTCATTCGGCACGTATTTTTTGAAGCTGCGAACAGTAATGTATATTTGGTAGCTTGTTTAGGGTTTTTTTATTTTAAATTCAACATATACTGGCTGAGTCATAACTAGCATATGATCGCTAATAGGTACGGTTAGTACGCCCGCTTCTACTGACTAAAGACCTCGACGAAACCAGAATGACATCGAACAATGAACGAGTTGAATTCGTAATCCTAGTTGGCGTTTCGATAATTTGTTTAAGATTCATTTCACATGAGAATTTTTCAAGGGATTTATATTCTGCGCAATCTCTCTTCATTCAATTACAGTTTAAGTCACCTAAGATCAGAATTGGCTTATTTAATAATAAAACTTCCGTATAGTCTGGTTTGAGTGCATGCATATTCAAAACAGTTCAAGGGACAGTCACATGCAGGTGGTCTGTTAGCTACACAAATTAGGAAAGATTTCGTTTCGTTGCACTGCACGTTGATCCATTGTTGATGCCTTGATGGAAGTTGTTTTCCGAGATTAGGGAAAAGGATTTTATGACGGAAGCTTTAAATTCTTTACGCTGATTACGCACATACGCCTCGTTTGTGAAGTCTGAAGAAGATTGAAACCTTCTTTTTTTACTTCAGCAGAAGATACAGTTGTATTTAGCCAAGTTTCAGATATTGTTAGGATATCAAAATTTTCTTTGCGTGTTAGTTCTCTTGTTCCTGAGGAAGCGGATGTTAAAATGAGCAATTTGATTTTGGGGTTCTAGCTCAAATTAGTCGTATTGATCTCATTAAGATTTACAATTTCATTGCTGACCACAAGGGTGTCGCTCATTGCTTCATTCCCATCGCAAACGTTTTCTTGATTACCATATTTGAATGACACACTCGCTATATTCGTGGTTGTATCGCTGTGACGTTATCATTTTTATCCATAAACATCTGAAACTGCAACATCATAAATGTTGTATGTGTAATTGTTCCTTATAAGGCTTAATCGCTTTCGAATTCACCGACTAGCGGGCTCTGTGAAGGTCTTCAAGAGTTTCGCAAACAACAGCCGACTGCATGCTTGACTGCTGGTCGTCTGGAATGGGTGCTTCGTGTAAACATATCTTGCACCTTGCATCGCTCGCTCTTTCTCTTTTGAGACACAACAGATTCTTATTCTTTTTCCAGAGTATAGTATTGTCATCAAAGGTAAAGAGTTTTCTATCCCCACCGCGGGCAGTGACCATGTTCCTCCTAGTTTTAAGTCGTCAATTACAAACTGCTTCAAGTGAATCAAGGTCATGCGAGACCGAGCTTTCTATTTAATTTAGACGCCATCGGCATTAACTATAACGTTGACGTATTCACCTTCGTGTTAAAAGAGCAACATATCGATTCGTATCGTCTCACAAAATGTTAAAACTTATAACTTATATCCCCTGCGGAGCATACGTTTTGGCATCCGTCTCTCACACATGGTCTGAAATGGTTAAGTTTTATTGGCTATTCCCAGGGCTTCCATAATTTATTTGCATATTGCTCTCCTCACACAGGGATGGAATTGGTGAGCAGAGAGAAACAAAGAACTTTTGAAAAGAATGTATACTTTATGCAATTAATAATGACCCTCTCCCCCATAGTGGAGCACTTTTCTAAGGAAATTTCCTTAGAAATGGAAACCCTGGCTATTCCATGGTCATGCACAACATCTGAGATGGTCAATAATAAACTTGGCGCCTAATAAACTTCGGGCTGGTTACCGGTACAGGGTGCACGTGACATTAAGTGTATGCGCGACATAAAGACGAATCTCGTAGCCCGTATAGCGGGACCGTAGTCAAATCTAAAGCTGTTTTAATTATATATCATTACAGGATCTGCTAACGGTAACTGATTAAGAACTAAGAAGGGAAATGTGTGTTATGACGACAACTGTATATAATTATATTAAGCAATAGGAATCTGTATTTGGCAACAATACAGATTGACATAATCAATTTATTATTGGCGTATATAATTAATTACCTGTTCCAGTAGTCTGGTTATCAATGACGCACTTTTTAATTTCTTCAAGATTTTGTGAAAAATATTCATTAAAGAACATCTGGATTTCCCACCTATCATCCATTGTTTTCTTCAGCTGTTCCTCAAGAAAGTTGATGCGCTCCGACGCAATAGCTCTAATTTCTCTCTCCAACTCATCAACTCTCGCAGTTGGAAAATCATCCTCCATAAGACCAGCAATATAATCAATTTGAGCTGTTGGGAATCCAACTGCAGTAAAAGCATCATTAGCAAGTTGAACATAATCATCAAAGACAGGTTTTGTCATACCAAACTTAGGCAAGTGACAAAATTTGTTTCTAAGCAGTCGAACTTGGTCGATAGTTAAAGTTATAGTTTCATCCTGGTTCCCAGTTGGACTGATTACCGAAACATGAAAAGGACTGGGTTTCTTCCCCCTTAAAAACTTATCACTGAGTGTCTTGATGGTCGTTGTCGTAGAGATTGCAAAAGTCTTAGAGTAAATAGTTGCCTTGAACAGGGCTGTACAATCCCAATCCTCGAACGAATCATTGGTTGGTATGGGAGTTGTACCGCCTTCGAGCGCCAAAAGAAGCGTGCGGACTGCGGGTGTGTCGTCCCAAACTTGGTAACCAGGCAACGGTGCAATCTTCCTATCCCACAATGTTACAAATGTCGAACGCAACATCTTTGGAAATTCATCGTGAACGATGGATGCAAATTTGAAGAAATTCAATTCTTCTTTTGAGAAAGGTTTCACTGCCATTGTGATGCTACTTCATGGTGTATGCCAAAGAATGAAAAAACCTCATGATTCCTACATAAAAGAACCGCGTTATAAATAGTGACAAAAGTTTAGATTTAGCTTTTCAATCATTTAGAGCGGAAGTTGCGGGTTTTTAAACCCTACCAAACCCTACCAATTTATTACAAAAATGCCGTAATGTCGAAAATTGTAGATTTGCATTATGGGATACCGCAAGCTTCATGTGCAGATGATTTTCTCTTCATTTTATACAAGCATGCATGCAGACAATTTGATACCACTTGAAAGTCATCTTTCCAATTTCTCATATGTATATGCATGCCATTTGCATATATTTACACTGCAACTCTATACCTCGTATTTAAACTTGAAGACGCCATGAATCAAAGCGCTGCAGTTACAGCAATGCAGAATGAGATAATGACGATCTGGAACCTTCAGAGTCGGTAACGGTAAATGAACACCTCTTAGTTAGGCTTGTACTCTGGGCTGTTGGTTTGAAAGGTAACTTACTATGGTAACTTACACGTGTGCAAAGCCGTATATTTTACCATCTATATATATGAACGAAGAAAGTTCTGGACAATAAATCAATATAATAGCATAAAGACTTAATGTTTTCATAACAAGCTGCTCAGTCTTAGATTATTGCAACAGTCTGTTGTTTGCGACACCTGCTATATTAATGTATTCAAATTACAAAGAGTACCAAACACTACCGCCCGGCTCATTTGTAATATGTCGCGATTGATCATATAAAACTTCCAAACTTGTCCCTGAAAGCATTACACGAGGCAATCGTTGTTAACTGAGAATAGCATTTAACGCGAGATTAACATTCGGCGGCGACAGACCTCTTGGTGAAAACGTGATAGTAATTTCTTATAAATTTCGCAGTTTCTTATAAATTTGTATCCATTTAATAAACGTATGAGTAACATCTGACTTTGTGTTCAATGACGGACCGGATGTTGAAATCACAACTGGGGCTGTGGTTTTCTTTGTAACTGGGAAAGGTCAGATATAAGGCTATACGCTTTGTCGAAGAAGCGTAATAATAGCGTGTAACAACGAGAATTTACTACCAGCTTATCTTTCTGTGAAGATAAGTCTGCCCTTGTTGGTACACAGACGCGATCAGCTGGTCTAAGACTAAGCATAGATAGACTGTAAAGAGCTCATTAATTCAATTCAAATTAAGAAAATTTTGTTTCAAATGATTTATCGCACGACAGGAGCTTCTTAGAGCATGCCTTCGCATAGTGATAATTTGCACTATTATACCAATTCAATTACTCACCAAGTGCGACGTCTTGCACATACAAAGCTTACAAACCAATCCATATCCCGAAATAAAGTATTTTAGTAATGTCGATATAATGACATTTCTAGTTGATTACAGCAAATCAAATGAAAGTATAATCTCATCAAATGAAAGTAATCTCATCAAATGATAATTCACCGGCTGAAATAAGCCAAATATTTTTGGTGGACTAACTATATACTGTATACACCAAGGATTGAATAACTATACTGTATACACCAAGGATCTTATTGTAGTTGCTATACCCGGAACTAGAAGCTTAAAGCTCAAGTTTCCAAGTTAGAACCGAGTCCTTTCCGAGTAGCTCACCCGACCAAGGCCCTTAGATCAAACATCGCGGAGTTGTTTTTGAGATATTTTGATTAAATGATAGTTTTCTGGGCATTTTAAAATCTAGTTTTTTCTGATACACCCTGTTTATTATGGAAGTATCTTATGTGCTTTTCCTCTGTTATTTTGAGTAACTCATGATGCAGCTTCGAATTTCTGACTAAAATTTGCAGTTAAAAATATTCAGAAAATATAAATGATAAATAAAGCATCTTGTGGAATTAGTAGTAGAAATGCTTTACGTCTAATCAGTAGAAACGTTAAACTTGTTGTTAATCTTTCATCCCTCTTGATGATAATATCCATGCATCTTCCATTTTAAAAAAAATTAAAAACATTCGTTCATGCCAAATTACCTTGCCATATCCATTTATTATATGAACATGAGTGTTATACCGAGTTTTTCACCGCTGAGAAAAATCTTGTTCGATACTGCATGGTAAACAATCGTATTAAAATATCGCATTTCGCATGTGGCATTGTTGATGTTGAATTTTCTTTATTGTTAAAGGTCGAGCTATATATTGTTTATTGAAAGGACATCAAGAAAAAGTGGGGAATGTTGCTGGTTTTCTATTTCCACTCGGAAACCTCAATTCGCGTCCCGTGACGTAACCAGTGACAGCATCTCAAACATTCCCCTCTCAGAACGTGTCGTATCTTTTTAAATCGCACAAATATTTTGATTCGGTATTTCTGGACCTCACCATGCACGCGTTGTAATTTCAAGCCTATATATGATGTAATTTAAATTAATGGAAGTGAAAGGGGTTAATTGCAGATAATTGAATGTCCAAAACAAAGATTCACTTTTTGTATCAATCGAAAATATTTTCAAAAAAGTTTTTAAATTATGGCTCCACTATAATTAAACTATGGCGTTCAGTTACAAATGTGTTCAGTTATAAATTTAGGTCATAAAAAGTCTAAAAGATGCCTTTTCCATAGCCATATGGCAATCATCTATGCTTATATCGCTGTAATAATGATTGAAATTATATCAAAATTCCTCAACTCTTTTAATGCTTTGCAAAAAAGAATGCTCCAACGCTTCACGAGCATAGGGTCGATTATCAAGATCATGACTTATCAACCATGTCACAAACCGTTTGGCGTCACCATAATCAAGTGCGTCTAAATCAACTGGATTTCCCTTTGAGATATTCGTCATACGGTCTTGCAAAGTAGCTCCGAAGGGGTGTTGACCGCCAGTTAAAATGAAAAAGGCAATCATACCAATCGATTGGATATCAGATTTTTTCTTATAACGTCCAATTCTTTCTTCATTACCCGCTTGTATAACTTCGGCAGCCATCCAGCCTTGTGTTCCTTTCGCAAAAGTTTTAACTGTTGTTTGATTTTCTTTCAAAACACGGCTGATTCCGAAGTCTGCTAATTTCATCTGACCTTTTAGATCAACCAATATATTTGATGGCTTGAGATCTCTGTGCAAGATTCCTTGGTCATGAAGAAATTTAATACCAAGTAAAATCTCCTTGATCATCCTCGGGCCTTCTTCTCGCAGGTGAAGAATATTGTGTGATTCTACGTATTCTTTCAATGTTTCTTCACAAAGATCCAGAATTAAATACATGAAGTTTTTGTCCTCGAGAAAATGGCGATAGCTCAGAATATATGGCGATTTCGTTTTGTCCATGCGTTTCAAGACAGCAACTTCATTCTCATCGGCAGCTTCACGCAATACTCTTTTTACGGCAACTTCGCTACCATCTTGTAAAATCCCCACGTAAACAGACGTACCATATGAACCATGCCCAAGCAATAAATTCTTCTGTGTTGCAAAATACTGTAGCTGTGGTCCAACCTGCAAACAGAAGTGAAAAGTTAAAACAAGCAACCTTCTTCATGTACAAAACAGTGGCGTAGCCAGCCTGACGATTTTCTCCCGCAATGTAAATTTCGAGTTATTATAATTATTCATGTCTTTAGAAATCTATTGTTTTCCCAGTAAGTGAATACCAAAATATTAGCATAGCGGGACAAATCGACAGGCTGGCTACGCTACTGGTACCAAAGACGAATTCTCTAGGCAGGATTTCTCAATAATGGCAAAGGTTTCTCAGTATACAGTTTTACATAAATTTTACCCAGTCTTATGCTCTCTGCGCTGTTACCATTAGGCGTAATTTTCGTTTGACATTCCTTTCAATTGTGCTCTGTCAAGTGAATCGCTCGATCATTCCGCTTATTGGAAAAACGGAGTATGTCTGAGGTTCGCAAATTTGTGACGATATTTAAAAAAATTAATTCAGCACGAAGTTCGAATTATATATAATTGGGAAATACAGTGGCCAAACAAAAGCAAAATAACGGTAGTGTAATAAAAAAAATTTAAGTGGTATTGTGCTTAGTGTAATAAAAAAATTTAAGTGGTATTGTGCTTTTAAAAACTGAAAATGATTTTCCGACTCAATTTTTGTCAAATAAAAGAAACCTTGCAGGAAATCTCAGTATCCTCATTCTAGGCTTTGCAACATCCAACGCTCTGGTGATACGTTTTTCGGACATGGGTTGAATATACTCGCATGATATTCATGAAATGTTATTATTTTCGGATTTAAAAATACACATGTTGTCAGACAAAAATTATCTACCTTCTTTAGCTTTCCCACATCCATATTCTTCAAAATCTGGAATTTCTCGCAATGTTTAATGGACTTCAAAATCTCCCTTGAGCTTATCCCGAGATTTTTATTGCTTTGTTTTTCTTGGTTTTCCTTATATCAACGTTATGTATAAAAGAATTAGTTCTTGACAACTTTGAATATTACTATAGCTAAATAAGGGCAACCGATACGTTAAATCCACATTTAACAAACGTTTTGCATTGTAAGTATATTGATATTAATGTAAACCAAACGCTCAGCTAGCAACGGTCATTTAGATTAAAGTCATCACAACCACAGGCATAAAGCAGCATGTCGCATAGGCGTGGAGTATGAAGGGGGGGCTGAGGGGCTGAAGCCCCCCGAGAAATCTTCCAGAAAGTAATAATTGCATCAGAGCATTGTTGAATCTTTCAAAAGGCATCCTTACATACACATGAAACGGTATTATTATAGTGAATATAATAATATATCAAGCAACTCGGAAAAGCAATTGCGAAATACAGAATTTTCGAGTTATAAAATCATAAAATATATGGCAGCTTGTTCATTTTATCTTTCATTAGCTTTTCTACCCACAACAGCTAGGTAATAACCATTGCTTAATATATTCTCCGCCTATCTGGCATATAAACCATAACTATACCGATCCAACTATATATCAAGAGGAAATTTATTCTATTTAATTGTATCTAATGTCAGAAGGTGTTGCTAGCTAGATATCATGTATCTAAAGTTTGAGCCCTCTCAGAAGAAAACCAAACTCTACACCAATGAGCATGTGAGATCAATATAGAAACGAGATGGCTATAATACTAGTTTCATCAATTGGCCAAAGTTATCAAAAGAGATTAAGTTACATTAATTCCCTACACTTTAGTGTAGGTTCGCATTTAAGCGAATTTACTGTGACTTTCTACCGCCTCTTATTGTGATAAAGCATGCATGCTCTTAATAAATCGTGTGTTCAATTTCTACTTTTTCCGTCTCACCTTTTTTGATCTTTTTGCAACGGAACAAGATTCCCAAGTTTTAGTTGGCGTTACCACATCATATGCAATATCTCGGGTTGGAATGGACTGAGCAATGGTATTGTGAAGTATTTCAGGTGGAGTGGGGGTAGCCTTTGAAACGACATTACCAGGGTAGGTAAAGAATTGTGGAATGGCCTTACGAGTACCTGTATTCCTTTTTTGGGCATCAAAAAACCGAGTCAGTGGGGAATTTAACTTGGACCTTTCTTCCTGAAATATATTTTAAGAAACCTTAATGGCATCCTTCACACTATAGTGACCACCCCCTAGACAGGGGCTCTTATTAGAGATTTATAACATAACCATTTAGGAATCTACGCTCCCATCCACTCTTGACTCTATATTACAACGTAGGCAGACACTTATTTCAACAATGAAATTCAGAAAAAAACTTGAGAACGTGATAGCACACAACCAAAGACCTATACATTTTGCTACACACCCAAAAAGCTATTTAGTATTTCTAATGAAGAAGACCATTTTATTGTACTGTTACCTTGTTTAGCATGTTCGAATGCATTGGCGACTGACTACGTTTGAAGACTGTACGTGACAGGCCTGTGTCGATGACAATGTCATCTGGTTGTTTTGTTACTGTAATAAATTCCTAAAATTAAAAAAAAAGTTATTGATGTTTAATGCATGCAAACGATGTTCTGCGTTAAAAATATATATGTATATATATATATATATATATATATATATGTATTCTGGTAATCCAGTAGTGGTAGGTACAGAACATACATACTCTATCAAATGGGTTGTCATTTTCACCCAGTTCATCAAACAATCCTTCTCCATCACAGTTCTTTAAAAATCTTGTTGGTGTTGGAGTTTGATCTAAAGACATTTATTAATGCAATTGTACATGAATAATGTCGTGTGAATTTGTGAATAAAGAATTCAAAAAATAAGAATCAAATTTCTTATATAAATGGCCAAATTATACAATTCGCACAATTCTTGCATGAAACGAAAATGAATTGGTACTGAAGTAAATGTGGCCAAGTACACTTAAATGAAAGAGGAGCAGGGATGCTCTTGAATTTAATTTCAGATTTTCATTGTATTATTTGTTGCGCTATTTATGGGGCAAGGTAAAATAGCTAAATGCCCAGTTTTCCGATCAGCCAATTTTCAAAATGCTCAACTTTGCTTAAACCGTTTGAAATATATGCGGTTCATTTTGTGGTTAACAAGGGATACATTGGATGTATATGTGCTAAACCAAAACCTTTTTTACACACTTATCAAGCAAAACAGGTCTAGTTGAAGTTAGTTACTCTTCTATCAATGAACCCAATAAACCTTAGCTAACATATATTTCACTGCGTTCTAAAGTATTAGTTCTATATAATACAATTCATTTCGCTCTATTTATAGTAAATTTAGGTATAAAATTTATCTCTTCCTAATTTACTTTGAATATTAAAATAAAGCAACGTCATCTTACCGGGAATACTGTCTTCGCCTTTTTCGCCGTCGATGTTTAATCTCAATGAATGCGTTTGACGATCTATCCTTGGACGACCATTGTTCCTGAATATCTATGAAAAGAGGACAAAAACACGACATTAGGCTACATATATTTTATACGAGTTTAGTGTTAGACTGACGTTATTTGATCCCAACGAAATGACCTCATCTTTTCGAAAGCCTGGTTTTGCTACAAACCTGGCGCCATTCCGGAACGTTACACACAAATGGTTGGTCATTGGAACCTATGAAGCACAACAGGTCTAGTTAAAGTTGATCACTCTCTATCAAATCAATAAACCTGACATATATTTCAATGTGTTCTAAAGTAACAGTTTTACATTATTTTAAGAAACCTTGATACCATGATTTAATCACAATGATGACCACTGCCTTGGGAGGAATTCCTGTTTTGTAATAGCAATTTAGGAATCTAGGCTCCCACCCACTTTTGACTCCACAGCCCCGTTTACACTACAGTCAATTTATTGGCACGACACGGCTAAAGGGGGTACCCGTGCCCGATTTTATTAGTGTTCAGGCTATCAATACAAAGGCCGGGCACGAATGAAATGGGCACGGGTACCCGTTTTAGCGATGCCGTGCCAATAAGTTGAGTGTAGTGTAAACAAGGCTTATATTACAACTGTATAGGCAGACACTGATTCACCAATGAAATTCAGGAATAGACTTGTAATAATGTGATCATTCACCTGTGGCAAATTAACTTTCTCTATATATAGGTGAAAAACTATCTATATAAAAGCTATTTAGTATTTCTAATGAAGACGAGCATTTTATTGTACTATTGATACCTAGTTGTCCAGCATGTTCGAATGCCTTTGGGGTTTGAAGACTGTACGTGATAGGCCTGTTCACCACAGCACTTTCGACGCTCTATTTTTTATACAATATATATTAGTATAAATCAGTAGTACTTTACACATGAATACTTTGCACATATCTTTATTAATGACATTCTTAAGCTTAATAACCTCTATACCTTTTTTTCATGGGGTTGTTTTGTTGCTGTGATAAAGTCCTAAAATTTAAATACAAGTTATTGATCCTCAATATGCAAATGATGTTCTGCGTTAAAAATATACATGTATTCTGGCAATCCAGTAGTGGTATAGGTACAGAACATACTATGTTAAATGGATCGTAATTTTCACCCAGTTTATTAGGCAATCCTCGTTCATCACAGTTGTTGAAAAACCTTGTTGGTGTTGGAGTTTGATCTAAAGACATTTTTTAGTGTAATTGTAACGGAAGAATACGATGTGAATTTGTGAATAAACAGTTGACAGAATAAGAGTCAACTTTCATGGTTTATAAGGGCCAAATTACAAATTACAATTTGCAGAGCTGTTCGAACGAAAATGAATCACTAAAGTAGCTTTTGCCAAGTACACTAAGATAGAAAAGGAGCCAGCATGCTCTTGAATTAAATTTCAGATTTTCATTGTATTTTTTGGCTGGAAGGTAAAACAGCCGAAATTAATGCGCAATTGCATGTATACCATCAGCAAATTTTTAAAATGCCCAACTTTGCTTTAACTTTTAAATATATGTTCATTGTGTGATTAAAAGAAAAAGAAATTCTAAATTTCTGATAAATTTGCTAAGTCACATGCAGCACAACAGGTAGAGTTGAAGTTATTACTCTACTATATCAAATCTATAAACCTGACATGTATATTACTGCGTTTTAACTGATATATAGTTTATATGGCAATTTATTTTGTGTTATATTTAGTAAATTTAGACACAAAATTTATCTCTTCCCAAATGTATTTGACAATTAACATAGCTACATTAGTTCGAAACATGTTTGAATATTTGCGTTATATATCGAGCGTTATTTGTCATATGATATGAGTATAATGTTCAAAATTCTAAATCTTATCTGAGAAATTGAGCAGATGCGCCTTTACTTTGAATATTAAAACGTCATCTTACCGGGAATACTGTCTTCGCCTTTTTTGCCGTCGATATCTAATCTCAATGAATGAGTTTGACGATGTACCATTAGACGATCATTGTTCCTGAATGTCTATGAAAAGAGTTTAGTTTTCGACTGACGTTAATTTATCCCAACGAAATGCCCTCATTTTTTCGAAAGATGCTGCTATATTGCCATGAAATAGTGTCAGGTTCGGTACAAACCTGGCACTTTTGACTCTATATTCCCGTTTACAGTTAATAGTAATACTGGCACGGCACGGGTAAAATGGGTACCAGTGCGTTATTTTATTAGTGTTCAGAATACCAGTACAAAGGCCGGGCACGGATGAAATGGGCACGCAGGGCGAATGAAATGGGCACGCAGGGGTACCCATTTTAGCGATACCGTGTCAATAAGTTGAGTGTAGTGTAAACGAGACTTATATTATACAACTGTATAGGCAGACACTGATTCACCAATGAAATTCAGCAATAGACTTGATAATGTGATAATTCACCTGTGGCAAATTAACTTTCTCTATATATAGAACTATCATGCAGCAATTCAAGCTATATTTGATATATAAGGCAATCGCCTGGCAAAAAGCCATTTATAAGTCAATCACAAAATCATTATCAACGTTTCGACTTTAATATCTTCATCAAGTAAACTAAATATAACAAGCTTCTAGTTTTATACGGCCCCGTCGTATGCATGTATCTTTATGGACATGATAGAAAAGGAATTTTTGGAACAACAAGAGGTAAATATTTTTTTGTTTGGTTAGAAGGTGAGGATAAACTATTAAAGTTTATGAAATAGTTTTAATGAATTCCATCCCAGCTTGGAATTTACCTATGAGTACTCGCAGACCAAGGTAAATTTTCTTGATGTAACAATGGAAATTGATGATGGTCAGTTCAGAACAAGTTTTTTTTGTAAGCCCACTGACTGCCATCAATATCTACACTATGAGTCATCACACTCGCACACATTAAAAGATCTATAGTATATAGTCAGGTTTGGCGACTCACGAAAATTTGCTCACAAATAAGGAAGATTTTGAGAAACATCTCGAGGAGCTATGTAGTTGGTTCAAAAATAGATCATACCCTACATTTGAATTGAGAAAATGCTCTTTTAAGTCATTTTGAAATTATTGGGTGTTTAATTTGTGATATTGCCTTGTCTCAAAGATTTTGGGTTTTCTTTTAGGAATTCCTATCTTTCTAGAGATGTAAACTAGGTTGTGGTCACCTATACCAAGGTCAATAACATCTGTTGAAACTGTTTTCGTGTCATCGATTTTACAGATTATCAAGTCTAGAAGTGTTTTTGTTGACTCGGTTACTCTAGTGGGTTTTTTTTGTGACATTTGATACGTAATTAATAATTCATTAAGTCGTTTGAATTACGATGTTGCCTATTGTGGCTCCCTACAGGTGGCTTCCTACAGTTTATTGAAATTGTCAAATACTCAACACTTTGATATAACTTTACGTCAACATATGTAAAGCCGAACTTTCATTGGCAACCGTTTTTATAGCAACAGAGGCGTTTTAAATTGGCCGCCAAATAGAGTTTAATCAAGTTTATATCTGAAACGAGTTCGGTGGCCCCCTATTTTTTCGGATCACAAAGAATGATGGATAATACTAAGCAGTATTAATTAATAACAGCAAGTGGTGTTACTTGTAATGTTAGACTTCATTCAAAATTTTTTTTTAGTTGAATCAATTCAACCTTTGGTACTAAGGATTTTTTTTCAAAAGTATTTCTTCCATATACCCTACCGGACGCAGGAAATGGAGTAACGTCGATAACAGTTGATTTGCATTACGGGGATAGCGCAAGTTTCATGTTTAGGTCCTTTGCTCTTCATTTTATACAAGCAGACAATTTGATAATACTTGAATGTCACCCTTCCCTACTCTCATATGTATTGCAGATGACACACAACTCTACACCTCGTATTTAAACCTGACGATGCCATGAATCAAAGCCCTGAAGTTACAACGCTTAAATAAACGATGGATCATTGTTGAACTTAAGTTTAACACCAAGATGATGTTGATGATAAACTCAAGACAAAAATTGGTTGAAGTCTATATTGGAATCCTCCGAGAAGCGATTTTGCTTTTATAAACATTTAAAGAAATTGTCCATGAAGCTCTTTTGTGCGAATTTACACTTTTGTGATCCTGTAAAATACAGGGCGAACGATGAATGCCGTTCTTGGCTGGCGCTGTTTGCATGGTGTGGGTACAAGAGGAAAGGAAATTATTTCGTAGAAATTTTTAAAACGGGTATTTGGAAAGTATTGCCGGCCACATCGCGTTCATTATTCCTCTTTTCAATTTGAAAGTTATTGCTTGTAAGTTATTGCTTTGAAAGTTATAACTCACAACCATGCAGAGTTTCATATTATTGTCACTGCAAATTCTTGCAGTGTTACGATTTCACGCAAACATACCACTGGGAGTAATATAGTAAATTTTAATTATTTGCATAAATTTAGTCCCTGAAAGCATTACACGGGGTAATGATTCTTGGTTTAACACGAAAACCGTGAACTGAGAATGGCATTAATTTAATGTGAGGTTAACATTCGTGCGGCGCCAGTCATCTTGTTACAAACGTGATAGTAATTTAGGGTGTAAAAACGAGAATTTGCTGCCAGTTTATCTTTCTGTGAAGATAAGTCTGCCCTTGTCGCTAAACAGACGCGATCAGCAGGTCTAAGACAAAATATTGCTTCAAATAATTTATCAGACGACACCAGTTTCTATATATGCCTTCATAGTGATAATTTGTGCCTCTCAATTACTAATACTGCACTATAATATACCAAATATACCATAGGCAGCCCAATGGCGAATGGTTTTATTTCAAATAAAAGTGCACTAAAAGTAAAACATTGAAAATTAGAACAAAGCTATCCGTATTTTGATTAAACTGAAACATGTATCATTATTCATGCTAACTAAAATCCTGCCATCCTGTGTATTACACAACGGGCGACTCGCGTGCCTGACAGTGTTCAGACAATGTAGGCATTATATAGTATATATTTATTTTATATATATATATATATATATATATATATATATATAATTATATATATATATATATATATATCATATAGGCAGCCCAGACATTTTTTCGTTCTCGTGGCGCTCGCGCGTGTACACGAGCCTACTTGGTCTATTATTATGACCCAAGTAGACTGTCACAGCGAGAACAAAAAACAGCCAATGAGATTACGTATTCGTCATTTTCAAACGTTCTCAGAAGTCAACAGCGCGGGTCCAGCATCGGCACATTCAAAAAATGAGTAAAATATCAAAAACTTTTCGCTTTTTTCTCGCTTCCATAATTTGTTTTCAATATTAGAATATAGTCAGTGTATAGTAAAATTATCGTAGATTTCATTTCTGTTGTTATTTTAGCTTAGTTTTAGGGATAAATTGAAGTATTTTCGGATTGTTTCCGTGTGTCGATGTGAATACTGTGATTGAAGTTGCCTACCTTAGTATATATTATATATATAATAGCTACCTACATTGCCTTCTCAGACACGCAAGTCGCCCGTTGTAGGCTAAGTAACAAAAGTATATTAGCATATAAATAAATGACATATGTGTGAATTTCATCAAAGTGTACATTTTTAAATCAAATAAAACCATTCGCCATTGGGCTGCCTATGAATATACCCACCAAATTCTACGTCTTGCACTTGAGATTTCATACGAGAGCCCACAAACCAATCCATATCCCAAATAAAGTCTTGATTGAAGCAAATCAAATGAAAGTAACCTCATCAAATTAGAATTCAGCGGCTGAAATAACCCGAAGAAGTGTTATTGTGCTATGTTAGTGCAGTTAGTGCAGTTGCTATACCCGGAACTAGATATTTGAAGCTAAGTTTTCCGAGTTAGAACCGAGTCCTTTCTCATAATATGAACTAATCAGCCTAGTTCCTAGGCCTCATTGCGCGTGTATTAAAAATCTGTGACGTCACCGAATGAAACCGGCGTGAGAGGCCTAGCACGAAATGTTTTCTAATCCAATGTTAACGGCTCATAAGACATAACCGCCCATGTACGTACGGACTCGAGTTTACTCGATAGTCCATAGGAAGCCCAGACAAATGAGTTGAAGTCAATAAAAATCCGTAAAACACTTGAGATATGTGTTAAAATGAATTAAAGTATATGCAATTTAATTTTCTACAAAAATACTGTTAGGACCATGTATGTAGCGTGCTCCAGTGGCGCTGCCATTTGACTATGCAACTAGCGACGTAACTTACTATATTATTGGGAAGGATGGAAACTCTCGCCTCAATTTTCAACATGTTGAAGAGAACGCGCTGGAAAAACGTACACAAACCTTGTAAATTTGCCGAAATTTTCGTGAATACATGCGGGATGTAAGTACCTACCCAAAATGGCGGCCGGCAGAAGAATCTGATTGGTCGATCATTCTTTGTTTACCTTTCTCGACCAATCTGATTAGTCGATCATACTTTGTTTACTTTTCTCGACCAATCAGATTCTTCTGCCGCCACCATTTTGGTTAGGTACTTACATCCCGCATGTATTCACGAAAATTTCGGCAAATTTACGTACGTTTTGTGTACGTTTTTCCAGCGCTTTCTTTTGAATTCAGCATTATTTCTATTATGAAAGTATAATTTGATTATTTAACTTAAACCTACGGTAGGCATTTAGCAGTCGACGTGCCGTTTTACTATAGTAATTTGTGTTTTAATTTGTCAACATGTTGAAAAATGAGGCGAAAGTTTCCATCCTTCCCAGTAATATAGTAAGTTACGTCGCTAGTTGCATAGTCAAATGGCATTATGGCAGCGCCACTGGAGCACGCTACATACATGGTTCTAACAGTAGTTTTGTAGCAAATTGCATATACTTTAATTTATTTTAACACACATCCTAAGTGTTTTGCAGATTTTTATTAATGAATATTTCAAAGCCTGGCAGCATAATTAATTTCCCGTAGTTTATTTCAAGCAAAATATTTGACTAAGATCGTAAACTAACCTCAATATAGAAAGTTTTAGCTAAAATAAAACATCGAAAGGCGTTTAGCTTAATAAACGGTGGATAAGCCAAAATTTAAAAATACTCTCATACAACTTGTGAGTGCCTGAACATGCATTTTATGCATTAAATACGTACTTCAATCGAAAATTAAGCTACTTACATCGAAATATTTCAGCTCATTTGTCCGATAAAGAGATCATTCTGTTTTCCATTTTGAACTTATCCGCCGTGTAAGCTAAACGCCTTTCGAACAACCGGCCCCTGGAGGTCAAATTTGACTTAGTTGAGATTATAGTTTTAGTTCGCTGTATTAACTGATGCAAATACCTATATATGTAAATAGCATTACAACACATAAGTAAAATATGTTTAACAAAGAAGGGAATGGCGAATACATACAGTGTGTCCCAAAAAAGTTTCTCTCAAAATTATCTCCTTGTTTTTTAAACCTCTCTTAAACGCGCGTAATTATGCACAAGGGAATTTATTGAAATTATACTGTGTTACACTACAGGGTGTCTCAAAAAAACGAAAACTATTGAAATTACCCATAACAATGCAATTGTTAGAGTTTGAATGCCCAAGCATTGTGTTGGGACCCACAGGTGTATAAATGTTTGCCATACGCATTTTTATGCATGCATATGATGTAGTAAAATTTGCCTGTACGCAAAAATGATATTTATTAACAATATTTACAATTTACAAATATGGATAACAATACGTAAATGTGAATCTCAAGGACCATGACCTTCGACATGTCCCTTTTCTCTAGCAACACAAAGCATTTAGCATTTTATCATTTGCATTAAATCCACGGGCTGTAATTCGTGAACACGGCATACAAATTTTAACGAGTGATTTCAATAGTTTTTGGGTTTTTTTAAACACCCTGTACAAAGACTCTGTTTTGTCAGTTGAGCCATGTTTTTATTTTAAGTGGACTTTTATTCTAATTGGAGTTATTTCAAATTCAAGAAGCTGATGTCTATGCATCTGTTGATTTAGCGCTCAGGCATACAAATTACTAAATTAAAACAATAGAATAATTTCTATAGTGTCACTTTTTTGGGGACGCACTGTATAACTAGCAATATGTCTTGAGATAACAGTTTAACTGTAAACTGTCTATAAAATATCGAGTACAAATCCAAATCCGTACAATCATCACGCTACTTGTAGAATGACTTAATTATATATCATTACATGAAATGGACTTGAAGAACCACTTTCAAGTCAGATTCAAAAGTTGTACCCTGTTTATGTCTTATAGAGCCTATATGCCTTACAAAGTCTGTCTGAAGATGACTTTGTAAAAAAGTCGAAAATTTACAGTCTCAATCTGTGTCTTGTTTGAATTATATTTTGATTCTCAAGATGTCTTGTTTGTTCGGAATTTGCTTTTTACTTTTACTTTCTTAAATTGTCGGCTGGTCATGGTTTTTGGTCTATCAAATTAAGCTTATATCAATTACAAGACGCCGAGATTTATAGCAAAAAAATCATATTACTTGTCGCAAAAGCAAAGAGCATTAATGGAATCATTAGTTGAATCAAAATTCAAAAGGTTTGATTTTGTCGATCAAATTGAACATTAGCCCGAAATTAAGAGTTAATTAAAAAAATCAAACATTTTTAGTTGAGGTTAAACAAGTCCATCAAAATTTAAAGTTGAGGTTAAACAAGTTATTTTGCTAAAATACAAGGAATGATTGTCAAAACTAAGAAAACAAATTAAAGCAATATTCTTTTCTAACTACATGTAATTATAGTTAAATAAGTGAGTTTCCATATTCTCCTTTGTGATAAGATAAAAGTAATGCACTAGTAATTATTGAATTCTTTCTCTCATATATGAACAACTTCTAGGGCCGAACCTTTAGTGGCAGAATTGGCCAATCAGAATAATGTATTTTCTAGTTAACTACGATTAACTCTACAACCGCCCCCAGACGTTTAATCTATTCTTCTGTGTGTTAATTTCAATTATTTATTAGAAACATTAATATAATATTATACTAGCTGCCTCGCTTAACCGAATGGTTACTGCTGCTAGCTTGCATCTAAATTAGCATCGGAAAACCTAATGTAAATTTAATGAATAAATTGAAAAAAGACAACGCACGACTTGTTATGGAAAACTTGTACTGGAAAGAACTCCTAAAATTCCATGAATATTTTTATCGTACTTTCACTAAGAATACTTTCCGTTGATATGAGAACTGGGAAATGGCCTATAGTATAGCTAAAGGAACTAATTGCATGGGAGGGACGCTTGCATTTTACACAAGGTGTATATATAAACCAGCTATATAATCCAGCAATATAACATATATGCATATATGTCAGGAACTGCCTCCCTGGGTTCCCAACACAAAAAAAGCATTTATAAATCCCATCATTTTCCCTTTTTATTTACGAAACTGCCTTCACACAACTCACATTTCTCCCTTTTCCTCAAGTCACAGTTTTCCGGTTTAAACCGGAACTATCCGAATGTCTAAACCCGAGCGCCCGTCTCGCGCGACAATATAACGTAATTATCATAATGAAATGTACACATATATGAGATGTACAGCTTCCAATTTATTTATATATTTTTATATATACAGTACTGTGCAAAAGTTTTAGGCCCCCAGTTAAATTGTCACTTGTTAGTAAAATTCATAGTATTGCAAAACATGCTAGGTAGAAAGACTTGTAGTGGTCTTGCACTTGGTACAGCCACCATGAGAGACCATTATTGCGGCACAATGCCCAGTCATTGACGTAACAAGCTTGTTTGTTACATCTGGATCAACAGCCTCACGTGATGCGAAAATGGTCTCTTTCATTCTTCCAGATGTCGAGATGGTCTTCTATCTGACCTCTTCTTCACTTATTCCCAGAGATATTCGAACAGGTTTAGGTCAGAATTCTTTCGTTGCCCTGAACTGATTGATATTTCTTTCGGTGGGGCTTTTTTCTCTGTCACATGGTGCTCTATCTTGTTCAAAGATAAAGTCTCAACCGCAAAGCTCTCTCCACCTTTTAGAAAGTTCCAAGATCGTAAATTTTCGACTAGATACGATATTTTTTGTAGATAGATATATAGATATTACGCTGCCACCGTTTATATAAGGTGCGTGCGTGCGTTAAATCACGTAGCCATGTAGCTACGCGTAACTATGCCTTTTTATTAGAAAGCCGAAGGTAATAAAATTACCACTCGCTGTGCAAAAAGTGCCTTTTGTTCAACCTGTTTTACTTTCAGAAGCATTTATTTTTGTCTATTTACGTCACTTTCTGTCATCAGCACGACACGTCCTCAAGCTAGACGTTCGCATTGTTAATTTTACTATTTGCAACTTATTTCGATTTACCACGATTTTCTTCTGCCGTTAAAATAATCTTTTCCAATTTCTCTATAATGTACGAGTCCAACAACTCTCGCATCTCCATTGCCTGTTTAGCATATTCTGCGGCTTCTTGGCAATCAGGTTTCCAGTTACGATACGCTTTTGCTAACACAAAATACACCCGGGATTTACAAACGGTGTCCTGGTCAGAGAGCTTGTCAGCTATGTCGCAGGATTTCTTTAACGTTTCCACTGATTCCTCAAAACGACCAAGATAATAAAGACACGCCCCGCAATTCTTGAGCAAGAATACAAACGCCTCGTTAGAATCAAGTTCCAGTTTCTCGCGCAGCTCTATACCACGGAAATAGCACTTCAGTGCGTCATCGTTCTTATGCAGATCCAAAAATAAGTCTCCTAGTAGCTTATGAAGGACGCATGTTAATTCGTGGTCGTCCAACACGTCTATGGCTTGATTGTAAAATGACTTTGCGCAGTTCATGTGCTCATAGTACTTTTCGCTTTTTGAAAGCACTTTTGTAGCACGTTTCTTACATAAATTTCCACGCTCCATTAGCATATATGCCTGGGACGCTTTCTCGATAGTACTGAGTTTTTTGTAATCAAGATCAGCTTCTTGGAGATCTGGAGGAGGCTGTGTATTTGTTGATATGTTAGAATCATAACAAGCGAGAAAATAGTAACAAAACTCAAACAACGACCTCTCAGCTCTCAGTTCCGTTTCATATTTGTGGAACGCTGCTCTGATCCTCTCCATTCTACCAATGTATTCCGGAGATTTCCATGCTGATTTACGACCTTCTTGGTCAGCTACAAGGCATTGGAATGTGATCCCAACAGTTGGTTGCTGTCAACTTTCGGCCAGTTTAACACAAGATTCAAAAAAATTCCTTAAAACTGATTCGGGAAGAAGATCCCAGCTAATGTTGTAAAAAAATCTGGACAAAGACTTGTAAATTTCGCTATTTGCCAACAACTCGAAGGTTAGACTTCGGTTGCTTAACTGGTTTTGGCTGCAGAGTTTAGCATTTCCTTAACATTGTGGATATCTTTCTTCAGTGATTTCCTGGCAGTAGTAAATCTGCTGTGCGTATAGCAATCTATGGTCAACGTATGGCACATCTTTAAAAAATGATTAACCATTAATCTTTGCCTCATTGCCGGTTTATCCTGAAATTGGTCATTATCAGCCAAGAACCGTCGGATTAGTGAATGAATCAAGAAGCGCTTATCTTTATTAGCCAGTACCAAGCTTCAATTAACGAGATTTCTTAAGGATGTTTTAGTTTCCAGCCCATTTTTCTCGATTACGTCTTCAGCAGTTTTTCTTTGGAAATCCCCATCAAATACTGAAAGACAAATCAACTCTTTCTGACCTACCCCACTCAACTTTCGAAAAGAGAACTTGATGGCATGTTCAACAAATTGGTCGGAGTTCCTCAATGTTTGCATAGGCTCCTCTCTTAACCACTGCATCAACTCCAAAGGATCATCAAGATCTGGAATTATTGTTCCTGCGATACACAAGGCAAGAGGAACATAACCACACAGGTTAGCCAATTCAGACAAGAATGCATCTTTCATATCTTCATCAGGGCAACACTCTCGTAAAAGTTGGACACTGGATACCTCATCTAGCACTTTTACTTGATAGTTTTTTGTTTGCCCAAAAATCGAGAACTCGGTTCTCGTTGTTGTAAGGATTCTCAACTGTTGCTGTGAATTTTTGCGCAGGGCAAGCAGTAAATCAGTAAAATCAGATTTCATATTGCTTTCAAGCAGCTGCTCGATGTTGTCCATGACAAGGACAACTTTCTTCTTAACAGTCTTTACCCAAAACATCAACGAAAATTTAGGATCTTTTTCAGGATTAATGCCAAAGTCATGACAGAGACGTAGTCTTAGTTCAGAAACCGTTGACGACAATATTGACAATTCCAAAGCCTTCTTCCTCTACCAAGGAAGATACTATTTCCCTTACTAAAGCGTCACGACCAATAAATGACGTACACTAGGTGCCAAAAGTCCATTCATATTTAAAATGGCCTTTCAAAAATTTTGCATAAATGAAAGATTAACTATTTAAAAACAGAATCCTTGCCTTATGAAAAAAAATTTTGTCATAATAATTGAAATAAAAAGTGTATTGTCATAATTGGGAAATTATGCATCAGTGAATGATAATAAATATAGGAATCTTACAGTCACAAAATTGCATGTATGTTAATTATTACCATGCATTTTGCCATGGAATTTTGCATTATTGGTGAAATACATGGGGAAATTAAAGAACAGATTTGGTTTTCTGAATGGTATGAAGGTAATTGTAGAACAAATATTGTTAACAATCTTGCTTTTTTGTCATGTGCATATATTGAAAAAGGTTATGTACACTGTTCAACTAATCAATCTAATCTTTTCTTACAAATTAGTACTGACGAGTACTTCTAGGAGTTCTACTCCTAGGACGTCTTATTAAATTGACCAGGAAAGAGAGGTTTTTTTATTCACGATTCCATAGCTATCTAAACAATCAGTATGGGCGGACCAAGAAGAATACTCCTGAATCTTCTGTCAATGTAAGGTATAATATCTGAGTCGAGGTTTCTTTCCATGTTTATATTTGATATGTTCATTAAAAGTTATGACAACATAACACATTACTTTGTCATGACAGTAAGTTTTTACACTATGGATACATCATTAAGTTCAGGTTGACTGGTTCTAATATAACTGACATATTTAGTAAAAACCAAAAATTATTTGGGTGGCCGGACTAGGGGAGAATAATTATAATGCCATATTATAACTTTTAAAATTGACTCTTGTAAACTACATTTTGGACAGCAAATTTTGTTGAAAATAGCCAGGCAAAAGTTAAGAGCTATATTGATTATAGGTCCATTCAATGAACATATCACAGGCTGATTTACCACGGTTACTAATATATAAATACAGACACTTCCCGAATTTGTTCTCGGGCAATGAAAACAAGCCCACTAACAATAGATTACATAATTTACATTGCCCGCCTCGTTTCCAAGCTATTGTTTTGTGTCAATTGTCAGGGTACTTTATTCAGTATACAATAATGTTTATTTTGCAAAAATGACTGGCTTGAGACTTGAAGGTTGAGGTAATCAAATAAATCCAACAGATGCATGCTGACAAGCAAACATAACCCGCAATTTTACTCACGGAATCTATATAAATTGCGGTTGGTTTCATCGTGTCTGGAAAGTGTCTTACTGTTACGACACTTTAGAATTATTCTTTGGCAGAACATACCATCTGCGTCATTTTGACATTTTCGCTATGCCAAAATTAAAGTCTGACAAAATGTTTAATTGTACGATCCTCTAGGAAATCTTATTGTTCAAGCTTAATTGGTTGTTTTGCCACGACCATTGATGATTGATCAAGCACAAGTTCTGTGTGCCCAAATACAGTACAAACATTACTAGTATTTGCAATTATATTTTACTGGCGGAGTGGCGGTAATTTCGGAGGCGAAATGGAATTTCCCCGGAGGGTTAGGTACTTACCTGACGGGGAGATGTAGTTCTCCGAGCTTCTTCGAGAACTGATACGAACAATACGATCCCCACCGTACTTAGCGGGACCGATCGCCAGTTAGTGTCCCTTCTCTGCTAGTCCTTCCCCACCCAGCTACTGGTACCTGAATTGGACCTCAGCGACCTTACTCAGTCAGAGGATGAATGCGCATGCGTGGACAACATTTATATTCGTGGTACCCAGACCGCTCGCGCCGCGATCTGCACTAGTATTGTTCGTATCAGTTCTCGAAGGAGCTCGGAGAACTACATCTCCCCGTCAGGTAAGTACCTAACCTTTCGGGGAAATTTCATTTCTCCTTCACTCCTTCTCGACTGATACTCACAATACTAGTGCAGACTTTTGATAGCTACTGGACTGAAGAAACCAGATACTCAGCGATAAGGAGGTAACCAAGTGATTATTCTCAACATAACGAAGTTACATTATCTATTAACTATGTTAGGCAGTTCCTAATTATTGTTCAGGACAGCCTTTGCGAAAACCGAGCGATCAAGGCGTTTGTAATGCCTCTCAAATGTCCTAGCAGAACTCCAATCATCTGCTTCAATGATAAGATCCAAAGACAGACCAGCTGTTGCAGCGGTGGATGTAGAGGCACCTCTTGTCGAATGTCCGGTATATTGCAAAGGAACACCAGCAAGGTGGGTTGTTTTCCTAAGCCAACGTGACACTGTCTGACTCGAAACAGAACCGTGTGGGACGATGAACGACACCAAGAGCTTTTGAGCCTTTAATCATTGAAGTACGCTCAACATAAACTTTCATAAGCTCTCACAACGCAAATAGAGGTGTCCTGAGGAAAAACTGGTAGATATAATTTTCTCTGTGGATGACCTGGTCTAGAGTTTTTAACGTGATCCGGAATTGTGAATTCCCAGGCGTCTTCCTTCATTAAGGCAACGTCGAGATCAAGGGCTGCCAGTTCATGGGCCCTAGCCGCAGTAGTGAGGGCCAATAAGGGCCGTAACCTTAAAGGTAAACATCTTTAGGGAGATTTCTTCAAGGGGTTCCTGAGTTCTCAGGAAGTCTAGCACTGTCGAAACATTCCATGAAGAACAATACTTCGGTTTTAGAGGTTTTGCCCTGAAAACCCCCTTCATGAAACGAGATACAACTGGCAGGGTGCCCAACGATTCTGAACCAACCGGGTCATGCGTCTGTGAAATAGCAGCTTTATACACTGCGATTGTTCAATACTCCAGATCTCTTTCTTTCAAGAGCTCAGCTAGGAATGCTAGTACTGCTGTTACAGGTGCTGAAAGGGGACACCACCCACGCTCTGTGCACCAGTCTGACCAAGCCCTCCAAGGCCCTGCATATCGCTTCCGAGTGGACTCACTCCATGACGAGAGGAGAATCTCGACAACATCTTGTGAAAAGCCTGTTGTTGTAAAACGTCAGTCCCCGGTTACTGACCAGACTGTCAGGTTGAATGATGCCCACAGTGGATGGTGAGCCTTCAGATCAAATGGGAGCTAAAGTAATGACTTGGTGGTTGGGAGTCGTAACGGGTAGTCGACCAACATCTGAACAAGCTGTGGAAACCACGGTTGATGAGGCCAGTTGGGTTCTATCACCAGCACTGTCGCCTTGTAGTCCCGAATTTTGCATGCAACTCGAAGAAGAAAGTTTACCGGGGGGTGGATGAGACTCCTCTACTTGCTCCAATCCTGGAGAAAAGCATCCACTGCTATCGCCCCAGGGTCTGGGAATCGGGAGACGTATTGGTCCACTCGATGAGTTAGTCTCGAAGCAAATAGGTCGAAGCATTTGAAATCCGTTGAATTTATTAATCTAACAATCAGTTCTCTTGGTGTTTTTGACATAGAATTGCCTCGTTCTCGCGTTATGTCGTACTCCCATGCTTATTTGTCAAAATTTTTTTCATGCATGTGTTGAAGAAGGATGTTTTGTATCTTTCCACGTGGCTTGTGAGTAAAACTTGAAATCCATCTCATTTAAGGTGGTTCGAAATTTAAAGCGATAATGTTGTGACGTAATTACCGAAAAGGTCCATTGTAAGATGTATTGTGTAATGTGAAATCTAGTTTAGCTATTGTAAAAAAATGTAACCTCAAGTATAGGTAATTGTAAGTTACCTTTTAAGCCAGATTTGCAATTGTATTTTATGTAAAAATTAATTACCATACCATGCATCTACCATGCATTTACAATAAAGTTTTTTAAGAAGGTGATTACTATAAAATTTACAATGATTTAAATTATTCAGATTGTGAAATTCACAATAAAATCGAAGCTAAAAGGTTAAAAATAAAGCTAAAAAATGCATTCCTCAACTTTTTAACCAGAACAATACTTTTTTAAAAGTTCAATACTATATTTGCTCGTGGTTACAAAAACAGATTAATCAGACTGAGTTACATGTATACACAATTTAAGGGCCCCACAGACTAGGGATTTAGTTATCGACAACTATTTGTGATCGACAACTAAAAGTTATCGACAACTAGAAAACGTAGTCGGTCGCGCAAGTTGTCGGCAGCTAAACTCTAAATTATTAGTTGTCGACAACTAAGCAGTTTCCCTTTTCGAGGGCCTCATTTTTTTGCGTTTTTCTAGTGTGTGAAAACTTTTGTTATAGTTGTCGACTACTTTTAATCTCCGCGCTATTTCGGTTGCTAAATCAGAATTTGAGCGCCAGTGCATGTATGGAATCCTTTATCGGACTTATTTAGTTGTCGATAACTTTTAGTTGACAACTAAATCCCTAGTCTGTGGAGGCCCTAAGATAAAACAAAATATACTGTTGTTATATTGTTGTTATAATTATGAAAAAGATACCAAAGTCCACAAAATATTTTTCAGGTAGCCCGACCTTCATAATAGGAAAATATTTGCGATAATTCCTCGCAATGTTTGGTGCATCTTCGTCGTTCGAAATAGCATAGTTAAGCGGCATTATTTAAAAAAGGATCTTTCAGCGCCTCGTGAGCATAAGGTCTTTCCTCAATCCTGTGATTAATCAGCCACGACACAAACGTTCGAGCTTTACAATCAGTAAGTCTCTCCAAATTGACAGGATGTCCTTTTGAAATATTAGTCATTCGTTCAAGCCGCAAACCAAAAGGATGTTCACCGCGGGTTAAGATAAAGAAGGCAGTCATACCCACAACTTGAATATCCGATTTCCGACCGATAACACACACTTCACTGCCTATCGCGTTAATTACTTCTGCCGCCAACCATCCCGCAGTACCTTTAACTTCTGTTGCAACTTCTGATTCATCGTCCGCCATAACCCAGCTTATCCCAAAGTCTGCCAATTTCATGTGACCTTCGATATCAACCAGGATGTTTGATGGTTTCAAATCTCTATGCAAAATTCCTTTTTTGTGAAGGAATTCAAGTCCGGATAGAACTTCATTTATCATGCGTGGGCCATGCTTTTGTAGATATTCAATAGTTTGTAATTGAACATATTCCTTCAAGTTTTCTTCATAGAGATCAAAAACAAGATATGAGAAGGTCATGTCAGAGTAAAAATGTCGATAGTTCACTATAAATGGAGAGTTTTCTGTTTTAATAAGACGCAAGATTTTCATTTCGTTTTCAGCTGTGTCCATGGATACACCTCGTATCATCCTCTTAACAGCAGCTTCACTTCCATCCTCCATGATACCAACATAAACATTTGTGCCGTAACCACCCTGGCCTATTATTAGTTCCCTCCTAATAACAAAAGCCTGCATCGGTATTTCGGCCTACGAAAATATAGTATATGATCAAAATTAGCACAGGGATGGAACATAGTTGCTGAAATAAGTCATTACTAGGAATACATGCATGCAAAACCTCCAATTGGCCTTTCTCGCGATGACGAGTATTATAACTTCAAATAGTTGTCATATAGCTACTGTTAATTTTTAGTTACTATCAAACTTACAACATGCGTGCTCTAAAATACAAAACTACCCAATACGCATTTAGCTACGCTTTAAAAAAGAACAAGGAAGAGTACAGTTGTTATTCGCCTTATTAACTGTCAAAGTGCCGCATCACATGCACAGCGTAACAATGCACTTACATAAATTTCCAAAACGAAACTTACCCATAGCCTTATAATAGTCAACATTCACCGAAGGCGTTAAACGTTATTACTGAACGAAATAATCTTTAAAAAACAGTTTCCCATTGGCTAACAGCGCTGAATCCAGAGAATAGCAAGCTCTTATTGGACAAACGTTAAATAACGTTCGGCCTAATTTATTCGCACGAAAGTTGCCAGGTTGCATGGAGAACTGAACGCTCGCTTGCTTACGTTCGGAACGCGAACATGGAATTTGCTTGCATGAGATGTTATAACTCTGACCTGTGGCATGTCACAAATTTTATATTTCACAACTCGGGAAAACGGTATAATTATAGCTTACTCGCTAACTTTCTAAGATCGTCGTGCATGTAGCTTTGTGCGAATGTATCCCACTTTTAAATCATAGTACTTGCTTGAATATATTACAAAAATATTTCTATTTCCGGAAGTACTGAATATTTCGGAATTCTTAAATCTGATCGTGAATCAAATTATATTACTAGACTGTACATGTCAATATGCAATAACAAATCGATATTTCACAGGGGGTCAAGGTATAAAACAAGTTTTTTAAGGATCGCCAGAAAGTTTTATTGCTCTTTATTACATTGTCGGGGCCGCACAAATAACTAATGTTATTCCCTTGTGACTCTTGTGGCTGTGCCTAGAAACGTTTCATATTTTTAAACTCTGCACGATTATGAACAACTTAATTGACATCTACGACACGATAAGTTAGCAAATCTAATGATCTATAAATTAGGCGTGTACAGGTACCGACATAGCTACGTTCGATCCGAAATTGATATTAGCGAATTGAAACACAATAAATTCTTCAGAATTTGCACATTCTACAGTATAAAGTATAAACGATATGTGCGTATGAACATTAACATATGTTACAAATGCTGCCAATCAGAATTTAACTTCAAACGTTAGAAATTTACATAACTGAATTTACGTTCGTTTAACGCCTTCGGTGAATGATAACTAATAAGACCTCAAGATTGACGCATTACGACCATCAACAACACAACAACTCGATACAATAACAGGTTTCACACCGGATTTAACATTTAACTGGTACACTCTGTACTATTACCTTCTCTAATTCGCTCAATGTTTTCAACTTTTGAATTTTACTACGATGTTTTAAGGACATTCTTTTGGGCGTGATTTCTTCTCTTTCATGACGAAAACCAATACTTCGTTGAAGAAGACTCATTTGCCTTTCGCTTTCATCTTCCAGAGATGTCAAGCTGCGAGTACTATTGACATACACATCAGTGCCCTGTTAAGGAAGAATTATTTCATTTTGAAAAGGAAACCTTGCCGGAATCTTTGAAATAAGTACTGGGAAAGCCGAAATTTTCCAAAAAAGTAGAATGCAGCCGTTGTCATTTAAGGCCTGTGGCCCCTAACAACCTTATAACCCGGCTGGCTATCCATTAATTGCTGTATAAAGCACCAGGTGTTTCTTAATTGTTCCTTTGCATGTTCTTACGGAAAGGAAGGAAGTATACAGAAGCGTGACTTGTTTCTAGCACAATCCTTGAATACTACCTCTGAAAACGCTTGATGTACATCGTGTAATGTTTCCAACTTTTTTTTTAAACGGGCAATCGATTGCTGCAATCTACATTGTAAAAAATCATCATTGTCACATACGAAATCACTCCTGACTAATGCTGAAACGGCGGTTGCGGACCTCCGGGGGTTATACTTAAAGTAAGGCATGTACATTAGATAGGAAATTTATTTTTTCGTATCTTTTTTTCGTAATTCCATGTTGAGTAAAGTATTCAACAGTTGCCTGTATCCAACAGAATTGGAAAACAGAAAAAAACCCCGTCTCCGATGATTTGGCCAAAATAAACCAATCATCATCTAAATTAGTTGTTTTCTATAAATATATTTGACACTTCTCGACAAACTTGCTTAAGAGAATTTTCAACCAGCCGGTTTTTTCTCGTGAAGGCAACAGAGTTGGTCTGGTTTTTGATGGATTCATAATTTTGATTACACAGTGATATAAAACCTAAAAGACTGAAACGGTAAAATCGGAAACTACCCGAAGGAGACTATACAACGTTTAATTGTTCAAATGAGTGAAAGACTTTACATACTTTTTTCTTTTTATAGCCTCCTTTTTTTCGTTTACTTCTTCCATTCTCATTAACGCGATTTCTGCTATTTCTATTCGATCTCCAATCTGCGAAAATTCCTCCAGCAAACGTTCTTTCAGCCTTCCGGATTCAAAATCATCCAAAACCTCCAAAAATCTTTCATCCGTAAGACAATGCAGTGGAACAAGAAGACACGTTGGTTTGACATCTCCAAACTTTTGGTCATTCCTTTTATCGCCAAAGCCCTTTTTGAGAGCCTCGTGGAAAATTGACGGTTGAGTCTTTTCACATGAACACAAAATTTCAACAAGAGTAGTAGTATCTAAAACCTTATCTTTATCCTTTCGCGCCATTTTCGCTGAAATACGGAATACGATGTCACCTCCATCACTGCTCACATCAGGAACCAGAGCACCATGTTCCCAATTTTTCTGCCCAACTGATGAACATTCTGGGGAAAACATTAAATGGTAAGACGTGCTTATATTCAATTTCTTGAAAAATTGTTTACAAAATTTGTCAATTGTTTACCAACTTTAAAATCATAGTAGAGAGTGGATGTAAAAAAGGCCACCGTTAGTTAAGTACTCGCGCCAGCCTCGTACCCAGGCGCTTTAATAGTGAAAAAATGTTGCATACAGTTATTGCAAAGGTTAGCTGAAAGAAACACGAGCACGCGGGGGTGCTTGGGGTGGTTTTGGCAAAGGAAGCTTCCTCGCTAAACAAAACCACCCCAAGCACCCTTGTGCGCTTGCTTTTTTCAGCTGACATCTATACAATACCTGAGTGCAACGTTATATATTTTACTATTAAAGCGCCTGGGTACGAGGCTGCACTCGCGCCATTTCAGCCGAAACACAGAATACGATAATACCTCCATCACTGTTCACATCGTAAAGCCCGTTTTCCACTACAGGCGAATTTATTCGCACGACGCGAAGCTATATCTGAAATCCGGCGATGTGATTGGTTTGCGAAAAAATCCGCCGCAAAAAAGTGGAGACGCTCCCGATCAGTTCGGGCGAATAAATAAAGAGGACGATAAGTAGATACTGCGAATTCACGATTTTCCTACAAATACTGAACATTCTACGGAAAAAATTTAAATCAAAATCATTGTTATATAGAATACCTCCATCACTGCTCACACTGGGATGTAGACCACCGATTGCTGAGAATCCACAATTTTCATCCCCAATTGCTGAATATTCTACGGAAGGAAAAATTTAACGGACAATCATGTTTATATAGAATAACTTGAGCTCCGTCATTGCAACGTGGCAGTAACATAACGTAGTTAGTACTGCAAAATGTATATTGCAGGTTTTATTTTATAATTAAAAATTAGCCTGCGAGTAGGTTACACATAGCCAGCAATTAATGAAATAAAATGTTTAAAACCAATAACATATTAAGCCACGAGAAGCTTTAGTTAGCAAGTCTTGAGACTTAAACAGAAACTTCCATATAAATTTATACTTCTCATATAATTCACCTGTTTTAGTAGTCTGGTTATTCATTACATTTTTCTGAATTTCACGAAGACAATCATATTGAAGAGTTTGGATTTCACACAAATCAGTCAACGTTGTTGTTAACTTTTCATCAAGAATGACAAGAAAGTTGCGGTACTCCAGCTCAATACATCTAACTTCTCTCTTTAACTCACAAACTCTTTCAGTTGGAAAGTCGGACTCCTTAAGACTAGCAATATAATCAATTTGATCTGTTGGGAATCCAACTGCAGTAAAAGCATCCTTAGTAAGTTGAACATAGTAATCGAAATCAGGCTTTGTCATGGTGAGCTTGGGCGAGTGACATAGCTCGTTTCTAAGCAGTCGAACTTGGTCGATTGCCAATGCTATAGTTTCAACCCAGTTTCCAGCTGGACTTGTCAGCGAGGCATGAAATGGATTGGGTTTCTTTCCCTTTATGAACTGATAATTGAGTGTCTTGATGGGTTTTCTTGTGGGGATTCCAAAAGTCTTTGAGTAAATAGTTGCCTTAAACAGTGCTGTACAATCCCAATCTTCGAACGATTTATTGACTGGTATGGCAGTTGTACCGCCTTCGCGTGTCAAAAGAAGTGTGCGGACTGCGGGTGTGTCGTCCCAAAGTTGGTAACCAGGCAGTGGTGCAATCTTCCTGTCCCACAATGCCACAAATGTCGAACGCAACATCTTTGGAAATTCATCGTGAACGATGGATGTAAATTTGAGGAAATTTAATTCTTCTTTGGAGAAGGGTCTTACTGCCATTTAGATGCTATTTCAGTGAAAACCGAAGGATAAAGAAAATCGTTATAATTCCTACATCAAAGAAAAGACAGTGTCATTAGAAGTGACGAAATATAAATTTATTTGCGTTTTTGTAAAAAAATGTCAAGGTTCTATCCTATGGTCGTACAAAGGTTGGATGTAGCGCCTGCCTTATACAGAAGTCCGGCCTGCCAGGAATCGTACCTGATCTCTGTGATTTCCAAATACTCTTTCTGCTTTAGTAAATGCAGGTCAAGCGTCCCTCGTTTCAATTTTCAAAATATTTTCAATTTTATTGTCTTTACCGATTTCATTTGTTTTAACCTATTCAAGATTTCGGGCTTCAAGACACAAACACTATTAAATGTTCCCTTGGAAGCTCAATTAAAATAGAAAGCGAATCTATCGTTTTAGTCAACAAACAAACTAAATGTCTTAACTTTAATAGAACGATACTGTTTTATACAACTACACATTCAGTGCATAATATTCAAGCTAACTCATTCAAGAGAGCAATAGCTATGGACGTAAGGGTGTTATTTAATTTTTAACTGAGCACCGTTCAAGGTAAAATGGCTTGATACAACCGGGCCCAGCATGTTAATTATAAATTGGTATATAGGACGATGACGAATTTTAGTTGATACTTGTGGTACGCTGTCATTACAACTGCATGTCATTTGCCATGTTCATAGACGGATTGACGATTGACCGTGACGATTGAATGTTTCCAAATTCCAAAAATTGAAGCTCATGCACAAGTTAAACTTGATGCATTAGTTTCGATAGGGACAGGAAATGGTATAAGGTGTGGTAAACGAATATATTTCAAGTTTAATTTGTTGAACCGAACAGGTGCTAAGCAATCGTAGACTAGAATCATCGTATCGATCCAAAACACAGCGTAAGGCAAACAGTGATATATTTTAGTGCTCAGTTTGTATTTTGCATGTATTGCAAAACTGTACATAGTTTTTGTACATTGTATTATATATTGTGTCAGACCACTTTTCACTGATTTATTATGTAACACGGCGAGAACAGTTCTACCGTTAACAGTTATACTGTTATATAGTCGCGGTTATACCATTAACTTTGTAAGAAATTGCCATGCAGATGGCATACAAAACCTTTTTAAGTAGCTATATTAATATTGTTTTAATAACCTTACACTGCATTAGCATAAGGTAATACCCTAACGTTGGGCAAAGTTTTAAGAACTTGATTGATGATATTACTATATGTGCGTATTTGTTTGTACCAAATTGCTCTCAGGCTCAGGAAGAGACATGAATGACAGAATGTCATTAGGACTTACGGTTGGAATGCATGACATTATGCATCTGCATATATAAACTAGCTTATAGTCGCTTACATCATCATCATCAAAGACAAAACAATGGTTCTTAGAATACAGAAACCGTAGATTCAAGCACAAAATGCATGGCATTATAAAACGAGACAAAGCGATTAACATAGAATTGGATAGTAAACTGTACGAATTATGTATGCAGTCGCTCTGCTATACCAATGGCAATGGCACATTTTTAATTTTGTATTCAACGACTAGCAACTACGCGACAGGATATTAAACTACAAAGAATCCGTTTATAACTAGGATATTTTAGGCTCAGTTAGCTGAGGCTATACACTACGTCGGACGCTGTAATATAGTAGAGTGTATAACGAGATTCTACTGTCAATAATTATGTGATTCTTAAAATGAAGATTATATAGTACTAGCCTAAGCCAAGGAAAAGAATACGGTCTGGCCTTGTCGCTGTACTATAAACAGCATGTCTGGAACACATTAAGGCAATGGATGAACAAATGGAGGCAACGAATTATTAATTTAAGATAACAAAACATGTCTCAAGAGTTCTTAATAAACCACATTTTAGCTAGTATCAGTCGATATATAGTGTAGTGGCTATTATGCCAAATACTCACCAAATACGTTGCATTTTGAACGAGAGCCCAAGCTTTGTGGGCCAAGCCATTCCAAATAACGAAATAAGCCTTCTTAATTTGTAATAACTTAATTTGTAACAATTGTAAAACGTAAAAATGATTTAAATCACATAATGGAATACAAAGAAATCATCAAAATAGGATGACTCACTATCCTAAAGACATTTTATTGTGGTATGCAGCTAAATTTCATTTATCGACTACCCGGAACCAAAAAAATTTATATGCACACCAGACTAGTCACTAGTCCTCTTTAGCGCGCCCTGCATTCCAGCCTAGCCCCTAGGCCTCATTGCGCGGGTTTTAAAAATCCGTGACGTCACCGAATGAAACACGCGCGAGAGGCCTAGCATAAAATGTTTTCTAATGTTAACGGCCTATACCGCCCATTTAATGTTGTCATAACCGCCCATTTAAGGTGGTGTTACACTATGCAATTTTCCTTGCAACTTGGAATGCAATTATAATTTTGAGGGATGTTAATTAGCAAAGAGTGTTCGAAATGCAAAGAAAAGATCGGCTTTACGGGGATATTTACATAAAGGTGGGTAGGTAGGTAGGTAGGTAGGTAGGTAGGTAAAACTTTATTTAAAACCAAGAAACACGCCAGCCCCATCAACTCTAGGCTGGTTTCCATGAGGGGTGTGTTTAAATATTAAAGACAGTTAATAAGACAACAAAACAGGAAAATTACATACAGACAGTTTCACACTTACAGTCTGTAATCATAACGCTTATTTACGTTTTGAATCACTAAAGTTCTTAAAGTATCCAGATTAAAGAACATACAGCCTATATTTAACACTATTTTTTTAACACTACGTTTGTTCGCCAATTAAGTTACTGTTAAAAAAAAAGAAGAAAATGTTAAATTTCAGCAATTTTAAACACGTAGCCTACCTATTGTAAAAAAGCAGAACCGTTGCGCAGAAGCCATAGCGCAGTTTAAGCTATCGGAAAGTTTGCAATTGTCATTCCATGCACAAAATATAAACGTAAAATCACATCGCTGATGTCATTTTTGCAGCATACTTTCCTGTCTATACGTAATAATATGTAAAAATAATGAAATAAAGGAACACTAAATGGTTTTCCGTGCAGGATTGCGTGATACTGCACGCGGGAAATTGCGAGAACACGCTTTCTAAAAGTCGAGCAATTTCCCAAGTGCAGTATCACGCAATCCTGCACGGAAAACCATTTAGTGTTCTCTTTTTAAAATAACTACAATGAAACGACGGTCAAATTTCCTGCGCAAAGCGGCATTGTAAACTTTCCGTGCAGGATTGTCTCATACTGCACGCATACGAACCAATCAAATTGCGTGTTTCATTGTAGTTATTATACAGGGTGTATCAGAAAAAACTAGAAGATTTTAAAATGTCCAGAAAACTATCATTTTATCAAAATATCTCAAAAATATATTTACGTCTAAGTATTTTAGCATCTCCTGGCTTATCTAACAGTAAAAACTATCAGAAAAATTAACCTAAAAAAGCGGGAAAACGGTTTGTAAAAGCCTCACTTTTAACCGCTTGCGCAAAGAAAATGAGAGGTTCAAAATCCAAGTTCATTTAAAGAGATGCAAGTTTGGACCCTTTTGTGCAATGTATTAGCTAAAATTTCAGAAAATTTGATAAACATTAGGTCCGCCGTGAAACGCTTCAAAATTGGACTTTTTTCCGTTTACTCCGCTCTCGCGTAACCATTTTTCATGCAAGAATGATTACATGCATGAGTGATGGTTCGAATGACGTACTTACAATGCTATTGTTATACCTTACATTGATGTTGTATCTAATAATGCTATTGTTAAAAATAGACTAGTTAAAAACTACACAAAAACGTCAAACAGTACACAATTGCAAACAAGAGCAGAGTTTACAGAATTTGTTGTTAGTTCTCAACATGTCCTCCATTTCTTTGCACGAAAACTTCTGCTCTACTTATCATACTAAAAACAGCACGCCGAACCATTTGCCTGTCCTGTCTTAGGATATCCATCTCATGTTGAATTCTTGCTTCAAACTCTTCCAGGTTTGCCGGTGGTGTGACATAAACCTTCGACTTTAGGTAACCCCAAAGGAAAAAATCCAAAGGAGTCAAATCGGGAGATCGCGGTGGCCATTCTACCGCACGATTTAAAGCAATAAATCGGTTTCCAAATAATTGTTCCAAGCGCTCGGAAACAATGCGTCTCCGATGAGGTGGTGCTCCGTCTTGTATCCACCAAAGGCGCTGGAACCTGCCATCATCGTTGGGAGCTAAACGGCGTATTTCGCTTACAGCTGGAACGACTTGCTCATTAATCATTTGCATGTATTCTTCGCCGTCTAAGCTGTGGCGAAAGAAAAAAGGACCAATGATAGATCCATTACCAATCAATCCGACCCAAACAGTAACCTTGTGACGGTCATCATTTCGCTCATACTGAAAGTGCAACGGTCGTTCACCACGAGCGCAGTACTCTCTGATATTATGGGTGTTAACAGAGGCATTTAAGGCAAATCCAGCTTCGTCACCAATGAGTACGTCCTGAAGAAATCGTGCTGGTCTGTTCATAAGCCACTGGCAAAACCTTTCTCGCCGCTGGTAATCTCCTGCAAGCAGTTGATGTCGTCGTATCATCTGGTATGGGTGAAATCGTAAGTCCAGCCGTGTTATACGATTAAAGGTGGCCGAAGATAAACCAAGACCATTTCGCCGAGCGCTAATTCTCGCTCCATTTAGCTGCTGATTTTCAATCGCATTTCGCACAGCTTCAATGTTTTCTTGAGACCTCGACATCCTGGTCTTCCCCGGTTGAGATTACAGCTTGTCCCGTTTGTACGGTATTTAGCAACATTGTTGTAAACTGTACCATGTGATGGACAGCGTACGTTAGGATACTCCTCCCGAAACCTTTCGAGCACTCTTGTTACGCTCCCATGACTACGGTGGTATTCAGTTACCAAAAAAGCTCTTTGCTGTTTGTGGTTCAAACTGCGGCCTTGGCATTGTTTTTAATGTTTGATATGAAAAATAAGCTAGCAATTCCTAAACAGGACATCTTTTGCATTATCCAGGTGTAATTAACAGAACTCTTTGTTAAATAAAACAATGAAACAAGAGTATTCATTGTTAGTTATGTTTAAGTACGTCATTCGAACCATCACTCATGCATGTAATCATTCTTGCATGAAAAAAGGTTACGCGAGAGCGGAGTAAACGGAAAAAGTCCAATTTTGAAACGTTTCACGGCGGACTTATCAAATTTTCTGAAATTTTGATACATTGCACAAAAGGGTCCAAACTTTCATCTCTTTAAATGAACTTGGATTTTGAACCTCTCATTTTCTTTGCGCAAGCGGTTAAAAATGAGGCTTTTACAAACCGTTTTCCCGCTTTTTTAGGTTAATATTTCTCATAGTTTTTACTGTTAGATAAAACAGGAGATGCTAAAATACTTAGACGTAAATATATTTTTGAGATATTTTGATAAAATGATAGTTTTCTGGACAGTTTAAAATCTTCTAGTTTTTTCTGATACACCCTGTATAGTGTAGTGTTTTCTCTTGTTCATTCAGGCCAGGCATTTCTTCATACTGAATATATAATGTTTACTATAAAGTGTAGTGTTTTCTCTTGTTCATTCAGGCTAAAATGCACTGCGATATGTCCTGAATTGGCATGAACATCAGAAATATACTAAAAAGGTCAAGTCTAATGCATTCGCCGGGATACCATCAACTTGATTCTCATCGTACTTATATGTTATCACTAATTGTTTCCATCCGCCAATAATGACGCCGTATTTTTTTCGGTTATTTGAAGAATCCTCTCTAATGTTTTTATCATTTTCTCGCTTTTCCGTAATTCTTGCATTTCCAATGCTTCGTTAGCAAATTCCACCGCTTCACAGCAGCCAGGTTTCCACATATTATAGGTTTTTGCTAATTCATAAATTAAAAATGCTCTACAACGCGTTTGCTCTCCAGCTAGGTCACGAGCCTCCTTTAACGTTGTCACGGATGCATTAAAATTACGAAGATGAGCCAGACAGATTCCACATTTCTTGAGAAAATACACGAAGGTTTCGTTAAAATACAGTTCCAGCTTCTTGCGCCGAATTATGTAATCGGTAAAGCACGTTATTGCCTTTGTGTTATCGTGCATTTCTAAATAGAGGTCTCCTAACTGTAGGTGCAGACGGCATGTGAATTCGTGGTCACCTAACAACTCTTTAGCCAACGCCAACGCCTTGTTGTAAAGTGTTTCTGCTTTTTTAAAGTATTCATAGGAATCTCCGTTGGCACTCTTAGCCTTGGATACTTTAATACCACGTTTCTTGTTCAAATTAGCACGCGCCAACAGAAAATATGCTTCCTCAGCTTTCGCGATAGGACTTGCAGATTTGTCTTCATTCAATGGTTGAAGATCATCCTCTGGTAGATCAGGAGGTGCCTCATTTGTTGGTTTATCAGAGTCAAATAGGGAGAAAATATAATGACAGAGGATAAATAAAGACCTATCTTCTTTCCATAACGCGTCATTTTTCTGCGACTCTTTAGCGATGACGTCCACGAGGCGAGTGTATTCCCGAGTTTTCCGTCCCGATGTATGTCCTGATTGATCTGCTACCAAACATCCAAATGCCATCTCAATAGCCGGTTGCTTTCGCCTTTGGGCCAGCTTAACACAAGATTCCAAGAACTTCGTTAAAACATTGGGGTGAAAAAGATCCCAGCTGAACTCGCAAAAGAACCTGCAAGAAGAATTATAAAGATCACTGCTCGCCACCAACTCTGCGATATTTGGACCCAGAACTCTTGCCTCATCTTCGGTGCACAGTTTTAACGTTTTCTCGATATTGTGGATGTCTTTCCTTAGTGATTCTCTGGCGCTAGTGTAACTATTATATAAGTAACCGTCCATGGTTAACGAATGGCACAGCTTTAGAAAATGTTTCACCATCAGTTCTTGTGTCATTTTCCTTTCATCTTGAAATTCATCATGTTCAGCTAAAAATCTTTTAATAGGCCAATGAATTACGTAGCGCCCATCACCAATTTTCTGGACCAAACTTCGTCTCACGAGACATTCTAATAAATTTTCGACTTCCACGCCACTCTTATTAACTACCTCTTTTGCGGAGCTGCTCTGAAAATTTCCAACAAATACTGAAAGACAAACCAATGCCTTCCGCTCTTCATCTCTCAAATTCTGAAAAGAGGCCCAGATGGCTTGCTGAATACACTGGTTGGGGTTCCGCAATCCTTTCATGGGTTTCTCTCTGAACAAATGTATCAACTCTGAAGGATCAACAAGATCTGGAATTAGTGTCCCTGCGATACACAAGGCGAGAGGAACAAAACCACACAGCTTTGCCAATTCAAACAGGTATGCATCTTCAACTTTTACATCAGGACAACACTTTCTTAAAAGTTCCACACTATATGTCACATCTAACTTCTCTGTTTGATAGTTTACCGTGTTTACTGAAACAGGAAATTGAATTCTTGAAGTTGTTAGGATCTGCACATGTTGCTGTGAATGTTTACGGAGGGAAAGCACTAATTCAGTGAACTCGGATTGAAAATCGCCTTTGGGCATTTGCTTGATGCCATCCATCACAAGGACAACTTTCTTCTTAACACTCTTTAACCAGAAAGTTAAAGTTGAGTCAGGACGTTTTCCAGCAATAACGCCCACGTCACGACAAAGACGTCGTTTAACGTCAGCAACACTTGAAGCATTTGACAGGGATGAGAAAAAGACGGCAATATTATGGTCATTGCTTAAGTGATGAGAAACTTCAACTGCGACAGTGGTTTTTCCAAAACCTGCTCCACCGACAATAGAGACAATTCCACAGCCATTCTCCACCAAGGAGGATATTATTTGCTTTACTTCACTGACACGGCCAATGAATGTTTGTGGTTTGTCAGGTATGCGGCTTTTGAGTTGAGACAACCGATCAGTTTCTTCAACGTTGACGATATCTCGTAATGAGTTGATGAATTTTTTTACGACCTCTGCCTTTTCAATAATCTCCCTCAATTCTTCTAGTTTGCGCGGGTCCCGCAACTTTTGCATTTTCATTGCCTTTTCTGCATATTCCACGGCTTTTTGACATTCGGGTTTCCAGGAACTACATGTTTTTGCCAACTCATAATACACCAGGGCTTTAAAATGGGCGTTTTCCTCAGTGATCTTGTTGGCTATATCGCGTGCTTCGCTTAGCTTTTCCATTGATTCTTCGAAGCGACCACTAAACGAGAGGCATCCTCCTAAATTTTTGAGCAACATCACAAACTTTTCATTAGAATCAAGTTGTAGTTTCTTGTGTAGATTTATAGCATGGGTATAACACTCGAGTGCCTCTTCTCTCTTATCCATGTTAAAATATAGATCTCCCAGAAGTTTGTGGAGAGAACATGTTAATTCGTGATCGCCTAAGGCATTTTGGGCTAAAGATAGAGCTTCATTGTAAAATGATTTTGCAGAGTTCATGTATTCCTCGTACTTTTTGTCGTCTGTGCGGAACAGTTTATTGGCCTGCAATTTGCAAATATTTCCCCTCTTCTTTAAAATATATGCTTCCGCCACCTTTTCTTCAAGACTCAACTCTTTGCTTTCAGGCAAAGAAGAAAGATTATTGTAAGGAAGATCTGCTGGTTGGTTATTTTGTGTGCTGTTGAAATGATATCGCGTAATCAATTCGTAACAAAACATAAAAACGAATCTATCGTCTTTCAAATCCATTTCATATTTATGAAACGCTGCCTCGAGTATCCCAATTTGACTGGTGTATTCAGGAGAATCCCGTGAAAATTTACGACCTTCTTGATCTGCTAGGAAACATTGGAAAAGGATTTCAGTAACTACTTGTTCCTGTTTTCTGGCTAGTTTAGTACAAGATTCGAAGAAATTTCCCAAAACTGCTTCTGGAAGAAGATCCCAGCTGAAGGTGTGAAAAAATCTGTATGAAGACATGTAAATGTCACTACTTGCCAAGGACTCTAGGACGATTGTGTTTGAATTGGTTGCCGGATCTTGACTACATATTTTGAGCGTTTCCTCGACGTTGTGGATGTCTTTTTTAAGTGTTTCCCTGGCGCTAGTGAATCTGTCACGTGTATAAGAAACCTTGGTCAACTCATGGCACATCTTCAGAAAATGGCTTACCATCAAGCTTCTTGCATTTGCCTTTTCACCGTGAAATCGGTCACAATCAGCCAAGAATCGCCGAATGAGCGAATGAATCACGAAACGCTTATCACCTCTACGCTGTAAGAGACTTCGATTAACGAGATTTCTTAGGAAGTGGTGAGTTTTCACCCCAGTTTTCTCCATCACCTCTTCGGCAGACTCTCTGTGGAAGTCCCCATGAAATACCGAAAGACAAACAAAATCCTTCTGATCTTCATCGCACAACTTTTGAAAAGAGAACTCGATGGCTCGTTCAACACACTGGTCAGAATTCCTCAATGCTTCCATGGGTTTCTCTTTTAACCACTGTATCAACTCTGAAAGGTCATCAGGATCATCAATTAGTGTTCCTGCAATACACAAGGCGAGTGGAACAAAACCGCACAGCTCAGCTAATTGAGACAAGAATGCTTTTTCGACTTCAACAGGACAACACTTTTCTAAGAGCTCGATACATGTTGTTTCATCCATCTCTCGTATTTGAAATTTGGTTTGCGTTTCTGAAATTGAGAATTCTGTTCTTGACGTTGTTAAAATCTGTATATGTTGCTGTGAATTTTTGCGAAGCGTACGCACTAATTCAAGAAAGCTATGCTTTACATGCCGTTCAAGAAGCTGCTCAATGTTGTCCATGACTAGGACAACTTTGTCCTCAATACTCTTCAACCAAAACATTAACGATGATTTAGGATCTTCTCCAGGAATAACGCCAACGTCATGACAGAGACGCGTTATTACTTCAGGAATAGTGAAAGCTTGTGACAGAAACGAGAAAATGACGACGATGTCTCTCTCTTTGCTTATTAAGTGATGGGAAACTTCAATTGCAACAGTACTCTTGCCAAAACCTGGTCCACCAACAATAGAAACAATTCCACAGGCATCATCGACTAAGGAAGATACTATTTGATTTACTATAGTGTCACGGCGAATAAATAGTTCTGGTTTGTCAGGAATGCAGCTTTTTAGATGGGACTGTCTGTCAGTTCCTTGAACATTGACAATACCTTGTCGATATTTAACGAACTTTGCACTGAATTCCTGCAATCTGAATACAAAAGTAAAGAACGAATCATTCTCGCACTGGCAACTCGATGCCTAACGTGAAGTTGTGCTAGAGAAATGCATCCTGGCAGTCCGATAAAAAAAAGCAAGCAGCGAATTTAGTGTATGTCACAATTGTCTAGAATTGCTCACATTTGCGTATACTATTCAAAATTTTATCTTGTCGATATTTTTCAAAATTTGTACTGGACTGAATAATAGAAAGTAAAGAATAGGTAATATCGAATCATTCTCACCCTGGCAACTCACTGCTTATATTATGACCACAGAACGTGGATTTTTTTCGTGGATCCTAACTAGTCTACATATACGAATAGTATTTAAGGTTAATTTCAGTCCAAACTTAATTTCACTTCTAAGCCATTCTACTTTATACTATAGTTAATGACATCAATTAAACAAAGGTAAAGAACATCTTATATACGTACTTTCCTTTTATATTCTCCTTCCTTTTGTTTACTTCTTTCATGTTCTTTATCTCAATCTCTAATCCTTCTATTTCAACTCCAATTTGCGAAAACTCTGTAAGTAAACGTTTTTTCAGCCTTCCAGATTCAAAATCATCCAAAACCTCCAGAAATCTTTCATCTGTAAGACAGTGCAGTGGAACAAGGAGACATCCTTGGCTGATCTCCCCAAATTTCTGATCATCTTTTTCATCGCCGAAACCTCTTTTAAGAGCGTCTTGGAAAACGGACGGGTGAGCTTTTGTACATGCATTGAAAATGTCGATGAGAGTAACAGTACCGAGTCCAATATCTTTAACCAGTCGCACTTTTTCTGCTGTAATTTTGAATGTGATAATACATTCATCATTGTTCACAGCGGGACCCAGAGCGCCTAGTGCTGCAAACCCTCGATTTTCTTGCATAGTTGCTGAACAATTCCGAGAGAAGAAAAAAATAGAGAAAAGTCATTGTAGAGTAGAACCGAAATATCTCATATTTTTGTATGCATATTTTTGTATTTTAAACTGCAGGCATATTGTTAAAGACTTTTACAAAAAATGAAAAAAAAACCCGAAATAGAAATACGTATATTTCGACAACTAAAACATAGGTATATTTAGCGACGAATAACCTTGCGACATCAAAAGAGAAATTTCTATCAACATATTTACTATTGTTATATTTATACCTGCATTGGAATTTTGGTTCCTAATGACATTCCTATTAATTTCATCAAGTTTTTGTATAACACTTTCTTGACCATCCGTTAATTTCGTTATTCCTTTTTCTACCCTTTCTTCAAGAAATTTTTTGCTCTCCAGCACGACAGCCTTAATTTTTCGATTCAACTCATTAACCCTTTCAGTTGGAAAGTCGCTCTCCTTAAGATTACCAATATGATCAACTTGGTCTGTCGAAAATCCAGTTGCGACAAAAGCATCCTTAGCAAGTTTAACATAATAATCAAAATCATGTTTTTTTAAGATTGACTCAGGCGAGTGACATAAGCAGTTTCTAAGCAGTCGAACCTGGTCGATTGCTAAAGTTATAATTTCATCCTGGTTCCCAGTACTAGTTAAACTTGTAAGCGAAGAATGGAAAGTACTGGGTTTCTTTCCCCTTATGAATTGATCACTAAGTGTCGTCTTGGTGGAGCCTCCAAAGGTCTTGGAGTAAATAGTTGCCTGGAACAGGGCTGTGCAATCCCAATCCTTGAACGATTTATTGGTTGGTATGGGAGTTTTACCGCCTTCGAGCGTCAAAAGAAGTGTGCGAACTGCGGGTGAGTCGTCCCAAACTTGGTAACCAGGCAACGGTGCAATCTTCCTGTCCCACAATGCCACAAATGTCGAACGTAACATCTTTGGAAATTCATCGTGAACGATGGATGCAAATTTGAAGAAATTCAATTCTTCTTTTGAGAAGGGTCTTACTGCCATTTACATGCTTTTCATGGAAAACCAACGAATAAAGGAAATCGTTTAATTCCTACATCAAAGAAAATACAACATTATTAATAGTAACAAAACCTATGACTCAAATTTTATATAACCAATTATAATATAACATTTATAGTACGCGCGTGCTGATTGGTCAAAAAGCGTGTTTCTATAACTGTATAGAAACACGGGACTTTTCCCGCCGAACTTGACAAGCGAAGCGATGTAATGAGAATTTGTAATTGAATCGAGTTATAATATTTGTACAAAATCTTTTTATTGAGTTATATTATAAAAGAAATAGAAAAAATTTTTCCTCCTACGGGCTCGTTTCCCCACTAATTATTTCTTGTTCTCCCAAACTCCCACGCGTGTGGAAACACAGAAAATGTTTTCTATTTCTTAAGTATAAAGCATGGAGAAAACAAAGATTTTTAAGGTCACTTCGATTACTGGAGCCGGTCGTATAAAGTTCAACACGAGATTTTTATCTCTTTTAACTTATGGTACTCGGTGTTATACCCAGATATATAAAATTTGGTTCTTGTCGTGGTCAGGATCTGTAAGTGTTAATTTGTATTTTTGCGTTGGTTAATTAAGCACTAATTAAGTAAACTAAGATTTCATAATGCTTTCAAGCAGCTGCTCGATTTTGTCCATAATAACATCAACAGTGACTCAGGATCGTCTCCAGGAATAACGTCAAACCGTCATGACAAACACGCGCCATCACTTCACGAACAGTCGACGCCAGTGACACGAAGGAGAAAATGACGACGATGTTATAGTCACTGGTTAAGTGATGGGAAATTCCAAATGCTAAAGAACGCTTGCCAAAACCCAGCCCACTGACAATTCCACAGTTCTTCTCTACCAAGGAGGATATTATTTGCGTCACGGCCAGTGAATATTTGTGGTTTGTCCGGAATGCGGCTCTTTACTTGGGACTGTCGATCAGTTTTTTGGACGTTGTCAAAATTTATTAATTACCCAAAGTGGCTCACTAAATTTTCAAGCTTTTCGCCAAACTTTTTTATTTCTATACTGTTGGAACCTGATCTTCTTGTAGAAGCTTTATTTCTTCATTCATCATGTTGATGTTTGCAATTAACTTAATGCACAGTGAACTAATTTAAGACACTCGTGTGAGATTTCGTAGTCCTTTCAATTCTTTGATATCCTTCGCACATTACTTGACTGAATTGCAACTGAAAACTATGTCAAGGTCGGTAAGAAATTTAATAGGAATATCAAAAGCATCGTTAAGAAAGTCTTCGGTTAACTTTTGATTATAGGTGCATGAGCCCAAGAGTTTCTAACTTGAACGAAGGTCTGTAAAGAGGTTGTCATCGATACGGCTGTCTGGAGCAAAAGTCATATTTTCCATCCTTCCAAGGACGTTCAGACATTCATTTTGTTGTCCGCAAGGCTGGACATAAAGAACTTGGCAACCCCTCAAGGATCATTCAGCCAGGTTGACGAGTCGGCGTTTTTGTACCACATGCTTCTGAACTTTCCTTTATCATCTTTTTGTTGGAATTTTGCCAGCTCATCATACCATCCTTTACAAATGGGACATAGGTCGCAATATTTCACTTTTGTTTCGCAGTCAATAGGGCTTGAGCATTGCCACAGTGGAAGGCCGCACAGCTTTACATGCAATCTTTCAAATTTAGGAAAGCTAGTAAACTGAGAATATTTCGCGAACTTTGCCCACAATCGCGTTCAGGGAAGCTCGCACACGCTGGTTCCTAATTCAAGGGACTGTATCTTTCGCATTTTCGTTTATTTACGTTGAATTCTCTATCTCATTACATTCAATTCTCGGTTCTAACAACAATCTATTCACGATCAGTTCACAATCTATTGACAATCTATTGACAATCTATTGACAATCTGCTCACAATCTGCTCACAATCACAATCTCAATCTCCCGCTTATACAATCTAGCTCTATATTTATAACAACTGGTGACTCCCTTTTGGCACATACAATTTGCAGTTCCGTTTTCTTTCGCCCACAAGGGAGCATTTCTGCGTTATCTTGTTAGGTCCATCGTCCGTTCCAACATAATGTTGGCAAAAAAAATCTTTTACTTCACAAACAAATTTAACAATATTCTACTTGGCAATAACAACTATTTTACTTTTACGCAACTTTTATGACAAAATAACTAGTAAGCCAAGAAGTAAAGTAGTAAATAATTACATGGTTGTTTATATTTATCCGACCGGGGAATGATACATATCAATCAAATCGCCCGACTTTTGCGAATTTTTGGTGAAAAAATGGTAATGTCATATGCACTTTAAAAAAGCTATTCAAAAATACTATCGAGTTACGCGAAAACGAGGCTAGTAATAAAATTTCAATGTCACACTCAATGAGTGTGAGTGTGCTTTTTGAATACAGGCGTTAGTCACAGCACTTGGTTTAGTAAACTCCCGCCATATGGGAAAGTTGATTATTTGCTTCAAGTGGTTTATCTGTGATCGAGTAAATTTAACATCAGTGTGTAGCGGGGTGTCCATAAGGCTCTATTGAGACCGTCACCGTTTTTTATATATTTTCAAAAACTTTGTTGATCATGTCAGAGTCAGCTTTTTGTGTATGCCAATTAATTATTCCGTAATTTGGAATAATATTTCAGTGAAGCTGGAAAGTGTCGTTCGTATTAAAATAACTTTGACAAGAATAAATTGGTCATTAATCTTTTTTTAACATTCAAGGAAGAAAATGTTATGTTATTTGGAACATTGAAGAACTAACAGAAACACTATATTTACTTTACAAATAGAATCTGAATCTAATAATGCGGAAAAATTTGATAACTATAAGAAATCATATAATAGCATGTCTGACCCTTTTGTCTAAATTCTGGCACTCAACGAACTTGGATAGAGATTGCACAAACATGGAGGAAATGCTCAGATAAAAAAAAATAGACACCACACCAGAAATAAATTCTCCAGTGCATGAGTATTCAAATGTGATATTGGAACTTGCCAGGCAGTTGTTTAATTTCGTATGAAGCAAAAAATGTATTTGCCAATTCAAAGAAGATGTGAGTAAAACTAATGTAAGTTTCTAAGCTCGTTTCAAAGTGAACGTTCTAAGTGACAATTTTCAATATTTGTCTTTCTTAAATTATATTTATACATACATAGATAAAGGAAACATTGATTTTGTTAGCAGTTTTGTTTGATCACTGAAATGCTAATTAATCCCCTGGAAAGATTCAGACTTTAAATGGTACAACATACCATATGCTTATCCTTGAAAAATCCACTCTAGTATGCATACTTGAGAGAAGTTTCATCTCATATGACCCTATCTGGAGGATTTCTTTCAATATGTTTATCCTTGAGATGTCCCACTCCAGCATATGCTTCCCCTACTATATAACTCTGGGAAACTCCACTTAAATATATGTTATGCTTACCCTTAGAAAATCTCAATGCAATACTAGTATTAAATGCTCACACACCCTTAAGAAATCCATGTACCAGTCAGTAAGTATAATATGTATATATATGTTTACCAAAAGAGGTTCAAACATGTTCCAGCGTGAAGTATTTTTAGTACACCTGCTGTATTTTCGAAGTTTTAAATAAAATCAGGATGAAATTGCACACTTTTTACATCTTGACAGTCATATTGAAATTCACTTAATTGACAGTAGTGTTTAATTCTATATCAGATTTCAGAACCATCCTCAGAGATATGAAATATTAAATTCATAATTTAAATCTAATTCATAATCTTATATTGAACTCATTATGGTGTTTAGTGTTTACAAGTTTACAAGGTCACATTTTTGGTCTCATAACTTACATTGTAGTGTATTATAGTGAAGAATTGTGAAGAGTTGTCAAACAAATGAGATTACCGCTGGCGCTCTATAGATATACATCAAATAAATGTTTATTGCTTTCATGCATGCATGTTTATATTAGAGCCACGTGCACAGTTGATAAACTCATTAACATATACTCCTCTACATTGAAAAATAAATTCCAGCACTCAATGAACTTGGATAGAGATTGCACAAACAAAATTGTACAAATTTTCCTGATTACTTTAGAGGTCATAATGAACATAACACCACACCAGAAATATTTCCAGTGAGTATTCCAAAAGTGATATTGGAACTTGCCAGGCAATCATTTAATTTTGTATAATGCAAAAACCTATCATTATTTGCCTATTGAAAGAAGATGCGAGTAAAACTATTGTAAGTTTCGAAGCTCGTTGAGTGAACATTCTAAGCGATGATTTTCAATATTTGCCTTTCTTAAATTATATTTATACATGTATGTACATATATAGATAAAGTGCACATAACACATTTATTTTGATAGCAGTTTTGTTTGATCACTGAAATGCTAATTAATCCTCTGGAAGGATTCACATAATAATAATAATAAAGGCCACTTCATTTAGTTTTACCTTGTGATGTTCTAATGTAACATATGCCTACCCCTTCTATATGAGCACATGCTTTCCCCTACTATATATACCAGAACCATATGCTTAACTCTGGGGAACTCCACTTAAATATATGTTATTGTTTATCCTTACCCTTAGCAAAATCTCACTGCAATACTAGTAATGCTTACCCGACCTTACGAAATCCATTCCAGTACTTACATAATATGTATACATGTTTACCAAAAGAAGTTCAACTTCAAGACTTATAATGCATAGCACTAAATGACTCTGACAAATTCCATTTCAACATGAAGTACTTCTAGTACACCTTCCAGTAATTCCGAAAGTTTTTTAGATAAAGTTCAGGATGAGATTGCACATTTTTTACATCTTGACTGTCATATTGAAATTCACTTAATTTACAGTAGTGGTTTAATTCTATATCAGTATATCAGATTTTAGAATCATCTTCAGACACATGAAATGTTACATTCATAATTCAAATCTAATTCATAATCTAATATTGAACTCATTATAGTGTTTAGTGTTTACAAGTTGTAATGTCTTGGTCACATTTTTGGTTACACAACTCACATTGTAGTGTAATATTAGTGAAGAGTGGTTAATTGACTTTGCACGAGTTTTAGAAGTTGAATGACTTAGATATAATATAAATGAAAACACTTACCAAACGCAGAATAGAAGAAACAATTCATTGATCGAATTTTGAGCCGATATTGTAAATTAAATGAAAAGGAACTGATAATCTAAATTAAACAAACCACTTTAGAGATTCATTGATTCAGTTCAAAATCTCCAAAAATCTCCTAACTTCTCTAAATTTAAGTGCTTCCACAATTCTTCCACAACCTTCCCTCCAATTTTATTTTTGGCTTTTCAAAATCCATTTGGAAATTTGTTCCAGAAGGGTTGGTGAAGTTACCGAAAAATTAAACATCGTTATAGAGTGGGCTTTGATTTCTTTTTTTTGAAAATGGAAAACAAATTTATGTTAATAAATACTTGACTAATGTATTTAGTTATCTCATACTCTACTGCACGCAGGCTAATGCGTAACTTTCTGAACACTTTTTCCCGAAAAGGCATGAGATTAAAACTAAACATAATTGCAGGTTTGGTGAGTCTGTGATTAACGCACCTCGAGAGGCGGGAAACTTCCAGACTCCCTCGGTGCGTTAAATTGAGAGCTCTATTTTGACGCTTTTTCTTTAACCGCGAGCCACGGTTTGAGGTTCAAATTTTGCCGTTTGACCTTTGCGGTTCACGTTTTCAACCGCTGAAGGTGTATTTTCACGTTGCTCATTTACCTCTGCGTTTTGTCATTGCAAAAGCGTCTCGTAATTCGTATCACAAATAAACACTCCTAGTAGACATCATATTGGCAATATTGGATATCCAAATTTTCTTTGTCGTCATTTTCTAGCCTGTTTAACTTTTAAATGAATGAGTTTACTGATTTTCTTTAAGAAGCGGCTACCACTACGCAATAACACGGTTGGCAATATGGCGGTTTACTATGGCATCATAATTCGATAGTCGCTTATTCAAATGGAGCCGGTTCTTTTCAATCCAGATGTAAATGACATTTGATTTTTTAAAAACATGAAGCATTAGAAAAAATAGAAGCAATTTAACAGCGAAACTCAGTGTTTAATGGATGCTAATCTTCAATAATTCAATCGTTCTAACCACTAAAACTCTCTAAAACGGGCTCACCTCCCTGCAAGTATGTTTATTATAATCTACCAACCAAGGTTTTAGCAGGAAAAATCCTTGGTAATAATCCATGCTCAGAATTTTTGAATATAATAACTCCTACCCAAATACTATAACCCTAATGGATTAGATTATACACAGTACATGTCGGACAGTCCTTCTTCAGGCTTATGTTACACCAGTCTGAAGCGTTGCCAGTAAGGATGACTAAGTAGAATCCCACAATTGAAATAAAGTTTTTCATTGAGCACTTTGTTAAACGTTTTTATCAGCGAATATAGGTTTTTTTTTAGGATTGACACTTTTGAAAGTCCAGGGTCGAATTAAAGCAATTTTGAATACCACATACAGTACCAGGCTGCACAGAGCAAACGTAGTGGAAAACATTGAAAGATGGACTCTTCGAACTAACCATGAGTACTAAATGCTTTATTAATTCCTCAATTGCAATTGAGTGAACTAAAAATAAAACATTGACTCATTGTTTTGCAAATTTACAAGGTTGCCATTGGCGACATGTGTTTGCTAATTTGAAATGCACTGAGGTTCTACAAGTAGAGTGTTTTTCAGCGAGCTTGCCAGCTAGGTCACGTGCTTCCAGCAGCGTTTTAATTGATTCATCAAAGCGACAAAGAGACGCAAGGCAAGCCCCACAATTCTTGACCAAGAACACAAACATCTCATCCGAAACAAGATTCAGTTCTTTCCGTAAACTTATCGCATTCTTGTAATACGTAAGTGCTTCTTCATTCCTATTCCAAATTAAATATAAGTCTCCTAATAATGTATAGAGCTTGCTTGTAAGTTTGTGCTGGCCCAAAAGCCCTTTGGCCAACGACAAAGCTGCGCTGTAATATAATTCCGCGCAGTTCATGTGTTCCTGGTATCCTTCTTCGTCTTTGTGGTCAGACGCTTTCTTAGCACGGCTCTTTTTCAGCTTTCCAAGGTTTATCAGCATATGCGCCTTGGCCACTTTCTCGATATTACTTGGTTCTTTGCTATCAGGTGAATGCAGAGGATGATCTTTTAGAAGATCAGAACAGCGTGCATTTATTGTTCTGCCGATGTCAGAGTCAGCTAAGAAATAGTTACAAAACATGTCTAAAGACTTCTCGTCTTTCAAAACGTCTTTATTCTCCTGAAATGCTGCCTTTATTCTTTTCTCTCTCTCGATGTATTCAGCAGATTTCCGCGCTGATTTACGACCCTCTTGTTCTGCTAGCAGACAATGGAATGTGATCTCAATCGCTGGTTGTTCCCGGCTTTCAGCTAGTTTAATACAAGACTCAAAGAAATTTCTTAAAACCGTTGGTGAGACAAAGTCCAAGCTGAAGTAGTAAAAAAGCTGGATGAAGACTTGTAAATCTCACTACTTGCCAACAGTTCGAGGATGTTTGGTTTCAACATGGTGGTCTGATCTTGGGTACAGATTTTTAACGTTTTCTCAACATTGTGAATGTTCCTTTTCAGCGATTCTCTGGCTTTAGTAAATCCGTTGTGTGAATAATAATCCATGGTTAACGAATGGCACATCGTTAGAAAATGTTTCACCATCAATCCCTGAGCTATTGCCTTTTCAAATTGAAAGTGGTCATGATCAGCCAAGAACCGTCTGACGAAGGGATGAATCACAAAGTTCGTATCATCAGTACCTTGTATTAAACCTCGACAAACTAGATTTTTCAAAAATTCGAGGGTTTCTAACTTAGTACTTCTTTCAATTACCTTTTTTGCATGAATTGTCTCAAAATTCCCATCAAACACCGAAAGACAAACCAACGCTTTCTTATCGTCATCACTTAACTTCTGAAACGAGAACTCGATGACTTTTTGAAGAACACACTGTTTGGAGTCGCTCGATGCTTCCATAGGATTCTCTCTTAACCACTGTACCAACTCTGAAGGATCATCGAGGTTAGGAATCAGTGTTCCTGCCACACACAGGGCGAGAGGAACAAAGCCACACAGGTTAGCCAATTCAGACAAACGTATATCTTCAATTTTTTCATCAGCGCAACACTTTCTCAAAAGTTCAATACTAGATTTGACATCCAACACTTGTAGTTGGTGGTTTACTACGGTTTGCCCAGGGATTTGGAATTCTGTTCTGGATGTTGTTAGGATCTGCAAATATTCGGGTGATTTTTTGCGCAGCGTAAGCAGTAACTCAATGAACTGAGGTTTCACATCGCTTCCAAGCAGCTGCTCGACGTTATCCATAACAAGAACAACTTTCTTTTCAATGCTTTTCAACCAAGACAATAACGATGATTCAGGGTCTTCTCCAGGAACAATGCCAACGTCATGACAGAGACGTACGATCACCTCAGAAACAGTTGAAGTATTTGACAGGAACGAATAAATGACGACAGTACTTTGGCTTATGTGATGAGAGACTTCAATGGCAACCGTGCTCTTGCCAAAACCTGGTTCAGCGACAATGGAGACAATTCCGCAGTTATTCTTCATCAAGGAAGTTTTTATTTGGTCGACTTCAGCGTCTCGGCCAAGAAATGTTTGTGGTTTTTTGGGTATACAGCTTTCTATTCGAGTCCTTACATGAACATCGACTTTATCTTTAAACGGCTCGATAATCTTTAGCACCACAGTATATTCCTCTGCCGATTTTATGATATTTTCCAACCTTTTTCTGTCCTGAAAGTGGAGAAACTTCTGCATCTTCATCGCCTCTTTGGCATGTATTGCAGCTTCTTGGCAATCAAGTTTAAAGTCTCTGTAAGTTCTAGCTAACTCGCAACACACCTGGGCTCTGCATGGAGTGTTTCTCTCAACGAGTTTCTCAGCTATAATAAGAGCTTCCTTTAGCGTTTCCACTGATTTTTCGTAGCGACCATTATACGCCAGGGACGCTCCGAGATTCTTGAGCAATATCACAAATTTCTCGTTAGAATCAAATTTCAGTTTCCTGTGCAGATTTATGGCATCAGTATAATGTGTCACTGCTCTGTCGTTCTTAAAACATAGGTCTCCTATAAGCTTATGGAGAGTGCAGGTTAATTGGTGATCTCCCAAAACCTCCTTGGCAAGAGATAAAGCTTGATTGTAACAAGATTCTGCAACGCTCCTGTATTTATTCTTCGTTTCATGATCTTCTTTCGGTGTTTTATCTGCTCGCATTTTGCTTAAATTTCCACGCTTCATGAGAATTTGAGCCCCGGACGATTTCTCCATAGAGCTCAGTTCTGTGTTTTCAGGCAACGGAGGGAGATCATCTTCCGTTAGACCGGAAAGTCGGCTATCTTGTGTTTTAATGTAATATCGGGCAAGTAAATGGTAGCAAAACATATATTGAGATCGATATTCTTTCAGCAGCGCTTTATTCTTAAAAAAAGGCTCCGTAACACTTTCAATTCTTGTGGTATATTCTGGAGATTCCCATGAAGACTTACGAGCTTCTTGATCTGCCATCAAAAATTGAAATATTACCATGATGACAGGTTGATTCCGACTTTGGGCAAATTCAATGCAAGATTCGAAGAAATTCTTGAAAATTCTACTTGGAAGAAGATCCCGACTGAAGTTGTAAAAGAACGTGCACGAAGACAGGTAGATGTCACTATTTGCCAAGGACTTGGTGATGTTCGGGTTTTGATTGCTGGCCCAATCTTGGCTGCAAATTTCTAACGTTTCCTTGACATTGTGGATGTCTTTTTTTAATAATTCTCTGGCGCCAGTGAATCCGTTATATGAATAACACTTTAAGGTCAATGAATGGCACATCTTCAGGAAATGACTCACCATAAATCCTTGAGCCACTGCCTTTTCATCATAAAACTGCACATTATCAGACAGGAACCGCCGGATGAGCGAATGGATCACAAATCGCTTATCACTGGTATTTTGTATTAAACTTCGACCAACAAGATCTTTCAAAAAATCGATGGTTTCCAAACCAATTCGACCAATTATCTTCTTTGCAGATTTCATTTGGAAATTTCCATCAAATACTGAAAGACAAAGCTTTTTTATCTTCACCATTCAACATCTGAAAAGAAAACTCAAAGGCTTGTTGAACAGGCTTCAACGTTTTCATGGGCTTCTTTCGTAACCATTTTGTTAACTTCATAGGGTCATTAAGATCTTGAATTCGTTTTCCTGCGAGACACAAAGCGAGAGGAAGGAAGCCACACAGTTTAGCCAACTCAGAAAAGTACGTGTCTTCAATTTCATCATTTTGGCAACACTCTTTTAAAAGTTCGACACTTGATTTTTCATCCAATTCTTTTATTTGATGGTTTACGGATTTTTGTCCAGGAATTAAAAATTCGGTTCTTGTCGTTGCTAGTATCTGCACACGTTGCTGTGAATTTTTGCGTAGAGTAAGCACTAATTCAATAAACTGGGATTTATCGCCGCTTTCCAGCAGCTGCTCGATGTTGTCCATGACAAGGACGACCTTCTGCTCAATATCCCTCAACCACGACATCAACGATGATTCAGGATCTTGTCCGGGGGTAACGCCGACGTCATGGCAGAGACATCGTGTCACATCGGATACAGCTGACATATTTTGCAAATATGAGAAAATTACGATAATATCATGGTTTGTGCTTAAATTATGGGAAACTTCTTTTGCAACGGTGCTCTTTCCAAAACCTGGTCCACCAACGATACACACAATTCCACAGCCATTATCTACCAAAGAAGATATTAATTCCTTTACAACAGCGTCGCGACCAATGAAAATTTCTGGTTTGTCAGGAATACAGCTCTTTAGTTGGCACGGTTGATTCGCTCCTTCAACGTTGTCCGTATCTTGTAATGATTTCATGAGATCTTGTAATGACCTATAGTCCTTCTCCAATTTTTTAATTTTTTCCTCTTGTTCCTTGATAACCTGTAAATTAGGACTTTCGTTATCGTTTAAACTCTTTAATTCTTCTTTCAAACTTTCCATCTCTCCTTTTTTCTGACTGTCGTCTCCACGTAACTCACGCAAATTCAGATTCTTCAACTCGTTTTCTGTGACTTTGGTTTGTCTGTTTTCTCTCAAAGCTTTGATATCCTCTATACAATTCTTGACTTCTTCACGACTGAAAACCATGTCGAGGTCGGCAACAAATTTATCAGCAATACAAAAAGCATCGTTAAGAGTGGATTCGTCTAGGTTTTGATTAGGTTCATGCGCCCAAGGGTTTCTAACCTTTGAACGAAGGTCCTCAACGAGGTTACGATCAACACGTTTGTCTGGGGCAAAGACCGCATCTTCCGTCCATGCAAGGACGTTCAGAAGAGATGATAAATCAGTGGATTCGGCGTCTTCAACGTTTTTTTTGTTGTCCCCAAGGCTGGGCATAAAGAACTTGGCAACCTCCCAAGGATCATTCGGCCACTTTGATGTGTCGCAGTTTTGGCGCCACATGCTTTTAAATTGCCCTTTATCGTTTCTCCGGTGGGATTTGGCAAGCTCGTCGTACCATTGCTTGCAAGAGGAACACAGGTCACGCGGTTTCTTTTTCTTTTCACAATCTCCAGGGTTTAAGCATTTGCCTGGCAAAGAACCACACAGCTTTGCATGCCATTTTTCTATGATATTGCTGGTGTATAATGCGACGGGTCCCTTAATCAATCGGATTATTTCTCCAACGGTTAGCCAGTTGTTGTGTTTTTTTGACGAATTCATTTGAATAAAATTCTTGAAAGAAAATAAAAAAATGTAGAAACTAAATTGTGAGAAAATCAGTAAACAAAGTCAAAGATAATAAAGGGTATCTTTTATCATTAATTTTATACTACATGCAAGTTTATTTTAGTTGAAAGAAATTCTTCATTATTCTTCGCAAATAAACAATATCTGTTTCCGCTCTGCATTCTTGAATTAAAACGGCGGCTCGTGACCACTATTGTTCTTATCACAAATTCAGTGTTATCTATTTGTGTTATATAATGAAATCGAAAAAATTCCGAAATTAAACAGTCAAATAGTTTCCCCAACACTTGGAAAAGTGTCAAAGTAGAAATTTTGCAGATATCAGGCGTGATCTATAAGATTGAAGAAATGCTATTGCATGGCTAGCTTAAGAGCTAAGACACATGCTAAAATGTGATTAGCTAACAAAATGAAGCAAGAGATTACTGATTAAATTCGTTAAAATTATCTGTGAGGTCATTCCGTGCGTCTGTGGTCTGTCCTCTTACAGATTATAGATATTATCTCGACCAATGAAATTTCTTGAATTCTTAACGTTATTATATAAATAATAATGATACATGACGTAGCACGAAATTGCATGAGTAGAGTAGTCAGCCTGATGATTTGTCCCGCTATGCTAATATTTTTGGTGTTCATTGACTGTGAAAAAAAGCAATTAAACAATATCCCAGACGAGGATGGAATTTGATGCAAAGATGTTCAACTAAATTAGCTGTAGCAACGTAATATAGGTCATCCGTTCAGGTTCGCTCCTTCATGAAAACAAGCTGATGAAGCCGACTGAATTTGTTGCTCCTTTTTAGCGAATCAACGGATTCGATACTAAGAAAAACTCTCTAAGGTTGTTTTTCTAGATAACATTATTAAAACATATTATTTTCCTATTTCGGCAAGTTATTTTAGGGAACAAATTTTGGGGGATTTGTAACAACCTTATTCATACGTGGACACATCAAATTTAATGTTCTCAAATTCATCCAAACTTCTCAGACTCATGCAGTTTACCTGATGATGACTATAATAGTTTAGTCAAAACGTGAAAATTGAATGTTTCAAAATGCTTATTATACGTAACCCTCGTTTATAACTATTCTTCAAAGTTCAGACTGTTAGAAACGACATAAAGAACCTGTCCTGATACGAATTATCAAGGGATGATTGTAGCGATTTACTCCTCCGTCATTTCAGTCACAGTTATGGAATATACATGGTTTAGAAACTACATAAGACTAAAAGTACAATAAAACTCATTGTCGGGGAACATTTATGCAAAAAATTGTTCCTTATTCGTCACGTGTCTATTGTATTTTGAACAAATAAACCAATAGTAAGATCTGAATTAACATGTTGTTCAAGTCACGGTTGAGGAGCTAAGCCAAGCCTTTGCTATTGGTTAGTTGGGCAAAAATACAATAGACATGTGAGGGATAAGGAACCATTTTTTGCATAAACCTGGACAATAAATAGTGTTGTATTGTACTTCCATCTAGTCTCCAAACCATGCATGTATATTCTAATAACTGTGGTCATTTGTAGAGCCCAGATCAAACACAGACCCATTCGAAAAAGAGCAAGAGGTTTGTTGTCTGTTACGGAAAAACGAGCGAGTTATCCTGGCTAGGCGAGGTAAAACGCGCACACAAGAAAGGCTTAACCTGGTTAGTCTTACATTATAATTTTATGCAGTTTTCATCTCGCATTTGTTTGCATTGTTCTTTATCAATAAAGAACTCTTGTTCTTTAAAAGTGAACGAAATAACCCATGTGTAATGGTCACGTGATTGATATTTATATATTTGTATATATATTAACATGGACAACCTTAATGATAACGATTGTATATGTATAAAAAGACTGCCACACGCTAGAGCTGGCCTTTTTATATATTTCATGAGATTGTATTTTGATCGTAGCGTGTAGTGGTACGATTTCGTGACGCGCAAACATGGGACAGAATAAACTTTTAAGTATTTTATAAGCGTTTTTTGCACGTACGTATTAGCCATTTCCCAATCGAGCAAGGTACTGGGTCTAGTCGCAAACCGCAAAGTATCTATCGACTGTTTGGCGGGACAATGATTTCAGACTCAAATTTCCTGTCCCTCCAAACAGTCCATAGATGCTTTGCGGTGCGCGACTAGACCCAGTACCCTGCTCGATTCGGAAATGACTAATACACGCACGTAAAAGTTTATTTATTTATTTTATATATTTATTTTATTTTTATTTTTTTATTTATTTATCATTTAAATGATTCTTATGAAATCAATGATTGAATAAATGCATATAGGGTTGGATTTTGTTTGATGATTTGGTGCCTTTTTTCGGGAATAAAATTAATCATACAACAACTCAGGGGCAGTTATCACGGCTAGGTGAGATGAAAACTGCATAAAATCATAATGACAGGTTAAGCCTTTGATGTGATGCGCTTTTGTGTAAGTACATCAACAGAATCCAACACTATCATTCTATTCCCTCGTTGATTTCATGAGGGCTGTTTTGCACTGTCGCGTTTTTTGTATACGTCTATACACACGTAAACGTTTAAAATCACTTAATTGATACTTGTGAAATCAACGATTGAATATTCTGTTCATGATTTGATGTGTTTATCCTAGCATAAAATTAAATTTGCAACAACATTTACAAGACGATTTTCATTAACGTGCGTGTACGTACGTGTGAAAAACGCGACAGTGGAATGCAGCCCTAAGTAGCATTTAAATGATTTTAAACTTCTACGTGCATATACGTACGTACAAAGCACGCGACAGTGAAAATCAGCCCTTAATTTACTTTCATGTGGTGCTAGTTATCGTGTTACAATAGGTATTTCTCAAATTCCCCGAATTCCTTATCTATACGTCTCACTGAATGTATATGTAGATTAACAAGACAAACTGCACGAATTCATGTAGTAGCAAATTGATTTTGTATTCAACGACATAAAACGTAGCGACCGGGTACAAAATATCCGAGGTATTGTTTATAAAGGAGGCTTACGCGCGATTTCGAGGCCAACGTAATAAAGCGCAGGAATCATTCATTCAAATCGACAAAATATGCTTTAAAATGACTCTACACAACACGAGTTTTTCAATATCGGCACGCCATCCATTATAGTCACATTTTGTACGTTGTTTATATTGCTAATACTGGTCATTAATTAATATACCAAATACTCACCAAATACGTCGTTTGCTTTTATGCGGAAGCCCAAAGACATCCCATATAACCGATTTTTTAATCCCTTAAAGAATTTGTTATTGATTGTAATTGTTGAAGATTGAATGAAAATCACATCTTCGAGTCCGAATTAATGCAAAGAATAAGGAGTTTTGTGATTTATAGCCATATAGGTTTCATACTAATTAGCCATTTCCCAATCCAGCAGGGTACTGGGTTTAGTCGGGAACCGCAAAGCATCTATGGCCTGTTTGGAGGGACAGGAAATATAAAATTGAAATCATTTGTCCCTCCAATCTGGCATGGTAGAAAACACTGGTAGCGGACTACGGATTAAGGACATGAGATTACAAACTACGGATTACGGACTACGGATTAAGGAGTACGGATTACGGACTATGGACACAAGTCTAAAAAAATGCGAAGATGTTGCCTTCTCAATAAAACATTTTGGCATTTTTTGCATATTTTTTCAGGCTTTAGGTAAATAAAAGATTTTAGCAAAATTTCAGCATAGGTCACCAGATAATTTGATAACATGGCGCTGTTTTATAAAATTAATGACGTTAGCAATAAGTAGGATCCTCGTTACGCGTAGTGACTATGTCACGCAGCTAGGAATTTTATGTTTTTTTGTGCGCTTTTATAGGCTTGCTTTCTCGGCAATGCAAACTGTTACGCAAATTATTGATTTGGAGCGGTTTATTTGGGACTTCCTCGAGATAACACATGATCGTTTTATGTATCAAACCACCTTTTAAACGATTTCAATTTCAAGAGTCTTTATTCATTACTCTATGAAAGGCTATACAGCAACATTCAAACATGCAGTCGCCCATAAATATTTGCATGTAAACGTGAACGAGAATAAACGCAACACAATGTTCATGTAAATAAAATAAAAAACGGCGGAAAGCACATTCAGCAAATTCCATATAGTTTTGCTATAATCCCATATCCCAGCTAGCACAATCACGTTGTATGAACGTTGTATTAACGTTCGTCGAACGTTTGAATAACGTTATTTATTAACGTTGGGTAAACGTTTTTTTGTGAACTCGTAGGAACGTGGTATTAACGTTAGGATTAACGTTACAGCGCGACGTTAATACAACGTCCGTACAACGTTCAACTCGATGTTCATATAACCTAATTAATGTCCGGCGACGTTAATGCAACTTTCAGCCAACGTTTGGCGCCAACGTTCGGCCAACGTTTAAACAACGTTTAAACAACTAAACCTGATTCATTTTCAACAATATTGTTTAATGTTGTTGATAAGTGTGAACAATAATGGCAGCACAACATTGCTCCATGCTGATAAACCGCAGTCTCGGAGTTTTTAGGTGTAAGGCATAAATACCGGAACGGCGACAATATTGAGACGTTTCGTTTATTGATTCAAGAATCCAGGCTGCTTAAAGATCTGGATCACGAAATTTCTTGGAAATTTAAAAAAAATATAAAAAAATCCAAGGTTTATGTTTCAGCTAAGTTATTTTTAAAGCGCCTTCTTGAGCGCTGAAGTAAACTATCGCCGCCGGCTGGGTCTTGAATGAAACGACAAAAATGATCGACAAGTTAGCATGGGAATCGTATTGAAATATGGTTTACATACAGTTCTAGAAAAATATACAGTACCTAATTACAAAGCATGGAAATATTCAAATATCATCGACAAGTATACATATTTTATATTGCATGTGGGTCTTTCAACTCATTACAAGTGATATAGGAAACATGCCATATATACAGCATATGAGTTTCCCATCAGACTGAGCAGTCCCCTAAGTGTAATAGCTTCGAATCCAATCTTAAAGTAAACCCATGGATAAAATAGTGAAAAACTAGTGCGCATTTCTTCATACTGAATATATAATGTTTACTAATAGTGTAGTGTTTTCTCTTGTTCATTCAGGCCAGGAATTTCTTCATACTGAATGTATATTGCTTACTATACAGGGTGTATCAGAAAAAACTAGAAGATTTTAAAATGTCCAGAAAACTATCATTTTATCAAAATATCTCAAAAATATATTTACGTCTAAGTATTTTAGCATTTCCTGGCTTATCTAACAGTAAAAACTATCAGAAAAATTCACCTAAAAAAGCGGGAAAACGGTTTGTAAAAGCCTCATTTTTAACCGCTTGCGCAAAGAAAATGAGAGGTTCAAAATCCAAGTTCATTTAAAGAGATGAAAGTTTGGACTCTTTTGTGCAATGTATTAAAATTTCAGAAAATTTGATAAACATTAAGTCTGCCGTGAAACGTTTCAAAATTGGACTTTTTTTCGTTTACTCCGCTCTCGCGTAACCTTTTTTCATGCAAGAATGATTACATGCATGAGTGATGGTTCGAATGACGTACTTACAATGCTATTGTTATACCTTACATTGATGTTGTATCTAATAATGCTATTATTAAAAATAAACTACACAAAAACGTCAAAAAGTACACAATTGCAAACAAGAGCAGCTAGAGTTTACAAAATTTGTTGTTAGTTCTCAACATGTCCTCCATTTCTTTGCACGCAAATTTCTGCCCTACTAATATCATACTGAAAACAGCACGCCGAACCATTTGCCTGTCCTGTCTTAGGATATCCATCTCATGTTGAATTCTTGCTTCAAGGTCTTCCAAGTTTGCCGGTGGTGTGACATAAATCTTCGACTTTAGGTAGCTCCAAAGGAAAAAATCCAAATGAGTCAAATCGGGAGATCGCGGTGGCCATTCTACCGCACGATTTAAAGTAATAAATCGGTTTCCAAATAATTGTTCCAAGCGCTCGGAAACAATGCGTCTCCGATGAGGTGGTGCTCCGTCTTGTATCCACCAAAGGCGCTGGAACCTGCCATCAATCCGACCCAAACAGTAACCTTGTGACGGTCATCATTTCGCTCATACTGAAAGTGCAACGGTCGTTCACCACGAGCGCAGTACTCTCTGATATTATGGGTGTTAACAGAGGCATTTAAGGCAAATCCAGCTTCGTCACCAATGAGTACGTCCTGAAGAAATTGTGCTGGTCTGTTCATAAGCCACTGGCAAAACCTTTCTCGCCGCTGGTAATCTCCTGCAAGCAGTTGATGTCGTCGTATCATCTGGTATGGGTGAAATCGTAAGTCCAGCCGTGTTATACGATTAAAGGTGGCCGAAGATAAACCAAGACCATTTCGCCGAGCGCTAATTCTCGCTCCATTTAGCTGCTGATTTTCAATCGCATTTCGCACAGCTGCAATGTTTTCTTGAGACCTCGCAGTTCTTCGACGTCCTGATCTTCCCCGGTTGAGATTACAGCTTGTCCCGTTTGTACGGTATTTAGCAACATTGTTGTAAACTGTACCATGTGATGGACAGCGTACGTCAGGATACTCCTCCCGAAACCTTTCGAGCACTCTTGTTACGCTCCCATGACTACGGTGGTATTCAGTTACCAAAAAAGCCTTTGCTGTGGTTCAAACTGCGGCCTTTGCATTGTTTTTAATGTTTGATATGAAAAATAAGCTAGCAATTCCTAAACAGGATATCTTTTGCATTATCCAGGTGTAATTAACAGAACTCTTTGTTAAATAAAACAATGAAACAAGAGTATTCATTGTTAGTTATGTTTAAGTACGTCATTCGAACCATCACTCCTGCATGTAATCATTCTTGCATGAAAAAAGGTTACGCGAGAGCGGAGTAAACGGAAAAAGTCCAATTTTGAAACGTTTCACGGCGGACTTATCAAATTTTCTGAAATTTTGATACATTGCACAAAAGGGTCCAAACTTTCATCTCTTTAAATGAACTTGGATTTTGAACCTCTCATTTTCTTTGCGCAAGCGGTTAAAAATGAGGCTTTTACAAACCGTTTTCCCGCTTTTTTAGGTTAATTTTTCTGATAGTTTTTACTGTTAGATAAGACAGGAGATGCTAAAATACTTAGACGTAAATATATTTTTGAGATATTTTGATAAAATGATAGTTTTCTGGACAGTTTAAAATCTTCTAGTTTTTTCTGATACACCCTGCATAGTGTAGTGTTTTCTCTTGTTCATTCAGGCCAGGCATTTCTTCATACTGAATATATAATGTTTACTATATAGTGTAGTGTTTTCTCTTGTTCATTCAGGCTAAAATGCACTGCGATATGTCCTGAATTGGCATGAACATCAGAAATATACTAAAAAGGTCAAGTCTAATGCATTCGCCGGGTTACCATCAACTTGATTCTCATCGTACTTATATGTTATCACTAATTGTTTCCATCCGCCAATAATGACGCCGTATTTTTTTCGGCAATTTGAAGAATCCTCTCTAATGTTTTTACCATTTTCTCGCTTTTCCGTAATTCTTGCATCTCCAATGCTTCGTTAGCAAATTCCACCGCTTCACAGCAGCCAGGTTTCCACATATTATAGGTTTTTGCTAGCTCATAAATTAAAAATGCTCTACAACGCGTTTGCTCTCCAGCTAGGTCACGAGCCTCCTTTAACGTTGTCACGGATGCATTAAAATTACGAAGATAAGCCAGACAGATTCCACATTTCTTGAGAAAATACACGAAGGTTTCGTTAAAATAAAGTTCCAGATTCTTGCGCCGAATTATGTAATCGGTAAAGCACATTATTGCCTTTGTGTTATCGTGCATTACTAAATAGAGGTCTCCTAACTGTAGGTGCAGACGGCATGTGAATTCGTGGTCACCTAACAACTCTTTAGCCAACGCCAACGCCTTGTTGTAAAGTGTTTCTGCATTTTTAAAGAATTCATAGGAATCTCCGTTGGCACTCTTAGCCTTGGATACTTTAATACCACGTTTCCTGTTCAAATTAGCACGCGCCAACAGAAAATATGCTTCAGCAGCTTTCGCGATAGGACTTGCAGATTTGTCTTCATCCAATGGTGGAAGATTATCCTCTGATAGATCAGGAGGTGCCTCATTTATTGGTTTATCAGAGTCAAACAGGGAAAAAATATAATGACAGAGGATAAATAAAGACCTATCTTCTTTCCATAACGCGTCATTTTTCTGCGATTCTTTAGCGATGGCGTCCACGAGCACGAGGCGAGTGTATTCCGGAGACTTCCGTCCCGATGTATGCTCTGATTGATCTGCTACCAAACATCGAAATGTCATCTCAATAGCCGGTTGCTTTCTCCTTTTGGCTAGTTCAACACAAGATTTTATGAACTTTGTTAAAACGAATGGGTGAAAAAGATCCCAGCTGAACTCGCAAAAGAACCTGCAAGAAGAATTATAAAGATCACTGCTCGCCACCAACTCTGCGATATTTGGGGCTAGAGCTCTTCCCTTATCTTCGGTGCACATTTTTAACGTTTTTTCGATATTGTGGATGTCTTTCCTTAGTGATTCTCTGGCGCTAGTGTAACCATTATGTAAATAACCGTCCATGGTTAACGAATGGCACAGCTTCAGAAAATGTTTCACCATCAATTCTTGTGCCATTTTCCTTTCATCTTGAAATTCATCATGTTTAGCTAAAAATCTTTTAATAGGCGAATGAATTACGTAGCGCCCATCACCAATTTCCTGAACTAAACTTCGTCTCACGAGACATTCTAATAAATTTTCGGCTTCCACGCCACTCTTATTAACTACCTCTTTTGCGGAGCTGCTATTAACTACCTCTTTTGCGGAGCTGCTATTAACTACCTCTTTTGCGGAGCTGCTCTGAAAATTTCCAACAAATACTGAAAGACAAACCAACGCCTTCCGCTCTTCATCTTTCAAATTCTGAATAGAGGCCCAGATGGCTTGCTGGATACACTGGTCGGGGTTCCGCAACCCTCTCATGGGTTTCTCTCTGAACAAATGTATCAACTTTGAAGGATCATCAAGATCTCGAATTAGTGTCCCTGTGATACACAAAGCGAGAGGAACAAAACCGCACAGCTTCGCCAACAGGTATGCATCTTCATCTTCTACATCAGGACAACACTTTTGTAAAAGTTCCACACTATATGTCATATCTAATTCCTCTGTTTTATAGTTTACCGCGTTTTCTGAAACACGAAATTGAATTCTTGAAGTTGTTAGGATCTGCACACGTTGCTGTGAATGGTTACGGAGGGAAAGCACTAATTCAGTGAACTTGGATTGAAAATCGCCGTTGGGCATTTGCGCGATGCCATCCATCACCAGGACAACTTTCTTCTTAATACTCTTTAACCAGAAAGTTAAAGATGTGTCAGGATGTTTTCCAGCAATAACGCCCACGTCACGACAAAGACGTCGTTTAACGTCAGCAACACTTGAAGCATTAGACAGGGATGAGAAAAAGACGGTAATATTATGGTCATTGCTTAAGTGATGAGAAACTTCAACTGCGACAGTGGTTTTTCCAAAACCTGCTCCACCGACAATATTGACAATTCCACAGCCATTCTCCACCAAGGAGGTTATTATTTGGTTTACATCAACGTCACGACCAATGAACGTTTGTGGTTTGTTGGGTATGCGGCTTTTCAATTGAAACAACCGATCAGTTTCTTGAACGTTGACGATATCTTGTAATGAACTGACGAATTTTTTTACGACCTCTGCCTTTTCAATGATCTCCCTCAATTCTTCTACTTTGCGCGGGTCCCGCAACTTTTGCATTTTCATTGCCTTTTCTGCATATTCTACGGCTTTTTGACATTCGGGCTTCCAGGAACTACATGTTTTTGCCAACTCATAATACACCAGGGCTTTAAAATGGGCGTTTTCCTCAGTGATCTTGTTTGCTATATCGCGTGCTTCGCTTAGCTTTTCCACTGATTCTTCGAAGCGACCACTAAATGAGAGGCATCCTCCTAAATTTTTGAGCAACATCACAAACTGTTCATTAGAATCAAGTTGTAGTTTCTTGTGTAGATTTATAGCATGGGTATAACACGCAAGTGCCTCTTCTCTCATATCCATGTTAAAATATAGATCTCCCAGAAGCTTGTGGAGAGAACATGTTAATTCGTGATCGCCTAAGGCATTTTGGGCTAAAGATAGAGCTTCATTGTAAAATGATTTTGCAGAGTTCATGTATTCTTCGTACTGTTTGTCGTCTTTGCGGAACAGTTTATTGGCCTGCAATTTGCAAATATTTCCCCTCTTCTTTAAAATATACGCTTCCGCCACCTTTTCTTCAAGACTTAACTCTTCGCTTTCAGGCAAAGAAGAAAGATTATTGTAAGGAAGATCTGCTGGTTGGTTATTTTGTGTGCTGTTGAAATGATATCGGGTAATCAATTCGTAACAAAACATAAAAACGAATCTATCGTCTTTCAAATCCATTTCATATTTATGAAACGCTGCCTCGAGTATCCCAATTTGGCTGGCGTATTCAGGAGAATCCCGCGAAGATTTACGACCTTCTTGATCTGCTATTAAACATTGGAAAAGGATTTCAATAACTACTTGTTCCTGTTTTCTGGCTAGTTTAGTGCAAGATTCGAAGAAATTTCCCAAAACTGCTTCTGGAAGAAGATCCCAGCTGAAGTTGTGAAAAAATCTGTATGAAGACATGTAAATGTCACTACTTGCCAATGACTCTAGGATGATTGTGTTTGGATTGGTTGCCGGATCTTGACTACATATTTTGAGCGTTTCCTCGACGTTGTGGATGTCTTTTTTAAGTTTTTCCCTGGCGCCAGTAAACCCGTTATACGAATAACACTCCCATGTCCATAAATGGCACATCTTTAGGAAATGACTCACCATACATCCTTGAGCCTCTGCCTTTTCATCATGAAACTGAACATTTTCAGACAGGAACCGCCGGATGAGCGAATGGATCACAAATCCCTTATCACTGGTATTTTGTATTAAACTTCGACCAACAAGATCTTTCAAAAAATCGATGGTTTCCAAACTATTTTTCCCGATAACCTTTTTCGCGGATTTACTTCGGAAATTCCCATCAAACACAGAAAGACGAACCAAAGCTTTTTGTTCTTCATCCTTCAACATCAGAAAAGAAAATTCGACGGCTTGTTGAACAGGCTTCAATGTCTCCATAGGCTTCTTTCTTAACCATTTTGTTAACTTCCAAGGATCATAAAGATCTTGAATTCGTTTTCCTGCGAGACACAAAGCGAGAGGAAGGAAGCCACATAGGTTAGCCAACTCAGAAAAGTACGTGTCTTCAATTCCACCATTTTTTTTAAAAGATCGACACTTGATTTTTCATCCAATTCTTTTATTTGATGGGTTACGGATTTTTGCCCAGGAATTAAAAATTCGGTTCTTGTCGTTGCTAGTATCTGCACACGTTGCTGTGAATTTTGGCGCAGTCTAAGCACTAATTTATCGAACTGGGATTTATCGTCGCTTTCCAGCAGCTGCTCGATGTTGTCCATGACAAGGACGACCTTCTGCTCAATATCCCTCAACCGCGACATCAACGATGATTCAGGATCTTCTCCGGGGGTAACGCCGACGTCAAGACAGAGACATCGTGTCACATCGGATACAGCTGAAATATTTTGCAAATATGAGAAAATTACGATAATATCATGGTTTGTGCTTAAATTATGGGAAACTTCTTTTGCAACGGTGCTCTTTCCAAAACCTGGTCCACCTACGATAGATACAATTCCACAGCCATTCTCTACCAAAGAAGAAATCAGTTCCTTTACAACAGCGTCGCGACCAATGAAAATTTCTGGTTTGTCAGGAATACAGCTCTTCAGTTGGCACGGTTGATTAGTTGCTTGAACATTTTCCGTATCTTGTAATGATTTCATGAGATCTTGTAATGACCCATAGTCTCTCTCCAATTTTTTAAATTTTTCCTCCTGTTCCTTGATAACCTGTAAATTAGAATTTTGATCATCGTTTAAACACTTTAATTCTTCTTTCAAACTTTCCATCTCTCCTTTCTTCTGACTGTCATCTCCACGTAACTCGCGCAAATTCAGATTCTTCAACTCGTTTTCTGTGACTTTGGTTTGTCTGTTTTCTCTCAAAGCTTTGATATCCTCTATACAATTCTTGACTTCTTCACGACTGAAAACTATGTCTAGGTCGGCAACAAATTTATCAGCAATACAAAGAGCATCGTTAAGAGTGGGTTCGTCTAGGTTTTGATTAGGTGCATGCGCCCAAGGGTTTCTAACCTTTGAACGAAGGTCCTCAACGAGGCTACGATCAACACGTCTGTCTGGGGCAAAGACCGCATCTTCCGTCCATGCAAGCACGTTCAGAAGAGACGATAAATCAGTGGATTCGGCGTCTTCAACATTTTTTTTGTTGTCCCCAAGGCTGGGCATAAAGAACTTGGCAACCTCCCAAGCATCATTCGGCCACTTTGATGTGTCGCAGTTTTGGCGCCACGCGCTTTTAAATTGCCCTTTATCGTTTCTCCGGTGGGATTTGGCAAGCTCGTCGTACCATTGCTTGCAAGAGGGACACAGGCCAAGCGGTTTCTTTTTCTTTTCACAATCTACAGGGTTTAAGCATTTGCCTGGCAAAGAACCACACAGCTTTGCATGCCATTTTTCTATGGTATTGCAGGTGTATAATGCGACGGGTTCCTTAATCAATCTGATTATTTCTCCAACGGTTAGCCAGTTGTTGTGTTTTTTTGACGAATTCGTTTGAATAAAATTCTTTAAAGAAAATAAAAAATGTAGAAACTCTATTGTGAGAAAATCAATAAACAAAGTCAAAGAAGAAATCCATGTAGAGCCCAGATCAATCACGGACCCATTCGAAAAAGAGCAAGATTTTTGTTCCCAGTAACGGCAAAACGAGCGAGTTATCCTGGCTAGGCGAGGTAAAACGCGCATCACATGAAAGGCTTAACCTGATTATAGTCTTACATTATAATTTTATGCAGTTTATAAATATAGGTTCGCAAACGCTTCTAAATGAATAAGAATTTTCATGTGATGCACGTTTTACCTCGCCTATAAGCCAGGATAACTCGCTCCATGTAAACAGGCGCTAAGAAGGTTTAAAGCTTTTACGTTCGTGTAAGTACATCAACAGAATCCAACCCTATCATTCTATTTACTCCTTGATTTCATAAGGGCTGTTTTGCACTGTCGCATTTTTTTGTACGTATATACGTATACGCACGTAAAAGTTTAAAATCATCAGGGGGATTTAGCACGAAGACGTGAAAGTCAAAGACGACTTTAAAATGGAGTGGCATGTCCATATTTGGAGGCATCATGCCATTTATTCGCCATTTTAACGTCGTCTTTGACGTTCACGTCCTCATATTAAATCTCCCTAATAGTTAACATTCACCAAAGACGTCAAACAAACGTAAATTCAGTTATGTAAATTTCTAACGTATGAAGTTAAATTCTAATTGGCAGCATTTGTAATATATGTAAATGTTCTGTAGAATATGCAATTTCTGAAGAATTTATTTTTATCGCTAATGTCAACGTAGCTATCGGTACCTCTACACGCCTAATCTAAACAGGGTGAGTCGAGTTCGCATCAATTAACCACGTCTTGTTGATTGTACACATGCATGGGTACAGGGAATTGTCAAATTCCAGCCATAAGTTGATTAAGTTTCCGACTAATTTTGTCATCGCTGTATACATGTACAGTCTAGTAATATACAATTACTTAATGGTTTCCGTGTTTGGATGGCCTGATCCAAACACGCGGGAATGTTGCGAGAGTTAAGAAAAGCGCGCGAGACACGAGCGGATTAAATTCCCGCGAAATTTCTTCTTTCTGGCTTCAACCAATCAGAATACGCGTTATATACATGTTATTCTATATTATCATTTGATTCACGATCAGATTTAAGAATAATAAAATATTCAGTACTTTTGCCTTTGGAATTGAAATATTTTCGTAATACAGTATATTCAAGCCAGTACTATGATTCAAAACTGGGATTAATTCGCACAGAGCTACATGCACGACTATCTTAGAAAATTAGCGAGTAAGCTATATACCGTTTCCCTGAGTTGTGAAAAATAAAATTTTTGACACGCCACAGGTCCAGGGGCCAGTTGTTCGAAAGGTGTTTAGCTTAAACGGTGGATAAGTTCAAAATGGAAAACAAAACTTTATATTTATTGAACAAGTGAACTGAAGTATTTTGATGTAAATAGCTTTACTTAATTGTCAAATGTCAATGGAAGGACATATTGAATGCATACGATGCAGATTTAGTCATTCACAAGATGTATGAGAGTAATTTTAAACTTTGGCTTATTCACCGTTTAAGCTAACGCCTTTCGAACAACCGGCCCCAGAGTTATAACATCTCATGCAAGCAAATTCGATGTTCGCGTTCCGTACGTAAGCAAGCAAGCGTTCAGTTCTCCAAGCTGGCAACTTTCGTACGAATAAATTAAGCCGAACGTTATTAAACGTTCTGTATTTTAAAGATTGTTTCGTTTAGTAATGAGACTTTGCGTTCGTTTAACGCCTTTGGTGAATGTTAACTATTACCATTAGTAATTACACCCTTTCGCGAGTTGCAATTGACGCATAGCCAATAAAACCCTGTTATATCGTGTATACAAGCAGCTAAAAAGTATACAACAACTTCAGACTTCAGGTTTCAGAGCTGTTGTTGCACGTTAAAACACTTATATATCAATGAAATTATATACGTTGGAATAAGAGGCATCAAAAATCATGACTCTCAACATCCAAGAATATTTCAGTAGGAAGACTAGGGAAATTCTGCAGGAGCGTAAAGCAATGTGGCTGCATGAAGAAGTATTAAATGAGTATAGGAGAATATTTCTCTACATGCACATTTTTATATTACCTCTGGCGACTCTTCCTCATCCGTTGCTTCTAAATTCTGGTATTTTTTCAAATGTGTAGTTTCCTGCAATCTATGGAATAAAGAAAGTAAAGAATATTGGTAATTTAACACATACCAAGTCCTTTTTGACTAATCTTAGAACCATACAGACATAGGAGATGTAGATACATCTACCTTACCCATAAAAAAATTTTGTTCAATGTATTTTTCAGTAAATTAATATGGAGTGCTCCCGGTCAGCCTCTACCCCATAGACTTGCATAAATCTACATACATTCTAGTCATACTTAAAGTAAACAATGACCATGCACCATGGGGATCCACGACCCCTTCGGCCATTTAGGATACCCATCTGGAGAGCTATGATCTCTTTTTGGGTGAAGCAGCAATACTGGGAAGCAGCTGCTAAACCCCTGAGGACGTCCAACATGGGTATCCACGACCCCTGAGGACATCAGAGTCCTTGGCCAGGACTACATAATTGATTATACCATATAAACTACTGAACTATATGTATAAAGCTGTAAGTCTGTAACCAGTCAAAGGGGTAACTTTACCCTTATTTACACTATATATTTGGAGTACTTCCTTGAGTGTTTGATATCTCGGTTGGTCCTTTAATGGTTTATGTTTTGTTTATCCGAATTGGAGCGGCAATTAATTTTTCAGGGCTCTGAATTGTGTAAAGCCAAAAAGTGCTACTTTAGGGAGAAATTTGAGGATTGTGCCCAGGCTAAAAATCTTAAACAAAGTTGGCACCATATTAACCACCTCTTAGGTAGGAATGATAAATCAAACAACATTTCCCAATTAAAAATAGGCGACACTATTATCTCTGATAATTTAATGATAGCTGAGGCCTTTAATGACTTCTTTGTCAACATTGGGCCAAAACTATCCGCTGAAATTCACCATGATTCTCTGGACTTGTCAGAAAATCTTGTTTCTAGTCCAGTAACTCCATTTATTCTGAACGAAGTAAGCGAATACGAAGTATTTCTTATGTTAAGTAATCTTAAGACCTCAAAATCGACAGGCCTTGATTCTATCCCAGCAAGGGTACTTAAAATCTCAGCTGAAATAATTAGCCCTTCACCTAACGTGGATTTTTAATCTTTGTATTAAAACCGGACTCTATATCGACGATTGGAAGAAGGCTTGGGTTGTACCTATCCACAAATCTGAAGATAGGGAAAAATGTGAAAATTATCGCCCAATATTAATCTTACCGATTATTAGCAAAATCTTCGAGAGATCTATTTTCAATCAATTGTATGAATTTCTAAACGCTAACTCTCTTCTCTCTAAACATCAGTTTGGGTTTCGCCCAAAAAATTCTACGCTGGCAGCACTTATTCAGATGTGTGATGCATGGTATGAAAATATGGATAATGGTGAATTAAACGGTGTAGTTTTTATTTATATTCGAAAAGCTTTTGACTCTATTAGTCACAATATTCTTTTGCGCAAAATGAAAGAACAATTTGGGATTTCAAATATTGAATTAAAACTGTTTGAATCCTATCTGTGCGGCAGAGAACAAGTGTCATTTGTTAATGGCGCAATGTCAGCACCTAAAAGAATTGTCTGTGGGGTCCCTCAAGGATCCATACTAGGCCCCTTATTATTTTTACTGTATATTAATGATATGCCTGACTGTTTAGAAAAGTCAACCCCATGCTTATACGCTGACGATTCACAGATATTTTCATCTGCGAAAAATTATCTAGACCTTAATGCTAATCTGAATCATGATTTAAACAATGTTAGTCAATGGCTGGTCAAAAATAAACTACAGTACCACTCAACAAAAACCAAAATAATGTATGTCGGATCAAATCATAATATTGCTAAAATTGACAACGAGTTTCCCGTAATGATTAATGATCAATTGATTCCCAGAGTACACTCAATTCCATGTCTAGGAGTTAAACTTGATGAAACATTGAGTTAGGAAGAGCATATAGAAATGGTCTGCAAGAAAGTCGGAGCGGGCATTGGAATCTTAAGGCGTATCAAGGCTTATGTTCCTGCAAATACTTTGATATCAATTTATAATGCTCTGATTCAGCCTTACTTCGATTACTGTTCTCCGCTTTGGGGAGTTTGTAACAAAACATTGAGAGATAATTTACAAAAGTTCCAAAATCGAGCCGTCAGAATAATAACTGGCGCTAGTTATGAAATCAGGTCTGCTGACGTTCTTCGGGCTCTTGAATGGGAAACTTAGATTCAAGACGAGCTATGAGCAAGGCAATATTATTGTTCAAAATTCTGAACGATTGTAGTGCACCAAACTTGAAGGAGGTATTGATGACGAGGAACTCTCTTCAAACTAATTACGACCTCAGAAATTCTTACACTGATCTGGCCCTTCCTAAACCGAGACGCGAATTTCTTAAAAAAAGTTTTAAGTACAGTGGTGCTAAACTTTGGAATGATCTTCCGCGTGAAAATAAGGAAGCGCAATCAATATACTCTTTCAAATATTTTGTAGCACGACTTAATAGGTAGATAAAATCAACTGTGGGCCTTATATACCAACGGGTCACTCCAACTTAATCCCTTGTATATAGCTATGTTTTTATCTTATCTCTTTCTTCTTTATTTGTAATTGAACTTTTCTCATAGTTATAACGCCCCTTGTGGAAATCAACAACTGCTGTTGACAAGGCTAGCGTCAGTTAATAAAGTTTTACATTACATACATACATAAAGACTTATTTCAATGCCTCGAAGTCCTCTCACGCTTCGTTGAATCTCGGGTAACCGGGCTCATGTAAACAGCCCCTAAATCATCATATACGCCGAAAGTCTTGTCATACTAGTTTAACTAATTTGCGGCAAAACCGAGTAATAACTATTTTGAAATATCTATCATTCATCAATAATTTAGGCCAGTGCGCTAAAGAGAGGCCCTATCCCCCCCGATGTTAAAACTGTCACCTTACATATATTACTGAAATAGATATAACAAAGTTAAAAAGCTGCTAATACCAAAGTTAAAGAAGACATGCAAAGAGTGAACAATTCATAGGAGTTTTAAACCTCGTAAATGCATGAAGGAAATGAGACCTACCTAACAGTCTCTTGTTCTCCCTTTGCACAGTTGGAATAGCTAACGTATAGCGTTATGCCATTGTAATTTGATCCCGGTCAGTGAAACCATTCTCAGAATACTTATATAACGTTGATTTTGATTTATTATATTGCAAAGGAACGCGCATTAACTATTAACTTGTAACTATTCACCTATCCTAAGATGGAGCTTTATCATGTACCTTGTACTAATAGCTTCTTTTGTTTCATACACCTCCTCCATGTTTTCAATCTTCACCTTCAGTCCTTCCACTTTAATTCCAACCAGCAAAAGTTCTTCCTGAAAGCGTTCTTTCATTCTCTCTGATTCGTAATCCGCCAAGACTTCCAGAAACCTTTTGTCTGTGAAACAATGTAACTCAACATGCAAACATCCTGGTTTAATGTCACGAGCGTCCTGATCATCACGTTTGCCTCCCAGAGCTTTTGCAACCGCACCCTCAATTACTGGTTTCAATAAACTATAACCAGCATACAGAGCGCCAAGACCCAAACCAAGTATAGTAACAGTTTTACACACTTCTTTCGCCACTTCTACGTTATCTGTGCTAATGGCTATCACGAATTTCCCACCAGCCGTAAACGAAGCACTTGCTCGTAGAGCATCTCCGGAAAACACATTCGCCATTTAGGGAATGTTTGTTCCAAACCTGAAACTAAAACAGAAATAATCATCTACAATAGTAAGCAAATAATAATCTACAAATAAACAGGCCTTGGTGGCAAAAAACAGATTCACGCTAGCAGTGTTTCCGAGATCTACATGTAGTTTCCCTGTGAACAAAGCTTTGGTAAATTTAGACGAAAGAATATGGTATTCCACCATGGTCGTATATACCCAAATACGGAATCATTCGACCTCGGGTCATTCGATGGACCTTGATAGGGTCGAATCTGGCATACTCGACTTTGGTATGTTTGAATATACCGGAATATATATTATTCATTCGATCGAACTTGGTTGGGTCAAATATGCCGGAATATGGTACACTGGATCTTGTGAAAATGTGCCCCTGTTTTGGCAAACATGCCTTTCACACCAAAAACTTGATGTGTCCTTATATAAAAAATTTATACGCAAGTTATAAATTTGCGGTAAATGGAGTAATATGTTCTAGAAGGTCCTATTTCACCCTACATATGGACCATCTCTGGTCTAGCTGTCATAGTTATCGCATGCACTAATTTTAGCCCGGGCAAGGTCAAGGCCTCAATAGAACAAGGCAGTCATTACCAGCCATGTTAATAGTTATAAAGTCCAAAATCTGAACGAACTCTGGCATCTTAGCATGTGAACAACGTATGCAAACTTGTGTTACGGCCAATCGAATCTCCTCTGACGGTCTTTCCCTTCACGTGGACTTGAACAATGGCCCCCTTTTTTCTGCAAGGATTTTGCCTGCTCCCCATGCATGCATTGGTCATTGGCAAGACCTCAGCCAATGCGTCCACAACGCCGGTCAAATATTTAAAGGTCTTTATCGAAAGGCAGTAATACATATATCTGCGTTTCAAAAGTAATTATAACCAAAAATTACAAAAATAAACCCCACCCACCTCCCCACAGCGAAGGACTGGCCGCTGTGGCATCCGCATGTAAATATACTGATACGTTATGTTTATTCATATGTTATCTCCAGATAGTCTATGGATATTCTTCTTGTAACTTGTAATGAATTGCAGTGATTAAACAATGGCAGAAAGTGCTGTCCTTCTGGACAACACCTCACAACGTGAAGTGCATTCGTACAGGTCATTTTGGTCGAAAACGCGACCTGATGACCTGACCTAGAGACTCGATGGGTCAGTCAGACAATATTTGAGTCGAGCTGACTGACCTGAACAGGGGTCCGCCTGTTCCCCTGTTATCTAGAGGTCCGCCTGTTCCTCTAGAAAAACCTATAGTTTTTGCATGCTCTGTCGGGTTTTGAGTGCCCTTACTGTCTCAGTATAACTAATGGTGGTCCCTAGATCATCAGGTCTCAACTCACTGAACAACATGCACAGAGCTGGCTCACACCCTCTGCAACTTAGAGGTCCTCCTGTTCCTCTAGGAAAAACTTAGGTTAATTAGAGCCTCTAGACCTTTTTTCGAGCGCTTCCTGCCCAAATTATATGCCACAAAAATGTCTCATTGTGTTGTTCCTTTGCTAAGTTGCCAGACGTTCAAAATCCTTATAAAGAATCTCAACAAATAAACTACATTAACCTAAGGATTACTTTTTGCTGACAAACTCAATTAAATTAAATACCGAGATATTAATGATGATCATAATCACAAGACAAAAACGCGACGCTGGAACCCTTTGAATTGGTAACGTTCGATCTAGGATGTTGGTTTCTACTTTCTTGCAACTTAATAGTATGGCAAATTCATGCGTACATTGTGCGAAGCAGTATTTTACAATCTATATGACCGATGGAAAATTCGAAAAGTTCTGGACAATAAACAATAATAGCTTATATTAAAGACTCAGCTGGTTTATGCATTCATAAAGCCCGTTTTCCACTAGCGATATTTTTCGCGCGAAGCGACTTTATTCTTTTGTATTTGAGCAATTTGTTCCAGATGGTTGCAGTTGAGAGCTCTGGAACAAAAGTAAAATGTCGATTCGCGCGAAAAATATAGCTAGTGGAAAATCAGCTTAACAATGCATGCTTTTGGCGTATGTGCAGGCTATGTGTGGGTACAAGCGAAATACAAAATATTTACCAGAACATTTAAAAACGGATTTTTGGGCAGTATTACCCACAATTGCGTTGATTTATTATTCTTCTTTTCAAATTGAAAGCTATTACTCAGCACACAACCAATGTTTCATAATATTGTACTTTGAAGTTTTGCGTGGTACGATTTTACGCAACCACCACAGGGGGCAAGATAAATTTTAGTTATTTGAAAGAAATCAATTTAGTCCCTGAAGATTTACACCATGCCATATAATAAACTTTTTATTAACCTCGGTCCGATATTTCGCGGTAAAGACCTCGCGTTCGGTTAATAAGAAGTTAATAGTGAGTAGTTAGTATAATAATAGAATAATTAGTATAATAATTATTAATAATAGAATAGTTAGTATAAGACTAAGACCCATAGACTATAAATAACTTATCTATTCAATTCAAATTAAATTGCTTCAAATTATTTATTTATCACACGCGACAGCAGTTTCTGTGCATGCATGTCTTCGTAGTGATAATTTTTGCCTCGCAATCCTGCACTAATCCTGCACTATTGTACTAAATATACTCACCAAACTTGCTCTTAAGGTTTTATACGAGAACCCACAAACCAATCCATATCCCGAAATAAAGTCTTTTAGTAATGTCTTATAACATTTCTAGTTGATTGCAGCAAATCAAATGACATAATGATGATCATAATCACAAGACAAAAACGCGATCCTGGAACTCTTTGAATTGGTAACGTTCGATTATAAGACCACTTTAATCTAGGATGTTGGTTTCTTGCAGTGGCGTAGACAACCTGACGATTTAGTCATGCTATGCAAGTTTTATGTTATTATCATTTATTCATGTCTTTAGAAATCCATTGTTTTCACAGTCAATGAACACCAAAATATTAGCATAGCATGACTTAATTGTCGGGCTGGCAACGCCACTGGTTTATGCACCTTATTAAAGTATGGTAAATTGCATACATTGTGCAAAGCTGTATTTTACAATCTATATGACCGAAGGAAAATTCGAAAAGTTCTGGACAATAATAGCTTATAAAATTATTAAAGACTCAGCTGGTTAATTCATTCATAACAGTGCATTCTTTGCTGACGCTATTGGCGTATATGCGGGCTATGTGTGGGTACAAGCGAAATACAAAATATTTACCAGAACATTTAAAAACGGATTTTTGGGCAGTGTTACCCACACTCGCGTTGATTTATTCTTCTCCTTTTCTAACTGAAAGTTATTGCTCAATACAAAACCATAGTTTCATAATATTGTACTTTGAAGTTTCGCGTGGTACGATTTTACGCAACCATACCACAGGGGGTAAGATACATTCAGTTTAGTTATTTGCGTAAAATCAATTTAGTCCCTGAAAGAATTACATGGGGCAATGATTCTCAGGCCCGGTTTACACTGTCAAAGTTTCTGTGATCACAGTTGCAATTTTGCGTTATAAGATCGAAAGTTTTAAGCATTATGTAGTGAATATAGGATGAAATAACTTCGTATTAATTATAGTGTTACAGTTCCCTCCAGCATTTTCAACAAATCTTTTAAAACTTGTTGTTTGAAAATTCCAACTGTGATCGCAGGAAATTTGACAGTGTAAAGCGGGTGTTAGCTTAATACGAAAACTGTGAACCGTGAGAGAATGGCATTTAATATGGGATTAAATGTGTGGCGCCAGTTGTCGTGAATGATACAAAAGTGATAGCAATTGAGGGTGTAAAAACGAGAATTTACTACCTGTTTATCTTTCTGTGAAGATAAGCCTGCCCCTGCGGCTAAACATACGCGATCAGCAGATCTAAGACTGAGATACATAGACTGTAAATAACTCATCTATTCAATTCAAATCAAATTGCTTCAAACTAGTTTTTTATCACACGCGACACCAGTTTCTGTGCATGCATGTCTTCATAGTTATATTTTGTGCCTCGCAATTGCTAATCCTGCACTATTATACCAAATATACTCACCAAACTTGCTCTTAAAGTTTTATACGAGAACACACAAACCAATCCATATCCCGAAATAAAGTCTTTTAGTAATGTCGAATAACATTTCCAGTTGATTGCAGCAAATCAAATGAAAGTAACCTCATCAAATGAGAATTCACCAGCTGAAATAAGCCAAAGATTTTTAAAGACTTCTCTATACCAAATGAGTATATTTTGGTAGGTAGATATTATCATATTAGGGCATCCTAGTTCCCAGTTTTTTCGCGTACTGGAACTAGAACCCGAGTTAGAGCCGAGTCCTTTCTCACAATATGAGCAAACGACCATACAGTACTAAATAGGCGTACATAGGGAAATTTGTTCTGCAGATCTACGTCTTTCGAGGTAAAATTTAACGTGGTTCAGATTATAGTTTTAGTTCAGTGTAATAACTGATGAAAATACCTATGCAAATAGCATTACACGACATTGTAAAATATGTTTAACAAAAAGGGAATGGCGAATACATACAGGGTGCCCCCAAAATGTAGGATAACAATCATTACACAAAATTGACTTTCGAAAGAACCGCTTCATGCCATTATTTGTTGTAATTCATATAAGTTGTAACCCTCAGTGGCGGATCCAGGGTAATTAAGTCAGAATAAAATACTGCAGCACTAACTTGCATGGGTGGATCCAGCACTAGTGCACTAATTTGCATTACAAAACAAAATGGCTATTTTGAGCAGTTTTGTTGTGTCATGCAAATTAGTGCACTAGTGCTGGATCCACCCCTGCTAACTTGCAAACATATTGGTATAGATTTTAATAGGAAAGTATTCTTTAGAAATGAATATTCAATAGCGTTGGTATTGAGGTATTTTGAATTGGAAATTAATTAAACCGTATAATTTATGCTGTCTAACCCTAAATGCGGCATATTGGTAACCCTTGTTTTGTGTTCCCTAAATAATGTTATCACTCTCTGGAATTAAACTCGAACTGTTATGGATTAGCTCATTAATCTTTTTGCCCATCACCGTTCGACTAATATGCGTGAGAAACGATCAGGTAATCTTAACTTTACAGATCTTGGAAAGCAAGATTTGCGATACCCCCGCTACGGTAAAACACATTTTTCTTATACGTTTGTTACGGTATCGCCCACATGTAAGCTTTCCCGGGCCTTCGTTAGCGCATGAATCTGTGTTGAAGGAGAGAAAGCTCAAGGTATGCGTATTTGCCCACCAGGTCAGCATGCGTGGGTCGATTGTCGACTTTTTTTTTAACATTTGGTTTCATGGTGTTTCATGGTGTCACTGGTTACGTCACACGACGCGAATTGAGGTTTCCGAGTGGAAATAGAAAACCAGCAACGTTCCCAAGTTTTTCTTGATATCCTTTCTGACCTTTCAATACACAATAACTAGACCAATAAAAAAATTATAATTTCTCAAATTATATATAACAAAGAATAAAAGCATTAAATGTATTAGTTTCTCCGCGTCATATACTATGCGGAAAACAAATATTATTAAGGTCAATACGATTACTGCATGAGGTGGTACAAGGTTGGATTTAGCGCCTGAATCGCACAGAACGAGAATTGTACAAAATATTCAGCTGACGCTGGAAGTTCTCTACATAGAATTTATAGTCAGAATCAGGAGGTGCATTTTAACATGCCATAAAACTGCAGAAATGGCATATTTTAGAAACTTAAAAAGTACACTTCAGGTAAGTCAAAGGTATCTAACAGAAGACAGCTTTCAGTTATATATTCAGTTCAATGCCTTACATAAATAACTGCATGATTTAATCTATTTAAGGATTATTAAATTTTTTGCAATTTATATACCTTCGTCCACAAAACATAATGTTTCCTTCGGTCGCAGTAAATAAGTGTTAAATATGTTTAACAAAAAGGGAATGGCGAATACATACAGAGTGCCCCCAAAATGTAGGATAACAATCATTACACAAAATTGACTTTCGAAAGAACCGCTTCATGCCATTATTTGTTGTAATTCATATAAGTTGTAACCCTCAGTGGCGGATCCAGGGTAATTAAGTCAGAATAAAATACTGCAGCACTAACTTGCAGGGGTGGATCCAGCACTAGTGCACTAATTTGCATTACAAAACAAAATGGCTATTTTGAGCAGTTTTCTTGTGTCATGCAAATTAGTGCACTAGTGCTGGATCCACCCCTGCTAACTTGCAAACATATTGGTATAGATTTTAATAGGAAAGTATTCTTTAGAAATGAATATTCAATAGCGTTGGTATTGAGGTATTTTGAATTGGAAATTAATTAAACCGTATAATTTATGCTGTCTAACCCTAAATGCGGCATATTGGTAACCCTTGTTTTGTGTTCCCTAAATAATGTTATTACTCTCTGGAATCAAACTCGAACTGTTATGGATTAGCTCATTAATCTTTTTGCCCATCACCGTTCGACTAATATGCGTGAGAAACGATCAGGTAATCTTAACTTTACAGATCTTGGAAAGCAAGATTTGCGATACCCCCGCTACGGTAAAACACATTGTTCTTATACGTTTGTTACGGTATCGCCCACATGTAAGCTTTCCCGGGCACTCATTAGCGCATGAATCTGTGTTGAAGGAGAGAAAGCTCAAGGTATGCGTATTTGCCCACCAGGTCAGCACGCGTGGGTCGATTGTCGACTTTTTTTTAACATTTGGTTTCATGGTGTTTCATGGTGTCACTGGCGACGCGAACTGACGTTTCCGAGTGGAAATAGAAAACCAGCAACGTTCCCAAGTTTTTCTTGATATCCTTTCTGACCTTTCAATAAACAATAACTAGACCAATAAAAAAATTATAATTTCTAAAGAATAAAAGCATTAAATGTATTAGTTTCTCCGCGTCATATACTATGCGGAAAACAAATATTATTAAGGTCAATACGATTACTGCATGAGGTGGTACAAGGTTGGATTTAGCGCCTGAATCGCACAGAACGAGAATTGTACAATATATTCAGCTGACGCTGGAAGTTCTCTACATAGAATTTATAGTCAGAATCAGGAGGTGGATTTTAACATGCCATAAAACTGCAGAAATGGCATATTTTAGAAACTTAAAAAGTACACTTCGGGTAAGTCAAATTAAGGTGTTTAACAGAAGAGAGCCTTCAGTTATATATTCAAGTAAATGCCTTACATAAATAACTGATTTAACCTACTTAACGATCATTTTTGCCCTTTATATACCTTCGTTCAATAACACGAGTCGTTAGTAAAATTAAGAAAAAGTTAGGAACGTTGCGATAGGCGTTCCATAGGCTATACCCTACCGGACGCAGCCAGTTTGTAACAGGAAAGGGAAGAACGTCGGTAAGAGTTATTTGCATTATGGGGATTACTGCAAGGTTCATGTTTAGGTCCTTTGCTCTTCATTTTATACAAGCAGTATATTCGACACTACTTGAAAGTCATCTTCAAAATTCTCATAATTATGTAGATACAGAATGGATATATGGCACACAACTCTATACCTCGTATTTACACCTCAGTTACGCAGAATGCTACTGACGATGTTAAAAGATGGATCCTTGCGGACAAACTCAAATTAAAGTTAAACTTAGTTAAACATGTAAACTTGATCGCTATAGTGACTCATCATACATAAAGTCCGCAAAGCTGATTTTTACCATCTTTTTGACCGAAGGAAAATTCGACAATTTCTGGACAATAATATAGCATAAAGACTGTGGTCAATGCTTTAGTAGGAAGCCGCTTGGATTATTCCAACAATTTAATATTTGACGATTGATCATAACTATAATCCTTATTCATGTATCGTAAGTAACTACAATCCTTTTATTCACTTCAAGATAGACTTTAGGATTTTACTATTATAACATTTAATAACATTTAAAGCTACTTTGGGAAATTGTTCAGCTCTTTTCAGTTTGAAAGTTATTGCTTAGCACACAACCATGCAGTGTTTTATAATCCTTAGCACACAACCAGTGTTTCATAGAATATCCCTAACAACTACATGATACCATCCTAGAAAGCACCGTTCAAGAGCGTGATTTAGGAGTATGGACTTCAGACTTCTTATTTGACTTGGTCCAAACATGTTGAAGACTAATGTGCTCAATCAACGAGAATGCTCGGATACGTTAGGAGGTCTACACTGTTTATAAGGGTGTTAGTCGATTGTCGATGTTTTTAACAATTGGTTTCATGCTGTGTCAATCTTACGACATTACCCAGATACTTCAATATTTTCTTCAGACTGACGTCATTTTCATCGTGGTTAATTTCATCTAGTAAGTTTACTTAATTTAATTACTTTTTCATCATTGTGTGAATCCTTTGTTTTGCTTTTAAATTTGGACATTCAATTAATTGCCATTGACCCATCCCGCACCCATCACTGTTATACATTTTTATCCCGTTTTCTATGGACTACAAGCTTGAAATTATAGGGCATGCATGGTGAGGTCAAGAAATACCAAAATGCGATGGGCAATGCCGGCACGAAAGGCAGGTAAAAGATTCGTAGCGACGTACTTTTGTTTGAATTTTAGTGGTTGTAAATATTAACTTCGCGAACGTACTTAGGTGAATAATATAGGTGACAAATGAGTGGCCTACTGTTTATTCCCTATACTGTGGTTACTTCATTTCGCCTGCGCCCATATACTAATACAAAAACCGCTGACTTCTGAAAACTACTATGAAGTTTCACTACTACCATCACTAAAACTACGAACGAACAATGTTTTCAACATTTCCTACATCTTCCCGAGGTACCCCATATACCATATACCCCGTAAATCTCGAAACTCTGTATATACCGGCCGACTACTTTCTTATTTTAAGAAATTACTTTTTAAGCGAGAATTTATATCCTATAGAGTTAGAAAAAAATTTCTTTGTTGAAGAAAAATTTTTGTTTGCATAAGAAAAAATTCTTAAGATATATTTTCTCGATAAGAAAATGACTTTTGCTATGTAGCACTGTGATTCAGTATTTGGATTTAACAAACAGCTTTTTAATTAGTTCCTGCATGGTTTTATTTCATTGCACAGTTTCCAGGAATTGTAGTATAGTTCAGTGGATGTTCATTTAAAAAACAATGATCTCAGTAGCGCGACCATGCACGCCTAGGGAAGCAATAACTTTAATTTAAAAGCCCGCGAAGTTAAAGTAAACAAAATGCATGGGCAAGCAAAACGAAGGGTTAGCTTAGGGTGAATTTATTATCAGGTGCATGAATTATCATTCTAAGTACATGGTGCGGAACACGGTGGTGTGGATCACAGTTTGGGTCGCCGCATAGCAGATTAAAAAGGATTTATAAAAATTAAAAAGGACAGTTACAGGTCGGTGTGCGAGGTCTTGCCATAAGTCGGAGTAATCAAGGAAGTCTCTCTATTCCACAAAAAGCACGCCAAAAAATGGCCTCTTCCAAAGATCTTTATTTCCAGCGCATTCAACTCGCTGCCTAATTTCATTGCAAGAATGCAGTGCTTCCTCATGGCAAATGATTATTCTTTTGGTGTTGCCCCTTGCTTCTTATTAATAGCTATACATGTTGTTTTTAATGATTATGTACATTGTCTGGATGCTTCTAAATGTAAAATAAACGAGAAAATTCTAGAATTCGAGAACCAGTAAGAGACTTGAATAGGACTTCGTATAATATCTATATTGCTATACATATAGCTACAAGAAGTTTGGGTGAAGTTAACTACTACAGGGCTAACTATAAAAGGGCTAACAGGGTTCACATTTTATATTTTCGTAGTCGCCCTTGGTCAATAAGCAGATATAAAAATGGTATAGATGGCGGATTATATTAGAGACGAATCAGGCGACAGGACGAACTTAGTCTAAAATGGTGCGTCCATCCAGACAAACTTCGCAGTCTTTAGTCTCTATTAACGAAAGAATCCATCAGGGCTTCGTGAGCATAAGGTCTATTGTCGATCCTGTGATTAATCAGCCACGATACGAACCTTCGAGCATTACGATCGCCAAGTTTCTTCAAATTGACAGGGTTTCCTTTGAGAATATTTCTCATTCGATTCAAGGAATAACCAAAAGGGTGTTCACCTTTGGTTAGGATGAAGAAAGAAACCATACCCGCGACATGAACATCCGATTTTTTCTTAAAACCACATATTTGGTCTTTGCTTATTGCTTCGATTACTTCTGGTGGCATCCATCCGGGAGTACCTTGAGCAAATCCTTCTTCGTCATATAGAACACTGCTTATTCCAAAGTCTCCCAATTTTATGCGACCTTCGATATCAATGAGAACGTTTGATGGTTTTAGATCTCTGTGGAATATTCCTTTACCGTGAAGAAATTCAAGTCCAGATAGAATTTCCTTAATCATACGTGGACCATGCTTTTGTAGATGTTCAATACTACATGATTTAACAAATTCACTTAAATTTTCTTCGTAGAGATCAACAATAAGATATTTGAAGGAATCATCACGGAAGAACCCTCGGTAGTTCACTATAAATGGGGAGTTTTCATATTTAATAAGACTCATGATTTCTTTTTCGTTTTCATATATCCTATCGCCCATTCGTATTAAACCTTTCTTAACAGCAACTTCAGTTCCATCCTTCATGAGACCAACATAGACGGTCGAGAAACCACCATCGCCAATTTTGAAATCTTTACTTGCGACAAAAGCCTGAATCGGTATTTCAAACTATAGAAGAAAGACCATCTATAGTTAGAAAAAAGGAGTAAAAAGCATTCAAGCGTTGTAGTAAATAAAGCAAAAATCAGTATCCAAAAATCATATACCATTAATTGAATGTCTAAATCTCAAATCAATACATCTTTGCATGATATTTTTTACTTGCATATTTCAAAATGACGAATACATGTTAATTCGCTGATACAAATGGTATATCTTTCTGATACAACTGTAAAAGAATAAAAATATCTTGCAGATCGGTAAATATATCTTGCAGATCTTATATAATAAGGTTATATGTTTGAAACATTTTCGCGACAAAAGCCTGAATTCACAATTCAATCGATCAATGGGATCAATGGGATCAATGGTAGAAATACTATAAATTTATCTATGGTTAGTAGAAATGAAAAAACATTAACGTTTTAATTTGCAAATGAGGGAAAAAATCAAAACAACCTTTCTAAATCTCATATTTTAGCTTAAATAATTATGATATTTTAGCGGTATTTCCGATGCTGACCCAAGACCGGTTTTCCACTAGTGAAATTTTACATTTGTTTTAGGGCTGTCAACTGCAACCATCGGGAACAAATTGCTTGAACACAAAAAACAAAAAAATAAATTCGCTTCCCGCGAAAAATCCCATCGCGAAAAACTCATCAAAACATCTCGTATGCTGGGACGTCGGAACAGGAGGCCTTTCACCCGCAGGGGCAAGGGGGGCAAAGATACCCTAGCTTTAATTTTAAACGATAACACTTTTATCTCAAGTAGAACTGTGGAAGTGCAACCAAGAAGCTTAAGGAACAGGGCAATCGAGAAACTGCTAGACACTGAAATAATCTTGAAAGGAATAACACGATAAAACGACAGACGATATTAACAGACGTTGTTTTGCAAACATTCTCTAGTATGCGCCGCTACAGAATCTGCCCCACTTTGCCCTCGTATTGTTCTGGCGTCCCTGCTCGTATTTTTTTTGTATTACCTTCTCTAACTGGTTGCAATTCATTGTTTTCAAGAGTTGAATTTTGCCACGGTGTTTTACGGACTTTTTGAGGATAGTTGCAATTTCCTCATGACCAAGGTAAATACACCATTCAGGAAGACTCATTTGTCTTCCCCCAAAAGAAAATTTTTTATTTCTCGATACGACAATGTTCTTATCCAACAGAAGATTGACCAAAACAACTGAGTTTTCTAATATAGCCATCTTCAGGATGTCAATGCCAAGAGTGTGAGAGCCGATTTCACTTTTAGGAGTAATGTAAGCACCCTGTTCAACTAAGTACTTGACAATTTCTAACGTACGAGTATCGACAGCAACGTGCAAGACTGTCCATCCGTAAATATTCATTCCATTTACATCAGCTCCACGTTCAACAAGATATTTCACCATTTCTAGCGTACCTTTAATAACTGCATCGTGCAGCACTGTCACTCCGTCAGTGTTTTTGCCATTCACATCAGCTCCGTTTTTTACAAGACATTTTACCATTTCTGGCGTACCTTTTATGACAGCAGTGTGCAGTACGGTCATTTCGTCAGTGCTTTTGCCATTGACATCAGCTCCATGTTTTACAAGGTATTCCACCATTTCTTGCGCACCTTCAATAGCAGCAGTGTGCAGCACTGTCATTCCGGCAAAGTTCTTGCTATTTACATCAGCTCCATGTTCAACAAGGTACTTCACGATATCTACTGCACGTTCAATAACAGCAGTGTGCAGCACTGCCACTCTGTCGTCAGTATTTTTACCATTGACATCAGCGAAAAAAACCCTAATAAAAAGCTGAAGTTTCAATACAAAAGATCATACTTTTCGAGTTAAAAAACGAAGGCAAGATGAGTCAAATAAAATAAGCAGCAGCATAAGAACAACTACAATTTTTTGTCGCCAGCGGCGTACCAATTTCTTTCCAATTTGGTGGGGGTGGGAGAGTGGTATCGCCCAGGATTTACTGACGAAGTCCACAAACAATTCGCACATTTCACTTATGAAACGAGCACTAGTTTTGTATATGTAGATGGGTTCTTGTTAATACAGCTGGACTTAAGAAACGCGACGTGAAGATCGTGAGATGGGAATCATTTACCAGCTGTCGTTCATTGCTTTCGTACGATGCTTGATGCTGTTAATTCAAAAATTACCCACTGCCTTTGTTTAAGGCCCTGTCACACTGTTGCGTATCACATTAGCGTATGGCAGCGTATGATAAATATGACGCATACGCCGGAATACGCTGAAATATGCTGGTGGTACGTCGTGCGTAAGTTATACACGTTCCAAGCACGGTCACATACGCTGGTATACGCTGAGGAAGAAATTTTTTTTTAAGCATGCTTAAAAATCTTGTGCGTGTTTGGACGTATGGTTTATACGGTAAAGATAAGCTAGTCATACGCTGAATACGGCAGAAGGACGCTAAATGTACTGTACTAATAGGTTGAGTACGCTAATCACACGGAAATGAGTAAGTGTGCCGTGCAACTAACGTGTTGATAGCGCATCAGTAACGAAGGTCTAACTTATGTGTGACGTATGTTTAACGTCTATAGAGGGCTTAGCGTATGACTGACGATTAAGTAACGCATTTACCGTACAATTAGCGTATAGTTAACGTCTGATCGTCGTATCCTCAGCGTATTGCAAACGTTACGAGAAAGGGTATATAAATATTATAGCATGTCATTTATTGTGCATAATATATATTAATGTTGGATGCCTTCATATCATCTTGTACCTTCGAGGATAAAGGATGGAGTAAGCTGTTCTTGAATGCCAGTTTGATCTCATAGCTTTGACGATTCGTCACATAGAAAATAACAGAAGGAAAAGGAGAAAAAGAAAAAGAAAAAGACGTGAGGTATGGATGAGATCATGGGATCGGAAGGTGAAGGCAGTTTGGCTTTTACGACCAACTTCTGGTGGAACTCCGAAGCGAGGATACGCGATGTTTCAAGAATTTTATGCGGATGGTCCCCGAGATGTTTGACGAGCTTCTGGCAAGAGTTAGTCCCAGGATCACCAAGAAACATACCTGGTATAGGCGACCCCTGGAGCCTGGGCTGAAGCTCTCTTTGTCTTTGCGACACCTTGCCTCTGGGAGCACGTATTCAGCCATGAAGTACGGATGGAGGGTCCCCCACAACACCCAGTCACTTATTGTCAGAGAGGTTTGTCAAGCCATCATCATGAATACATGTCCGAAGTAATGACCTTCCCTACCACGCCAGAGGGATGGCGTGCCATATCTGATAAGTTCCTCAAGAGGTGGAACTTCCCCCATACATGTGGTGCTATAGATGGAAAGCACATTGCCTGCAAGTGTGCACCAAAAAGTGGATCCCAATATTTCAACTACAAGAGATTCTACTCTGTTGTACTCATGGGCTTTGTAGACGAAGATTATAAATTCATCTGGGCAGACCTCGGTGGTAAAGGGTCATCATCGGACGCACAGATCTACAACAACTGTGAAATCAAAGAATTAACAGAAGACGGAACTATAGGATTCCCGTCCCCGATGCTTTACCAAATGACTATCAGAGTGTCCCCTACTTCTTTGTAGGTGACGACGCCTTTGCCCTCCGAGAGACAATGATGAAGCCATACAGCCGCCGTGGTCTACACCATGAAGAGAGGATATTTAACTACAGGATTTCCCGCGCCAGAAGAGTAGTCGAAAACGCTTTCGGCATCCTGACGAATCGTTTCCAGGTTCTGTTAACTACAATGCAGCATCACCCTGCTACATTGAAGCTCATCGTTAAAGCTTGTATTGTCCTGCACAATCTCATGAGGATACGCTACCCTGAATTACAGAACCAGCATCTAGACCATGCAGAGAACATGAACAACAACTTCATTCCTGGATCATGGAGACAAGACAGAAATTTGCTCGACACACATACAGTTGTTGGGAGAAACACATCCACCAACAAAGGAAAGGGGCTAAGGAATCTGCTGAAGCACTGGGTCAACTCAGAGGCAGGTGCAGTTCCATGGCAAGACAGAATGATTTAGATCAAATTATTGTAAACGAAACTAAACCACAACAAAACTTTTTGTAGATGTCGAAACACATGTTAATTATATAGTCACTCCAACATTAATACTGCAAGATTTTAGAATATATACAATGTTGTCCTTTAGACAAGGGTGTAAATGCAGTGTGTATTATGAAATTATGAGAAACAAAAAATGAAAATTTAATTTTGACATGTCGATTATCGTAAGAGTTACTACAGTAACAAAATAGTCAATACTTCTTTCACGTTGGTGGTCGAAGGTTGAGAACCTCATCCTGAAATCCAATATCATCAGTAGATTCCATGATGTCTCGAAATCCTGAAAGACTAGTAATGTTCGGGTGACTTTGCTCAAAAGCTGAGCTTGGACTGTGCGGCGTTGGGCTAGACGTTTCCGTTATTAACTCTGTTGCAGAAGCCAAAGAGGCACGAACCGGGCCAGAGGTAGGAGTGCATTGTTGCTGAGTTTCCTGAAACGGTTGCTGAGCAAGTTGTTGGGAAGGAGGAATCATCTGCTGTTGTTTAGTGGTAGTCTTGTGATGATGTGGATACTGAAATAACCGCTGGTGAAACTGCTGCATGTACTCCATGGGCTGAGAGCCTCTCACCAACGATGCAAGAGGCATGTTTATAGGCATGTTGCTAGGTTTTTGATAATGCTCAGAGAAGGATGGTGCTGATGCTCTAAATGAACAGAAGGGAATACTTGTAGTGGGGTGCAAATCGTGGGGTGGTTGAGAAGGGATCCCTTGTTGGTTAACTTGGAAATTCATCATCGCTGTCCTCATCCATGAGTTCAGACAATAACCTATTGATGGAGGACCTTGCCTCCTTGTACTTGGACTTGGACATAGTCAAAAGGCTCTCTTTAACATAATTTGCAAAGACACTTCGTGCTGTAATTGGCTGTTGTTTGGCTTTGTAGATGTCTTTGAGGATGGTGCCAGACTCAGCAACTCTCTTCTGTAGAGTCTCAAGGACGTCACTCTCTGTGTCCTGAGGTCGCTTGTGGGACCTTCCAGCGGTAGATGATGGTATTGGAGTGACTTTATCTAAGACATCCTGCATATCAGCGCAGGCGCTTTGGCAGCATTAAGATCTCCTCTGTGAAGCTGGACGGTTTCCTTCACCTAGAAAGACAAAAAATATCATGTGGAAATTGTCTCAAATTACTTGGTCATCATGCTGCTAAGGTAATATGGCTGTCTACTTACACTCTGCATGGGCTCCGGTCGGTGGCGAGTGACAGTCTTCAGGAAGGCAAACTTTGAGAGGATCCACTGTTCTCTCTCAGTCAGGTTTGGAGCACAATATCCCCGCTTTTCTTCTTGTCAAGGCGCGTATGGGTGTCGCGCAACGATCTGAACCAGCCCTTGAGGATGTCAACAGTCTTGTTCATCTGATGTGCTTGCTCTTCCCAGATCTTCTCTTTCTTGTCTTTCCGCCTATAATCTGTCATCTTCACATTCCACAGCACAGGATTGTCCATGATAAACTCCAGCATCAGCTCCTCTTCTGTGGCGCTGAGGTTGTAGGGGTTTTTCTTCGCCCTCTTCTGCTTATTTTTCTCCTTGCTATCAGCCCGCCGGAAGGAGGTGAAGTCATCATTGGTTTCAGATGATAAAGCCGATGAATTATGGGAGTTTTGGGAAGGTTGTGTTGGGGACTTTGAGAGCTCAGGAACATGTCGCGCATTATTTAAAGATGTCTCAGGAATAAGTACATCTGCAGGTGCACAAACACGTTGTTCGTCAGCTTTGGCAACGGCTGATGATGGAGTCCTCTTTCCTTTTCTTCGTCCGCGGGTAGATGATGTCTTCTTATTTGCCATGGTGTCTTCTTCTTTTTTCACTGTAGGTTTGACATTTTCTCGAATGGAGCCGTGTGAAAATACTGGCGTTTCACAGACTTTGATCGTATATAATTTGACATGCGCATTCCAAACGCTTCTCGTAAGCTATTCATACGCTGGCATACGCAAGCGACAGGCTACTCATACGATACTCATACGTTTAATAAGTTAATTTTATGCAAAATGTCCTATTTTTACGGACTTTTTCGTGCGTATAAAAATGAATGAAATGATCTTTATACGCGACTTATACGTTCCTATCATACGCAACAGTGTGACAGGGCCTTTAAAAACTGACAATTATCAAAATCAACATCAATTTATGGACTATTTTGGAAAAATAGGGGGAGTATCATTCCCGACACCCCCCTGCTTGGTGCGCCACTGTTTTTCGCCAATAACGACGTAGTAAATGAGGAAGTGTAATAAATGCCCAAACCAATCAGACGCTAGATTGGGAATTTTTTTAAGGTTGGCAGGTCGAAGTTTGTAAGTTGATAAGTTGAGACTGGTGTGAAGTTGGTACTTGATGTTACAACATGCTTTAAAATTAAGTACAACGGTACTGTAAATACCAGTCGTAGAAGCAGTGAAGAAAAAGTGACATTTCCTCGTACGAAAATTCTTGCGGAGGAGTGTATTGAAATGGAGCTTAGTCTCAAGTTTAACTAAATACAAGGGCACGATCGTTTCATACTACCTTTTTATTAACCTTTTTAGCAAATTCTTCATCGCCCATTGCTTCCAAATTCCGAGATGGAATCGATTCCTGCAATCTAGAGAATAAAAGTTACCCATCATTTTCACATACCAAAACAATCTCAGCTAATTTTGGAATTACAGTTGTACGACCTCCTGAGGTTATACTTGAACGATTCTATACTGCATCAGGGACTATAGTCTTTCCACAATCATCGTCTTGACTTGTCAAACTACGTTTAACTATCACTAAACGTCTAGTGTACAAAAATGGGCAGCAAAATAGGACAACCAGTTAATGTCACTGACACACAGAACTGCCCGGGAAACATAAGAGACTTTTCCAAACATTTCAAGCATAGTAACTATACTAAATATATATACTTATCTCTTGATACATATTTTTTCAGTGAAATTTGATCTTGCATTGCGTTGGCTTCATAATCTTCTCTGGAATATTGTTGTCATGCAAAAGGCTCTTTTCCACTCATTGCGAAACGTAATTAAGTGGCAAGCTTGTCCAAGTGCTTGCTTCTAAATGGTTTAATGCGAGTTGGTTGCTTCAATGAGTGAGAAAAGAGCCTTAACAGAGTACAAGTTTGTTGTAGCGGCTTTCAGCTCGACTGAACAATAGCAGGAACTTTTTTGTTAATTAGCGGTTAGTTATGATGCGGTAACTAGTTCCGATTTGGGACAGGTAACGGTTTGCACAATCTTGTTTTTCGATCAGTTGGTTATGTGCATTCGTCGAGAAAACTTGTAATAAAAGTTTCGAACAAGTTTTCGCAACTCATCCAACTGGCGAACATCTCGGTTTGTGCATCGTTCGCCTCGACAAAGCGGGACTGTTATGTAAGTTTATCTTTTTCGATTGTTATTTAGCTAGTTAGTTAGCAGTTTATCCTTTATGTGTTAGCCATAGTAAGTGCATGACAAAATTGAGCGGTTTAGGGAATTTCTAGTGCATGCAATATGTATTCATACTCTGTATAGTTCATTAATCTGTATAATTCAGGAATGCATGAACTTAGTTTTTATATATTCGTTATTTCAGTTTACGACAGCTATAATCGACAACTTTAATGATTCTCGAAGAGTAAGGTTGTTACTTGGTCAAGACTATTAAATTGTTGCCTGTAAAATATATCCCTGAATTTGTTTCTTCGAACCTTAAAACGCTTCGTGACGTAAGCAAAATCGTCGTCGTTTCGAACACAGCTTGCGCTGCGGCTGTTAGATTTGTATTTAAGAAAATCCGGCGGTTTATGAATAAAATTTCTTCGGAAGACGTATTATGCATGCATGGTTCTTGCTATTGCATGACTTTTCGGCGAACTTGTATACGAGCATTTTCAAACACATGAAGGCAACAGATTTACGTTTGGCTTGGTCTTTGACGGATATTCAATTTTTAAAACTACCTTTAGAATTGTTTTAAAGCATCTCTATATGGTAACAAATCCAAATGAGAGCTGTTATAGTATGACTATTGTACTAGTTAATGACATTAAATGAACAGAAGTGTGAAGCAAATACCATAAATTATACATACTTTCTTTTTATATCATCCTTCGTTTTGTTTACTTCTTCCATTTTCATTAACTCAATTTCCATAATTTTTATTTCATCTCGAAACTGTGAAAATTCTTCCAGCAAACGTTGTTTTAGCCTTCCAGATTCAAAGTCATCCAAAACCTCAAGAAACCTTTCATCTGAGAGACAGTACAGTGGGACAAGGAGGCATGTTGGTTTGACCACTCCAAATTTTTGGTCCGTCTTATCGCCAAAGCCTTTTTCGAGGGCCTCATGGAAAACTGACGGTTTAATTTGTTCACATGAATATAAAATTTCAACAAGAGAAACAGTATCTAAAACCTTATCTTTATCTTTTCGCGCCATTTCAGCCGTTATACGGAATACGATAACACCTCCATCGCTGCTCAGCTCGGGATGATGAGAACCGAGTGCTGCGAATTCACGATTTTCCTGCACAATTGTTGAACATTCTACAGAAAAAGAAATTTATTTCATGAGGCTAACTTTATTTCGCGAGGCTAAAACACAGCAGCTAGATTGTGCTGACAAACCAGTGGCCCTCCTAAACAATCGTATTAAAGTTAAATATCAAATTACTATCCTAATAAAATTATTACATTATGTACATTCACCATTTCCATTACTTGATACTACTAATTGTAAAGGATCTATCTACCTCACTACTGCGAGTATACCTATGGCAGACAAGCGGTTATACCTGCCACGATATTAAGGTTGTATTTGACTATGCGGAATGATATTGTTTTCTACTGGTCAATTGAATCCGCTACGCGGTCGAATTCTCACAATAGGAAAGAAAATCTGGCGAAAAATCTCGTTCCATCGAAAATTTCAGCTTACTTGCAAATATATATATAGCGAGAGACATTGTCCAATCTGAAGCTTTCTAATGTACAGAGTGCCTAAAAAACATGACTTTAACGTGACGTAATTCATTAAATATATAGTCCACCGATTTTATTTTTAACATAGCAAGAGGGGGTATTTAGCTTTCTAAGTTTTCTAGCTATAGCTTTTTACGCCATAATGGCAAGACATAACAATGAAAATAACTGTGTGTTAAAACTGAATTGCCAGTCGAAAAACGCATTCTTTCACCGTTGGGAATTGAATAGGCGATCTTAATGTTGCCCACAATCGGAAAAGTTTAATTTCAATCACTAATTTTCCTTTTGAATATTTGATAATCTCTAGCTGTTATTAACTGAAGAAACGTATCATCGGGATTTGGGAAGCAGCAGTTATAGCAACGATATAAATCAATCTATTCTTAGCGTATAATTACCTGTTTCAGTAGTCTGGTTATCGATGACACGGTTCCTAATTTCTTCAAGATTTTGTGAAAAATATTCATTAAAGAACATCTGGATTTCCCACCTTTCATTCATTGTTGTCATCAGTTTTTCCTCAAGAAATTTGCGGTGCTCCAACTCAATTGATCTAATTTCTCTCTTCAACTCATCAACTCTTTCAGTTGGAAAGTCTGACTGCTTTAGGCAACTAATATAATCAATTTGATCTGTTAAGAATCCCACAGCAGTAAAAGCATCGTTAACAAGTTGAACATAGTCATCAAAGACAGGTTTTGTCATACCAAGCTTAGGCAAGTGACAAAACGTGTTTCTAAGCAGTCGAACTTGGTCGATAGCTAAAGTTATAGTTTCATCCTGGTTACCAGTTGGACTGATAAGCGAAGCATGAAAAGGACTGGGTTTCTTCCCCCTTAAAAACTTATCACTGAGTGTCTTGATGGTCGTTGTCGTAGAGATTGCAAAAGTCTTAGAATAAATAGTTGCCTTGAACAGGGCTGTACAATCCCAATCCTCGAACGAATCATTGGTTGGTATGGGAGTTGTACCACCTTCGAGAGTCAAAAGAAGCGTGCGAACTGCGGGTGAGTCGTCCCAAACTTGGTAACCAGGCAACGGCGCAATCTTCCTATCCCACAATGTTACAAATGTCGAACGCAACATCTTTGGAAATTCATCGTGAACGATGGATGCAAATTTGAAGAAATTCAATTCTTCTTTTGAGAAAGGTTTCACTGCCATTGTGATGCTACTTCATGGTGTATGCCAAAGAATGAAAAAACCTCATGATTCCTACATAAAAGAACCGCGTTATAAATAGTGACAAAAGTTTAGATTTAGCTTTTCAATCATTTAGAGCGGAAGTTGCGGGTTTTTAAACCCTACCAAACCCTACCAATTTATTACAAAAATGCCGTAATGTCGAAAACTGTAGATTTGCATTACGGGATACCGCAAGCTTCATGTGCAGATGATTTTCTCTTCATTTTATACAAGCATGCATGCAGACAATTTGATACCACTTGAAAGTCATCTTTCCAATTTCTCATATGTATATGCCATTTGCATATATTTACACTGCAACTCTATACCTCGTATTTAAACTTGAAGACGCCATGAATCACAGCGCTGCAGTTACAGCAATGCAGAATGAGATAATGACGATCTGAAACCTTCTGAGTCGGTAACGGTAAATGAACACCTCTTAGTTAGGCTTGTACTCTGGGCTGTTGGTTTGAAAGGTAACTTACTATAGTAACTTACACGTGTGCAAAGCCGTATATTTTATCATCTATATATATGAACGAAGAAAAGTTCTGGACAAAAAATCAATATAATAGCATAAAGACTCAATGTTTTCATAACAAGCTGCTCAGTCTTAGATTATTGCAACAGTCTGTTGTTTGCGACACCTGCTATAATAATGTATTCAAATTACAAAGAGTACCAAACACTACCGCCCGGCTCATTTGTAATATGTATGTCGCGATTGATCATATAAAACTTCCAAACTTGTCCCTGAAAGCATTACACGAGGCAATGGTTGTTAACTGAGAATAGCATTTAACGCGAGATTAACATTCGGCGGCGACAGACCTCTTGGTGAAAACGTGATAGTAATTTCTTATAAATTTCGCAGTTTCTTATAAATTTGTATCCATTTAATAAACGTATGAGTAACATCTGACTTTGTGTTCAATGACGGACCGGATGTTGAAATCACAACTGGGGCTGTGGTTTTCTTTGTAACTGGGAAAGGTCAGATATAAGCTTATACGCTTTGTCGAAGAAGCGTAATAATAGCGTGTAAAAACGAGAATTTACTACCAGCTTATCTTTCTGTGAAGATAAGTCTGCCCTTGTTGGTACACAGACGCGATCAGCTGGTCTAAGACTAAGCATAGATAGACTGTAAAGAGCTCATTAATTCAATTCAAATTAAGAAAATTTTGTTTCAAATGATTTATCGCACGACAGGAGCTTCTTAGAGCATGCCTTCGCATAGTGATAATTTGCACTATTATACCAATTCAATTACTCACCAAATGCGACGTCTTGCACATACAAAGCTTACAAACCAATCCATATCCCGAAATAAAGTATTTTAGTAATGTCGATATAATGACATTTCTAGTTGATTACAGCAAATCAAATGAAAGTATAATCTCATCAAATGAAAGTATAATCTCGTCAAATGATAATTCACCGGCTGAAATAAGCCAAATATTTTTGGTGGACTAACTATACTGTATACACCAACGATTGAATAACTATACTGTATACACCAAGGATCTTATTGTAGTTGCTATACCCGGAACTAGAAACTTGAAGCTCAAGTTTCCAAGTTAGAACCGAGTCCTTTCCGAGTAGCTCACCCGACCAAGGCCCTTAGATCAAACATCGCGGAGTTGTTTTTGAGATATTTTGATTAAATGATAGTTTTCTGGGCATTTTAAAATCTAGTTTTTTCTGATACACCCTTTTTATTATGGAAGTATCTTATGTGCTTTTCCTCTGTTATTTTGAGTAACTCATGATGCAGCTTCTAATTTCTGACTAAAATTTGCAGTTAAAAATATTCAGAAAATATAAATGATAAATAAAGCATCTTGTGGAATTAGTAGTAGAAATGCGTGACGTCTCATCAGTAGAAACGTTAAACTTGTTGTTAATCTTTCATCCCTCTTGATGATAATATCCATGCATCTTCCATTTTAAAAAAATTAAAAACATTCGTTCATGCCAAATTACCTTGCCATATCCATTTATTATATGAACATGAGTGTTATACCGAGTTTTTCACCTCTGAGAAAAATCTTGTTCGATGCTGCATGGTAAACAATCGTATTAAAATATCGCATTTCGCATGTGGCATCGTTGATGTTGAATTTTTTTTATTGTTAAAGGTCGAGCTATGTATTGCTTATTGAAAGGTCATCAAGAAAAAGTGGGGAATGTTGCTGGTTTTCTATTTCCACTCGGAAACCTCAATTCGCGTCCCGTGACGTAACCAGTGACAGCATCTCAAACATTCCCCTCTCGGAGCGTGTCGTATCTTTTTAAATCGCACAAAATATCTTGATTCGGTATTTCTGGACCTTACCATGCATGCCCTGTAATTTCAAGCCTATATATGATGTAATTTAAATTAATGGAAGTGAAAGGGGTTAATAGCAATTAATTGAATGTCAAAAACAAAGATTCACTTCTTGTATCATTTCGAAAAACATTTTCAAAAAAGTGTTTAAATTATGGCTCCAACCTGTGCACGTGCGTTCAGTTTCAAATGTGTTATAGTGTATCATGTTACTGTGTATGTTACGTATCAGTTACAAATTTAGGTCATAAAAAGTTTGAGAGATGGATTTTCCATAGCCACATGGCAATCATCTATGCTTATATGGCTACAATAATGAATAAAATTATATCAAAATTCCTAAGCCTTTTTATATGCCTTGCAAAAAAGGATGCTCCAACGCTTCACGCGCATGAGGTCGACTATCAATATCATGACTTATCAACAATGTCACAAACCGTTTGGCGTCACCATAATCATCAAGTGCGTCTAAATTAACTGGATTTCCCTTTGAGATATTCGTCATACGGTCTTGCAGAGTAGCTCCGAAAGGATGTCTACCGCCAGTTAAAATGAAAAAGGCTATCATACCAATCGATTGGATATCAGATTTTTTCTTATAACGTCCCATTCTTTTTTCATTACCCGCTTGTATAACTTCGGCAGCCATCCAGCCCTGTGTTCCTTTCGCAAAAGTTTTAACTGTTGTTTCATCTTCGTTCAAAACACGGCTGATTCCGAAGTCTGCTAATTTCATCTGACCTTTTAGATCAACCAATATATTTGATGGCTTCAGATCTCTGTGCAAGATTCCTTGGTCATGAAGGAATTTAACACCAAGTAAGATCTCCTTGATCATCCTCGGACCTTCTTCTCGCAGGTGAAGAATATTGTGTGATTCTACGTATTCTTTCAATGTTTCTTCACAAAGATCCAGTATTAAATACATGAAGTTTTCGTCTTCGAGAATATGGTGGTAGCTCAGAATATATGGCGATCTCGTTGTGTCTATCCGTCTCAAGACAGCAACTTCATTCTCATCGGCAGCTTCACGCAATACCCTTTTTACGGCAACTTGGCTACCATCTTGTAAGATCCCGACGTAAACAGACGTACCAAATGAACCATGACCAAGCAATAAATTCTTCTGTGTAGCAAAATATTGTAGCTGTGGTCCAATCTGCAAACAGAGGTGAAAAGTTAAAACAGGCAACCTTCCTCATGTACCAAAGACGAATTCTCTAGGCAGGATTTCTCAATAATGGCAAAGGTTTCTCAATATACAGTTTTACATAAATTTCACCCATTTTATACTTTCTGGGGCTGTAACCATGCATTAGGTGGAATTTTCGTTTGATACTTCAGCACAAAGTTCGAATTATATATATTTGGGAAATAAGGTAGCCGTAAGAAAAAAATTAAAACAAAAGCAAAATAACGGTAGTGTAAAAAAATTTTTTAAAATGTAGTGTGCTTTCAAAAACTCAAAATGATTTTCCAAAACAATTTTTGTCAAAGAAACCTTGCAGGAAATCTCAGGCAATGGTCATTCTAGTCTTTGCCGAATATCCAGTAATATTAACGTTTTGGCGAGATACGTTTTTCAAACATGGGTTGAATATAATCACATGATATTCATGAAATGTTAACATTTTCGGAGTTAAAAATACACATGTTGTCAGACAAAAATTATCTACCTTCTTTAGCTTTCCCACATCCATATCCTTCAAAATCTGGAATTTCTCGCAATGTTTAATGGACTTCAAAATCTCCCTTGAGCTTATCCCGAGATTTTTGTTGCTTTGTTTTTCTTGGTTTTCCTTATATCAACGTCATGTATAAAATAATTAGTTCTTGACAACTTTGAATATTACTATATAGCTAAATAAGAGCAACCGATACGTTAAATCCACCTTTACGTCAAAACAAACGTTTTGCATTGTAAGTATATTGATATTAACATGTAAACCAAACGCTCAGCTAGCGACGGTCATTTATATTAAAGTCATCACAGCCACATGCATAAAGATTAAAGCAGCATGTGAGATCAGCAGAAACGAGATAATACTAATTTCATCAATAGGCCAAATTTATCAAAAGAGATTAAATTACTTTAATTCCCTACACTCTAGTGTAAGTTCGCATTTAACTGAATTTACTGTGACTTTCTACAGCCTCTTATTGTGATAAAGCATGCTCTTAATAAATCTTGCGCTCAATTTTTCTTTTTTCCGTCTCACCTTTTTTGATCTTTTTGCAACGGAACAAGACTCCCACGCTTTATTTGGCGTTACCACATCATATGCAAAATCTCTGTTTGCAATGGACTGAGCAATGGTATTGTGACGAATTGCAGATGGAGTGGGGGTAGCCTTTGAAACGATATTACCAGAGTAGGCCTTACGAGTACCTGTATTCCTTTTTTGGGCAACCAGTCGTAAATATTTTGGCTTGGACCTTTCTTTCTGAAATATATTTTAAGAAACCTTAATGGCATCCTTCACATTATAGTGACCACCCCCTAGGCAGGGGCTCTTATTAGAGATTTATAACATAACCATTTAGGAATCTACGCTCCCACCCACTCTTGACTCTATATTACAACGTAGGCAGACACTGCACTACCTAAATTCAGCAAAAAACTTAAAAACGTGATAGCGCACTACCTAAAGATCTACACATTTTGCTACACACGCGAAAAAGCTAGTTAGTATATCTAATGAAGAAGACTATTTTATTGTACTGTTACCTTGTTTAGCTTGTTCGAATGCCTTTGCGACTGACGACGTTTGACGACTGTACGTGACAGGTCTTTGTAGACGACAGCACTTTCGATGCTCTATTTTTTAAACATTATATCAGTATCAATACAACTTTACACACGAATACATGCATTGCTTTGCACATATCTTTATTGATGAAATTTTTAAGCTTAACCTCTAACTTCTTTCCATGTGGTTGTTTTGTTACTGTAATAAATTCCTAAAATCAAAAAAAGTTATTGATGCTTAATGCATGTTCTGCGCTAAAAAGATATAATTATGTATTCTGGTAATCCTGTAGTGGTAGGTACAGAACTATCAAATAGGTTGTCATTTTCACCCAGTTTATCAAACAATCCTTCTTCATCACAGTTGCTTAAAAATCTTGTTGGTGTTGGAGTTTGATCTAAAGACGTTTATTAATGCACTTGCATGTACATGAATAATGTGGTGTGAATTTGTGAATAAAAAGTTCACAAAACAAGAATCAAATTTCTTGGTTTATATACCTGGCCAAATTACAATTTGTAGAGTTTTTGAAACGAAAACGAATTACTGAAGTAAATGTTGCCAAGTACACTTACATGAAAGAGGAGCAGGGATGCTCTTGAATTAAATTTCAGATTTTTATTTTATTATTTGTTGGGCTACTTATGAAGCAAGTGAATATATGTTCATTTTGTGGTTAACAAGCCGGGGAAAAATTGGATGTATATTTGCTAATCCAAAATCTTTTTTACACACTTATCAAGCACAACAGGTCTAGTTGAATTAAGTTGTTACTCTTCTATTTCAAATCAATATATTTCACTGCGTTCTGAAGTATTAGTTCTATATAATTCTTTAAGCATTGCATGCATTTGACTAGCTTGTACTGTATAGGTTATATGCAATTCATTTAGCGCTCTTTAGTAAATTTAGATATAAAATTTATCTCTTTCTAAATGTTAAAATATCGAGTAGATGTGCCTTTACTTTGAATATTAAAATAAAGCAGCAACGTCATCTTACCGGGAATACTGTCTTCGCCTTTCCTGGCGCCTATTTTTAATCTCAATGAATGAGTTTGACGATGTAACATTAGACGATCATTGTTCCTGAATGTCTATGAAAAGAGTTTAGTTTTCGAATGACCTCATCTTTTCGAAAGGATGCTGCCATATATATTGTGATGAAATGGTGTCGGGTTCGGTACAAACCTGGCCGCATCCCGGAACTTTACACGGAAATGGTTGGTCATTGGCACCTATATGAAGCACAACATGTGTAGCTAAAGTTGATCACTCTTCATCAAATCAATAACTCTGACATGTATTTCAATGTGTTCGATATACTAAAGTATTAGTTTTACATTATTCTAAGAAACCTTCATTATTTACAACAATGACCACCCTACCCTTTTGGCAGCAGTTTCTCTTTTGTAAAAAGCACTTATAGGAATCTACGCTCCAACACACTTTTGACTCTACATTCCCGGTTACAGTCAACAATAGAAATACTAGCACGGCACGGCTAAAATTGGTACCAGTGCGCTATTTTATTAGTGCTCAGGCTACCAATACAAAGGACGGCACGCGAATAAAATGGGCACGGGTACCCATTTTAGCCATGGCGTGCCAATAAGTTGAGTGTAGTGTAAACGAAGTTTATATTACAACCAATGAAATTCAGCAATAGACTTGATAATGTGATATATATATATATATATATATATATATATATATATATATATATATATATATATATAGCTGAAAAGCTATTTAGTATTTCTAATGAAGATTGAAGAACTAATGTACTGTTAATACCTTGTCCAGCATGTTCGAATGCCTTTGCAGTTCGACGACTGTACGTGACAGGCCTGTAGACGCTCTATTTTTGCATAATATATATAAGTATAAATACAAGTTTACACACGAATACTTTGCACAAATGTTTATTAATGACATTCTTAAGCTTAATAAGCTCTATACTTTTTTTCATGTGGCTGTTTCGTTACAGTGATAAAGTCCTAAAATTTAAATAGTGGTATAGCAGCATGTGAGATCAATAGAAACGAGACAATACTAGTTTCATCAATTGCCCAAAGTTATCAAAAGAGATTAGATTACATTAATTCCCTACACTTTAGTGTAAGTTCGCATTTAACTCAATTTACTGTGACTTTCTACAGCCTCTTATTGTGATAAAGCATCTGGTGTTCAATTTTTCTTTTTTCCGTCTCACCTTTTTTGATCTTTTTGCAACGGAACAAGATTCCCAAGTTTTAGTTGGCGTTACCACATCATATGCAAAATCTCGGTTTGGAATGGACTGAGCAATGGTATTGTGACGTATTGCAGATGGAGTGGGGGTAGCCTTTGAAACGACATTACCAGGGTAGGCCTTACGAGTACCTGTATTCCTTTTTTGGGCAACCAGTCGTAAATTTTTTTGACGAATCAGTCGGAAATTTGACTTGGGCCTTAATTCTCTCTGAAATATATTTTAAGAAACGTTAATGGCATCCTTATATATATATATATATATAATTATATATATATATATATATATATATATATATATATATAAGTATAGTGGTATAGGTACAGAACGTACTATGTCAAATGGATTGTAATTTTCACCCAGTTCATTAAACATACCTTGTTCATCACATTTGTTTAAAAACCTTCTTAGTGTTGGAGTCGGATCTAAAGACAGATACAGGTCATGCTGTTTCAATTATAGAGCTTTTATGTAACATGCGATGAATCACATGGCAATTTCGAGTGGAATTATACACACTTAAAATTCAAGCCAGGAACAGTTTATGGGAAAATGAGTCAACTATAGGTCCTCCAGCAGGAATCGAACATACGGTTTTGCGATGCCAGTGCAATGCTCTTGCCACTGAGCTACAGAGTTAGCTGACAAGAGCAAGCGTCGTTAATGTGTATAGGATGGTAATGCCGGGAAAAGGTGAGGGTAAATCGATTATGATTTTTGGCACTTCACTTTTGTCCTAATTTCGAGCGGAATTAATTGCACTGGTATCGCAGAAGCGTAGGTTCGATTCCTGCCAGAGGACTTATAGTTGACTAATTTTTTCCATCAACTGTTCCTGGCTTGAATTTACAGTGTGTATAATTCCACTCGAAATTAGGACCCTTTAAACCTCTCTCTCTCTATATATATATATGTCCTTGACGGGCATATTCAAACCTATAAGGGATGCGTTCAGACTGAGTGCCCGGCACCGGTGCCCAAAGTAAAAACTGGTTCATAAAACGTGCTGAGCACAGTGCCCTTGTTGAGTACTACGTCTGGAGGTAGTGCCCGTTCTTGGGCACCGTGCTCAAATTCATTTGGAAGCGTCGTATTCAACTTAGGCGCCAGAAAAGGCGACGGGCACCAGTACCGGGCACTCAGTCTCAACGCAGCCTAAGTATATAAATTTGCCCCTTTCCCTCGCCAGCTCATGCTCTAATCACGAGTGCCTATATAGGCCTTTTGGATCCTAGGTGGCGATTTAAAAGGAGAATGGAACAAAGACACACAAGGGTCCCAAGGCCTAAGCACTCGTAATGAGTGAGATGGTGAGGGAAAGGGAGAAATTCACATTCTTAGGTTTGAATATGCCCATCGAGGGTAATTACGGTAAACACAGAGCACATTTTTGCCTATATTATTATACCTGTGTTGCAACTCCATAAATACATGCAGGGTGACATCAACGTATTATAGAAGGTTAGGTCTATATAGGAATTTGTAATAAATGCTTATAATTAAGGGTGATAAATTATTATGAATTTTTCATATGCATGTACAGGCAAAGATTGCAACGCTTCGATCGTTTTGTTGGAGTAACTCTTGCATTGCTTAATTACTTACCAAGTTAACGAATATTTAACCGTTGACTCCTTCAAGTGCCATATGTACTTGCTCAGTTTAGTCGCATGCTTATATTTGCTTAACTTGAAGGAACTAGTATGGCTGTTAAAACGTGTTTTAAACTTTCCCTCGGTATATGTCCTACATATGCCTCAATTTGATTGGTATCTTCTCTGCATGCTAAGTAGTGAATAAATTCGCATGCAGCAATTCAAGTTATATTTGATGTATAAGGCAATCACCTGGCAAAAAACCATTTATAAGTCAATCACAAAATCATTACCAACGTTTCGACTTTAATATCTTCATCAAGTAAACTAAATATATCAAGCTTCTACTTTTATACGACCCCGCCGTATGCATGTATATCTTTATGGACATGATAGAAAAGGAATTTTTGGAACAAAAAGAGGTACTGTAAATAATTTATTTTTTTGTTTGGTTATCAGGTGAGGATAAACTATTAATGTTTATGAACAGTTTTAATGAATTCCATTCCAGCATGAAA